>NW_006408570.1:9891377-9910144 GCF_000296735.1 Chrysochloris asiatica | reverse complement strand
ATCTTTCTTCTGCAGAATGGCTGGTAGTTTCGAACTTCTGACCTTTAGGTTGGCAACCCAACTCATAACCACTACGCTACCAGAGCACTTTCTTGTCACTGTAGTCAGTCTGTATTCTCAACCAAGGTTGAGCAAAATACCTACATTGGCCTGGGGTATATTTTTATGTGAACTTAGTTCTGATATGATAAAAGTTTGTTTTGTTTTTTTTTGTTAAGGAGTGACAATAATATAACTTAAAAAGTTTCTGAAAATATTTATTGTATACAGCCTAGAAGATGAAAAGAATGTAACTATTATTCTTGGTTTGTTGGGAGGTTATTTACTTAGGACTAAGCACCTCATTTTTCTTGTGTACAAAAAGTAATTATGCAGTCAAAAGAAATATAGCTCATATACTTCAAAACATATGAAAAATGTAAAACTTTATTACACACATTAATTTCTAACAAAGGACATCTCCAGCATCATTGTAACTAGGATAAGCCAGATAACTGATGTATATATACGGATGTTTCTCCCAAATGGGTTTTATAAAGACAAACAAACAAATAAACAATTTCTTCTTTTATGTCTGCCTCTCTTTTATAAATTTTCACTTCCCAATATAGGCAATAGCTCTGAAGACTTTCCTCTGTGTGTACATTAATATATTTGGTGCAAGTTAGTCTTGCAAGCACCCTGTCCCTACCCCATTTCTCACTTTAGTGTTTCAAGCAACTCAGGTGGAAACCATTTCTACATACAGCAAAGCTAAGAAATGAAAACCTAAAATTATGAACTAAGTGCATTCATGGGTTTTTTTTTTTTTCATTGAACCTTATCCATTCCAACCTTCTGGAAATGTCAGTGTATTCTTGGGAAGCCGCAGTTACTGTGAACCAAGCCTGCTCTGTGTGCCCTCATTCTTTCGCCCCCTGTATTACTAAATCTGGAGCCTTGTCACTCTAGGTAGGGAGATTTGTGGTTCAACTTCTGTTAATCTCAGAGACTCTGGCTGATTCATTAGGGCACCATACTGCAGAAAGCATTGTTTGGTGAACATAAAGGGTGCAAAGGGCAGGGGTAGTACTCACCTTGCTTATTGTATCTAATAACTGGAAAATTTTTATCAGAGAAAGAAAATAACTGTAATGTAAGCAAAATTATACATTTCTATCTTAGGTTGGGTTAATTAGAGAAGCAAAACCAATTAAATTTATATATATGTGTAAATATATACATATATGTAAATATATATATGTTGTTTGTTGTTAAGTGATATCGAGTCGGTTCCAACCCATAGCGACCCTATACAGGGTTTCCGAGGAGCAACTGGTGAGCTTGAACTGCTGACCTTGCTGTTCAAACAGCTTTGCAGTCTGGCGGGTTAACCCACAGCGCCACACCAGGAATCCTCATATACACGTACTGGAGTCCTAATGTGGTGATCTAGGATAAGCATAAGGACCACGAGTTTGAACCACAAGGTTGGTGGCTCAAACTCGCAAGCTGCTCTCTTCAGAAACCCTATACAGGGTTGTTATGAGTCAAAACTGACTTGAAAGCACTTAACAACACAAAAACTTGTATATATGTATGAGGGTGAGTAAAAAATGATCTGTACCTTGGCTGTAGAATTTATTTTAATTAACTTTTAGAAAAGACGAATACATTATCTTTCTATATAATCTTCTTGCTTTTCCATACACTTTGGCTATCTGTCACCAAGCTTTCATATTCCCTTATTTAAAAATGTTTTAGCCTGAGCTGTGAGCCATGAATACACTGCTGTCTTCACATCTTCATCAGGGGTGAATCTTTGTCCTTGAAGGGCTGCTTTCAAGGAACCAAACAGGTGAAAGTCTGATGGAGCAAGACTAGGACTATAGGGAGGATGCTTTAATACCTCAAAAGAAAGTTTTTGCAGAGTTTCAACAGTGTGGGCAGAGGTGTGGGGACATGCATTGTCATGAAAGATCACAATGCCCTTGGATAGCAGTCCTCTGTGTTTAATCTGAAGTTTCTGTTTCAGCTCTTCAGTGAGCGTCTTACTGTAATGAGTACTGTTGATTGTTGAACAATTTTCCTCATAGTGTTCCAATACTGGTCCTTGAAGATCCCAGGACACTGTAAGCATAAATTTTCCAGATGGTGGTTAATTTTTGGACTTTTTCTTTGTTGGTGGTTGAGGATATTTCCATTCCATATGCTGCCATTTACTCTCAGGTTTGTAGTGATGAAACCATGTCTTGTCACCTGTAATAATTTTTTAAAAGAAATTTTTACCTTCCTTCAAGTATTGGTCCAAATTTTGTTTGCAGTGTCTAAATGCTTCTGTTTATGGTCTTCTGTGAGTTGTTTCAGTACCCATCTTGCAGAAACTCTTTGAAACTCAAGTCTATAGTGGATTATTTCATAGGCAGATCATGAGTGTTTTTGCAAATGGTTTACCACATAATCCACTGTCACACATCTATTGGACAGAATCATTTCTTGTGTACTCACTCAGTGCAGTCATGGACGTGGACAGGAGTTTTAATAGAACTGGATTGTGGATAATTTTTGACTCACTTTTGTGAGTGTGTGTATATATATACATAGACTGACTGGGGTAGTGCTATAGGATAAGCGCTGGGCTGCAAACCATAGGTTGGCAGTTCAAACCCACCACCTGTTCTTTGGAAACCTTATACAGGTTTTGAGTCAGAACAAACTCAATGGCTCTTAACAATATATACAAATAAACCTCACTATGCATGTATATGCGGGAGAAAGATGAGGCTTTCTACTCCCGTAAAGATTTACACCCTCGGAAACCCTGACAGGGTCGCTATGGGTCGGAACCGTCTCAACGGCACTTAACAACAATGTGTGTATATGTATATAGCATGTATATATATATATATCTGTATGTATATGTATAAATATATATGTATATATACACACAGAGTCCTGATGTGGTGCTGTGGGCTAATGTCTCAGACTGCAAAGCTGTTTGAACTGCAAGATCAGTGGTTGAAGCTCACCAGCTGCTCCTTGGAAACCCTGTACAAGGTCACTATGGGTCAGAATTGACTTGACAGCACTTAACAACAACTACATATATACACACACATACAGAGAGGTTTATATGAAGGAAATGACTCACACAGTTGTACAGGCAGGCAAGTTCCAAGTCTGTGGGTTAGAAGTCAGGCTGGAGGCTTTTCCTGACTCATGTAGCTGCAGGGACAGATGAACCCCACATTGGCAGGTCAGATGGCAAGCTTCTGACTGCAGAAGCAAATGAATCCAAAGTTAGTAAGTAAGAGGGCAGACTACTGACAACTCCCAGAATGGGCAGGGACTACACCAGATCACTGGTCCAAGTCCAAAGAACCAGAGGTCAGATGATTAGATGCAGGATCTAAATGCAGTAAAAAAGCAAACAAGCTTCACCCAGGTATCTAATATATTGGAAACAGACTATACTTTCAAGGAATCTTCCTTTCAATGAACTGACTGCTCATAATAGATCTCATCCTGGAGGTTATTATACTATATTATATCTCATGATGAGTAATTACTATGTCTTAACTGCAGAGCCACTGAGAATTCTGGTCCAGTTAAGTTGACACAAGCTTTAACTATCATAATTTCTTGTTGTATATGAAGACATGGAGCTTGACATTTTAAACTGTTAAGTTAGATGCAGTCAATGGGATTCTTGATCCTACATAAATATGCAGGAATGATCTGATATTTGAAGTTAATTTTTGTATATACAAAATGTAATGTGCATTTATGAAAGTGAGGAAATATATATGTATTTGGTGATTGGTGAAGGGTCACAGAGTGGTTTTCGTTACAAGAAATAACACAAGGAAAAGGAATAGAGTGTTTTCTTACCATTTTGGAACAATCTGTGATAATACAGATTTTTTTTTTTCTGAAATAGAAAAGCATAACACTCTTTGAGCTCAGTCAAGCAACATGATTTATGAACATCTAAATAAAATAATGTCTGCTGCCCAACTGGATGAGTAAGTCATTTAACAATGCAATGATTTAACTTTGCAAAGAAGATTATTTTGAAGAAAACAACTCATATGTTAGTCAAATATTACTGAACTACAAGATCTATTCCTCCTCCTTATTCTCTCTCTACTCTCCCCTTTCATTATTACAAAATGGTGGAAATCTTTAGAAAGAGAATCAGAGATGAACAAATTTGAGAGTTTGCTGGATGAACTTTTAGGAATACTAGTTAGGGACTGCCCTAGATGTTAATACCCCAACATTGGCTTGCCAAAGAATATCAAGGTACATGTATAATGTCTTTTTATATTCTTTTATGTTTTACTCTGTGACATCCAGTATTTACAATGAACATATATGGACAAGCAACTGATACAAGCTGTTTGCTAAAGATAGTGATTCAAATGTAAACTAGAAAAGATTATGCCTGCATCCAAAAATTAAGCTTAATCCATAGAATAAGGAATGAAAATTTATAGTCAAGACAATTGCACTGACATCCTTTCCAATGTGATTTTCAATATCAGAAAAGCACTCATCTCTTTAAAGCAGTTAAAAATTTGTTATTGGTAAATGTCATTGAGTTGGTTTTGATTCATAGGGACCCTGTATGGCATTTCTGTGAAGAGGCTGGTGGGTTTGAACTGCTGACCTTATGATTAGCAGTCCAGTGTTTATCCTGTAGCTCCACATCAGTTAAGATGTAGATCTTCATAAAGAGAGCTTCTCAAGCATACCCAAGTGTTTCTTGTTAGATTATTAACTATTTATGGAGGTGAGTCTAACAAATATGTTTCCCCATAAAGAGATTTGGGTGGTGCATGTGGTTAACACATTCAATAGCTAACTCAAAGATGGAGCCTTGAACCCTCTCAAAGACACCTTAGAAGAAAGAGCTACCTTTCTAAAGAATACCATTTTAGCTTTAAGTTTTAATTCTTAAAAAGAATTGGAGAACTTCACAAGTCATAAATAGAAGATAAAAGTGATGAAACAGGCTTTTAACTTCTATTAAATTTCTGAAGACATTGAATTAAGAGGTTTTATAATTCCATCCTCTAGCGCTCTTAGCAAAGACAAGTTCTACAACACTCAATGACTCTCAAATCTCAATCACTATGGGTGCGGTTGTTGTTGTTAAGTGTCAAGGAATCACTTCAGACTCATAGTGACCCTGTATAGGGTTTCTGAGGAGTAGTTGGCAGATTTGAAATGCAATCTTGTGGTTCAAAGTCCAGTGCTTACCCTAGGAGTCCATGGATGAGGTTGTTGTTGTTGTTGCTAAGTGCCATTGAGTCTTTCCCAACACATAGCGACACTATACAGGGATTCCAAAGAGCATCTGGTAAGCTTGATCCACTGACCTTGTGGATCAAATCAACTTTGCAGTCCAACGCATTAACCCACAGCGGCACACCACATCTCCTCTGGGTGAGGTATGGTCCCCAATTTCTAATACTTTGGTTTTCCTTTGCAAGAAAAAAAAAAAATTCTGCATTTTCAAAGCAGTAAAGAGAGGCTTTTGGAGTTTTCAGATTCCCCTCTTTCATAGTTCTTAAACAATATGCATACAAAATGTAAACATTAAAGCTCAGTCTGTGAAGAGGATTTCAACTCAGACCATTTCTAGAATCTCTCCTGACTTACCTAACAGACTTCATAGCAGAATTCTGCTCTGCTCCAGAGTTGCTTTCCTGATTTCCCAGGCAGACAGCACCCCTTAACCATTACTGTTAGCTTATTTGCCATGTGGACTCTCTGGGTGGTGCAAATGGTTAACGTGCTTGACTATTAACCATAAGTTTGGCGGTTTGAGTCCTCCCAGAGGTGCTTTCAAAGACCTTGTGATCTACTTCTGGAAGATCACAACCACTGAAAACCCTAGGCAGCCCAGTTCTACACTAACACTGCTGGCTTCACAATGATTCACAATCATCTTGATGGCAAATGGTTTAAATTGCCACCTGCAGTTCACAGACCCTTCTACATCAATTAATCCACAGTACTGTCCACTCCTAAACTTCCTAGTCACCACAATTCCATAAAAATACAATAAAAGTAGTTTATCCATGTTGGGTTTTAGCCTAACAAATTGGAGACATTTCTAAAAAATATTTTATTCACCAATCGTTAGTCTTGTTTCAATTTTCTAGGGATTGAAACAAGACTAATGATTGAGTACATCTTTGCAACTGTATGCTCAGGGGAACAAGGTATAAAATACTCAGTTCATATTGAATATTTTATCTAAGAAATAGATTATAAAATACATTGGCTAGTAGATAGGTAGAAGTCCTGGTGTGACACTACAGGATCATCATTGGACTGCTAACCACAAGGTTGGTGGTTCAAACCCACCAGTTGGTCCTTGGATACTCTATGCAGGATTGCTATGAGTCAGCACCAACTCCATGGCACAGAACAACAACAAGTGGGTGTATAAGCCTTGTGTGTACATCTAACATGACTTTTTATTCATGAAGGGTGTTTCATTCAACAAGTATTTGTTCAGCATCAGTATTACTGAGCCCAATGCTATAGATAATGTAAACAAAGATTGTGTGTCTTAATATTTATTAGTCACTGTTTGAAATATTCCATACTATTGTTTTTTCACATGAATTCATACATCCAAAAAATATCCACATAGCCAGTCCTTTGACTTTGTCAGAAGGGTCACTGTGTCTGTCTTCAAGAAGCTTATAATCTAGTTCTTATGGTTAATGATTCTGCATGGAAGAATCTTGCACATAACTTCCAGGCAAGTTATGTGCAAGTAGCTGTTGGAATCATGAGCAGCCCAGGAGGTGGTGGTATTGTTGCAAAGTATGATAAAGAGGAAAGGATATTTTGAAATAAATAAAGAATAGACATATAGATCATTCCTAAGCACCAAGATAAGCTATTTTTGTTTGCCAGAGAATCAAAAAGGTGAAAGGAGCCCATGGCTGCAGACAGGTGTCAAGAAGAAGGTAAGGTGTACCATTGTTTGGGTCTTTAAGAAAATCCTAAGGAAGTAAAGACCCTTGTTCCAATTCTTCCTCAGAACAATAATTCTTAGCAAGAGAGAAAGATGCATGTTCAGGGTTGCTGTATCCTAAAGGTTAATTTCCTGTATCTCCACTCCTTTTCCCCTTGCTTTTGACTAGTCTTCATACATTACCATAGAATGGAGAAGTTGAGGTCTTTCTTAAACCTAGCCTCTTAAATGTTGATTTTTAGATTAGTTTTTCTTATAAGACATTGGGCACTCATGCCACACTCTAATGCTTTATTTCTAAGCCAAGGTGATCTAGACTGTGACTCCGGACATGATTGTTTCTGTTTTTACGTCTATGTTGGTGTGTTTTGAAGACTGAGGAAAGTATTACATTACCTTTTGGAGGAATATAAAGAGGAGGAATTTCTTTCCCTTTGGTTTGAGAAAATCTTTAGGTTTAGGAAAGTCAATTGAATAAGCTAAAGTAAGGTACAGAGAAAGCCAGATCTCAGTTGGTATGAAGTTCAGGTAAAAGGGAAAAAAACACAAAACTTTGTTCACTTTCTTAATGGACTTTATGACTGTGTGTTTCCTCTAGTAAGCTACCCTTGCTGTCTTCGTTTTACAATGACCAAAAAAGGGGGAAATATTATGAAGGAATTTTAGCCTCCGCTTTTTATCTTTTGACTTTTGTCAGCTTACATCACATTTTACATAGAAGGGAGCATTATAAGTGATTCATATTATTCTTCTGTACTCCTCCCACAGGGGAAATACCCCCACTATTACCACCTAATAGTGGTTAAATCTCAGAAGGAAAAAAAAGAGTGAGTTCGAGATTTTGAGCAAATTTTCAATACACCGCCAGGTCGGTGGTTCAAATCTATCTATCTATCTATCTATCTATCTATCTATCTATCTATCTATCTATCTAATCTATTTATCTGTCTGTCTGTCTGTCTATCTGTCTGTCTGTCTAATCTATCTCCTGGTGCAGCACTATAGGGTCAGCACTGAACTGTGAACCACAAGGTTGGCAGTTAAAATGTACCAACTGCTCCTCAGAAACCTTATACAGGGTTACTATGAGTTGGAACTGACTCTTCAGCGCTTAACAACAACAGCATACACCAAAGAGGGAGCGAGGTGGCTGTATATGATAAGTAAGTACTGGACTGCAAGCCACAAGGTTTGAGGTTCAAATCCACTAGGCAGTTTGCAGAAGGAAGATAAATCTTCCACAAAGATTTAAAGTCTAGAAAATCCTATATAGGGTCACTATCATTCCAAACTGACTCAGTGGTGCTTAACAACAGCAACAACCTACACCAGGGTGGGGACATGGTACGAGAGCTGTGTTACCAGAGCTAGTTCAGAATCCAGAAGAAAACCAGTTGCTGTCAAGTTGATTGCAACACATGGTGACTCAAGTGTGTCAGAGTTGAGTTGGGCTCCATGAAGTTTTCAAATGCCTACATTTTTGCAAGTAGATCCCTAGCATTTCTTCCAAGGTGAATCTGGGTAGATTTGAACCTCCAATCTTTGGCTTAATTAACCATTTGGACCACTGTGGGATGCCAATTCAGCATCAGATACATTTCATTGCTAATTACACAAGAAGTACTATTGAGAACTGTTAATCTGAGTATGCAAGCCTCTGTGAAGTTTGGTGATACTTCTAGTGGTATTTTTTCCCTTCTACCTGAGGTGTGGTGTTGTGGGCTAATGTGTCAGACTACAAAGTCATTTGAACTGCCAGGTCCGTGGTTCAAGCTCAACAGCTAGCTGCTCCTTGGAAACCCTATACAGGGTTACTATGGGTCAGAACTGACTGAATGGAACTTAACAACAACAACCCTGTAATGGGTCCCTATGTGTTGGAACCGAATCTATGACACTTAACGACATAAACAGCAATTCCTTATTTACACATTCTTTATAGGCCAAATGTCTTCTGTTTAACAATCAAGCTGGGTGGCACTTAACCAAGTTCTTAGAGACATCTTCCTCCTCCCATTTCTGAACATAGAGAGAGGCTGAGCAAGGCCATGTGTTGTAAATGCCTTTAAATGAAAGAAGAGTGTCCTGGCTAACATGCCAAATCCTGCCTGTAATCCGCAGAATTACAAGGAGACAAAGAAGATCTGGCATCCCCTAATATAGTTGCAGTAAAGATAGGATGATAGCCCTGGAAGTAAACAGGAAATAATTGTACACAGAGGCTTATGCCAAAAGGCTTTGTTCTTAAATACTAGAAAGGCAGTCACCCTGAAACAATGGGGCAAATTAGCATGCAGCCAAACCAGAGCTCCTAGCTGCACATACACACACAGACACACACAGACACACACACACACACACACTCACTCACGATGATGAATGCTTGGTGCTTGCTAGGAGGTCAACACTAAGAATCTTTCTTGGGAAGGAAGCATGTCAGATTTCAGACACTTTCCCTCTAAATGGGCTTTTGCTGCTCAAAGCAGGTGGGGGGCAGGGAGGGGAGGGGATGGGGATGTGGGGGTGGGCTTTCTAGTCCAGATAATAAAGTCCATTTACATGAAAAGATGCCGCTTTCAATGACATGATTAATTTCGGAAATACCTGGCATCTGAATGAAGCCAAGACTTCAAGAATGCGAATGAGAATGAGACTGATGATGAGAAAAGATAATTAGGCAAATGTCAAGAGGCCAAGTTGTGCTTGGTGACTGAGGGACTGGCCTGTCTAGGTTATTGTATACTCATTCCAAATGGAAATGAAAGATCTTTGTGATAAGTTGAGGGTGATCAACGTATAGTTAACTATTGTTGTTGTTGTACTATAAGCTCTCTTTAACTCATATTCCTTTATTTTTTTTTTTTTTGGCTTCATCTTGACCAGTGTGGGGCAACCCCATGTTTACCTTCAATGACTCTTCAGCAAATCCCAGACAAAGCTTGCCTTGTTTATCATGAGGCCTGAAAAATGTAAATTTATCTTGCCTTGCATGCCATTTGTTCAAAAGTGACCTCTCAGTTCTGAGCCTTTTCAAAACTCTCATTGACTTCTCCTCCCCTCCCAAAAAAGAAAAACAAAAAAGGGGGAAAAGTCAAACACCATTTAATACTCTGCAGAAAGGACTTGGAAGACAAAGGCTGAAGTGGGAGGTAATGCAAATCTACCCTCTCCTCTTGGTTTTTGAGTTCTTTCTCCACATTGCTTTTTTTTCCCTTGCTTTTTCCCCCCATTGGTGACTTGGAGGATATCAATGACTCTAGAGATTAGCAGCCGCCACAGGATAGAACTGATGAAAAGACACTCCTAGTGGACTGAGGGAGTGTTTTCCCAGGGAAATTTCAGTGTTAATAAGGAAGTTAAATAAAGCCAGCTTTAAATTCAGTATTTGAATAAAAACGCTCTAATAGTGTGGTGCTGTAGGATAAGCACTGGACAGTGTGATCCTCAAGGTCTGTGGTTCACACTCATCAGCTGCTCTGCAGAAACCCTATACAACAGGGTTGGGGAATGTTTGGCCTGTGGGTCCTATAAGACCTGTGAAATCATTTGGTCTTGCACTGCCAAGGCAACTGCTGTTCCACTCATCACAATGTTGTTGTTGTTGTTAAGTGCTGTAGAGTTGGTTCTGACTCATAGATACCCTGTATAGGGTTTCTGAGCAGTGACTGGTGAGTTTGAACCGCCAACCTTGTGGTTCAAATCAGCCTTGAGGTCCTGCGCTTATCCTACAGTGCTATACCAGGAATCTGTGAAACGTCATCACATTAGGGATTAGTTAATTAATTCATTGACCAAAATACAGCAGGCTAAGTTCTTAGCTGATATTTTTTGTATGGCCCATGAATGATGTTATAGATTTTGGCAGAAAAAAAATTCCCTACCCTTGCTATACAGGATTGCTGAGTCAGAACTGTCTCGATGGCGCTTAAGAACAACAGGTACAAGAGAGAGAAAGGCTCTTTCTTGGGATTTTCTGTATGAAACTCACCCAAATTATTTCCTCTAAAGATAATCCATTTTTTTTGTAGATGGACTTCAATTTGTTCATTCTCTTCCCCACTGACTAGTGTCTAAAGGAGAAATGTAGTTCTCTCTTTGAAGCCAATTCTAGGCAGTGGCAATCCTTCAATAAAAGATATTTACTAGAAGTGAAGACCCTGTCTCTAAATGGTTTGACTGACTAAACATACATACTGCATAAGACCCTGTCTCTAAATGGTTTGACTGACTAAACATACATACTGCATAAAACTGCTTATCAGTTTATAACTGCTTATCAGGGCATGACAGTGTCCCTCCCAATGGCATATTTACTGAAATACTATATAGCATATGGAGTTATATACCCTTCCCTATTTCTGACTGGGAAGAGTGACTCTTAGTAAAACCTACCCACCTCTGTGATGGAGTTGCAGATATGACTGTAAGAATTCAGGATTAGGAAATACGACAGTATTTCCAGTTCCTCAAAGGCTTGTTATGCTAAATTATATATATGATCATCAACTAACATCAGGAAGAAACCTAAATTGGTACACTCAGGCCTATATCATGAGGCAATGGAGTCCTGGTGTGGCGCTGTGGGTTAATGTGCCAGACTGCAAAGCTGTTTGAACTGCAAGGTTGGTGGTTCAAGCTCACCAGCCGCTCCTTGGAAACCCCATGCAGGGTCGCTATGGGTCAGAATCAACTCGGTGGCACTTAACAACAACAACATATGCTAAGTACATTCAAGATACTGTAAGATACTCATTAGTCTATAACATGAAACACCATTTAAAATAAGGCATGGTGGTGGTGGTAGGGGAATAAATCTGAGTATCAGCCAGCTTTATTCTATCAGGGAAATGTACATTAAGATCTATTCCAAAAAAATATGTGGGATCTTTGATTAAATCTGTTTCTAATAGTGGAACAAAGCTGAAAAGAATTGAAATTATCCATTGTGTGAAAATGTCTACTTAAAATGGGGCAATTCCATCATTTCAGTATATTTTTAAAAGCTATTAACCCAAAATAGTAAAGTACAGTTAGAATTATGTTAGTAAATAATACATAAAACTTGGCATGAGTTAATTTCCTTTGAGTTTTCAAAACTTGATTTAGAAATGATATTGCTTAGCAGCAGGTTGTGAAAATGACAAAGTATTAACGATGAAAACACAAAAAAGGTTACTCTATTGTTTATAATTCATTTATATGACACAGCATAAACATATTTACAGAAGTATGCCATTTCTTTGGTTATGAGTGTTTGCTACTGTTTAAACCACCTATACTGACAGCAAAACAATCTTAAAATAGAAATATGTTTTCTGGCTTGGGGACTAGAGAATTTCATGGATATGAGAGGGTCCCACAATACAAAGACAATATGCCTGTGTTGTCCTGTTTGCTTTTAATCATCATTAAATCCTGAGATGCTTAACATTTTAGTTTAAATATTATCTCACCACAAAGCTTTTCCCCTGCTTATGCATAATTTCATCTAGAAATTAATATCTCCCACTTATAATGCATCAAAAACTAGCAACATTTTCCCTCCTTAATGGTGTAGGAATTAGTGTAATTTTAAAGCACTCAAGGATCTAATTATTTACATATACTAGAAATAGTAACTAGAACTAATCAGATCAAGGTATGAGGAAATTGAAGAAAAGAAATTCCTCAAAGTTATGAAAAGATAGATATGTTAAATGTTACTTAAAAAGAAATCATTAGGTTACATGGACTTTCAGATCATAGAAGAATGTGTTCCTGGAAACCTTAGAAAGTTAAATATCGTTCTGTATTTTCAAAAGAGTGCAAAGTACTTGAAGATTATTTACTTTATTCTCTGTTTAAGTTAATTTGTATGTATATTTGACTTTGGTATTGTTGGAAATGATCGAAAGAAATAAATGAAGTGTTAATTTAATAAATGTGTTGCCAGTTATGCTAAAATTGAATGCAATGCATATATATCAATTGGATGTATATACAGTTGTACTATTTTTTATCATTATTATGAAGGGTGCTTAGCTTTATAAATACATCTGCTCACTGTGATGATTCCAGTGTTTGGCTTAACTGGACGTTATCATTTTTCTTCTTGGGTTTACAAAAGTACAGTTTATATTTCTTCTGTGATTGATTATATTCCTGGAAGGCTTTGTGTTTCACAATATAGTATATATGTATTTTGGGTTTTTTTATTGTAAGTTCTTTTTTCATTTTTTGGAAGTTTTAAAAATTATAATTGGGGTGGAAGCTTACAGAGTAAATGAATTGTCCATTAACAATTTATAAACATTTTGTTTCATGACATGGTTGCAATCCCTTTAATGCAACAGCATTTTCCCCCCTTCCTCCTTGCGTTTCCTATTTCAGGTAGTACTCTTTACTGGCCTGTTCCTGCCATATGATCTTTGCATTTTGATAAATGCTGTCCTTTTGCTGTGGTCTGGTTGACTCTGGAGTATGTTCTGCCCTATTGTTATTATTCACTTGGTAAACCTGTCTGTTGAATGTTGTCCCTATGGGTGAGTTCACTACCAGGCTTAGAGATGTCAAGGGTCCCAGTCTTGGGGGCTCCACTGATCTCTATAATATCACTAAGTCTGGTCTTTTTTAATGATTTTAAATTTTGTTCCACATTTTTTCCCCCTGTCTCTCTGTCCATAACCTTATATACTGTGATCCTAAACAAAATAGTTGTAGTGATATCCAAGCACCATCCAGTTCTTCTGGTCTCTGGGTAGTTAAGGCCATTTGCATGGTCCATTAGTCCTTTAGACGAATTGCTTCCTTGAGTCTTTGATTGTCTTCACTATTCTTTGCTCAAGATGTAAAGAGAACAATAGTTTCCTCTTAGATGGCTGCTCACACATCTTTAAGAACCTAGTTGCCAGTCACCAAAGTAGGATGTAGAACCTAGTCATTGTGGACTCTGCTATGCCAATTTGATTAGATGTTCCCAAGACTGTAGTACTAAGACTCTAATCGCAGTGATTCATTCCCTCAAAGTATTTGATCAAGTATAGATTACTTCTATATATATGCTATCATATTTTTTGATATATGAGGGTAAGTAAAAAATTATTCCTGCAAATTAATAGAAACCTTTATTAAACAAAAGGATCATAATGAGAAGCTATTGTTTATTGATATATCCCTCATATAGGTATAGATACATCCAAAGGAAGTGTTGCCACCTCTAAAGTAGAAGAAAATGAAAACAAGGCCATGAGAGCCAAAATATGACTTTGAACATATCCCACCTGATTTCAGAGATAATCTCAAGAACAGATTTAATGAATTAGACATTAATGACCAAAGACCAGAAGAGTTGTGGGATGACATCAAGAACATCGTACAGGAAGAAAGCAAAAGTTTATTAAAAAGAAAAAAAAAATCAAAATGGATGTCAGAAGAGATGCTGAAACTTGCTCTCTAGTGTAGAGATGGTAAAGCAAATGGAAGAAATGAAGAAGTAAAAGAGCTGAATAGAAAATTTCAAAGGTCAGCTTGAGAAGACAAAGTCAAATATTATAATGAAATATGGAAAGATCTCTAGTTAGAAAACCAAATGGGAAGAACATGCTCAGCATTTCCCAAGCTGAGGGAACTGAAGAAAAAATTCAAGTCTCGACTTGCAATATTGAAGAATTCAATGGGCAAAATATTGAATGATGCAGAAAGCATCAGAGAAGATGGAAGGAATACACAGAGTCACTGTACCAATAGGAAATGGTTGATGTGCAAACATTTCAAGAGGTAGCATATGATCAAGAGCCAATGATATTGAAGGAAGAAGTCCATGGTACACTGAAGGCATTGTCAAAGAAGAAGGCACTGGGAATTGATGGAATACAAATTGAAATCTTTCAACAAACTATGTGGCACTCGAGGTACACACTCATCTATACCAAGAGATTTGGAACCTGGCCAACTGATTGGAAGAGATCTATATTTATACCAATTCCAAAAAGAGGTAGCACAACAGAATGTGAAAATATTCAGACCATGTCATTAATATTGCATGCAAATAAAATTCTGCTAAAAATAATTCTAAAACAGCTGCAAGAGTAGATTGACAGAGAACTGCCACAAGTTCAAGTTGTATTCAGAAGAGGACGTGGAATGACGGAAGGCATTGCTGATGCCAGATGGATCTTGGCTGAAAGCAGAGAATACTAGAAAGATGTTTCCCTGTGCTTTATTGACTATGCAAAAACTTTTGATTGTGTGGATCATGGCAAGCTATGGACAACATTGCAGAGAATGAGTATTCTGGAACACTTAATTGTGCTCATCAGAAACTTGTATATAGATCAAGAGACAGAATAAGGGAACATTGAATAGCTAAAAATTAGGAAAGGTGTGTAAGGGGATTGTATTCTTTCACCATACTTATTCAATCTGTGTGCTGAGCAAATAATTTGAGAAAGCTGGATTATATGAAGAAAGTGTGGCATCAGGATAGAAGGAAGATGCATTAACAGCCTGCAATATGTAGATGACACCACCTTGTGTGCTGAAAGCAAAGAGGACTTAAAATAACTTACTGATGAATGTCAAAGACCACAGTCTTTGGTATGGGTTGCGCCTCAAAGTAAAGAACACAAAAATCCATACTATTGAAACAGTAAGTAACATGAAGATAAATGAAGAAAAGATGGAAGCTTCAAAGACTTTGTTTTGCTCACATCAACCATTAACAGTCATGGAAGCAGCAGTCAAGAAATCAAACAACGTATTACATTAGGGAAACATCCTGTACAAGACCTCCTTAAAGTGTTCAAGAGCAAAGATGTCAGTTTGAGAATTAAGGTTGCGTGACTCAAGGCATGGTATTTTCAATAACCTGATTTGCATGTGTAAGTTGGACAGTGAATAAAAAAAGATTTATTTGTGGAAGAATTGATGCATTTGAGTTATGGTGTTGGAGAATAATATTAAAACTACTATGGAGTGCCAGAAAAAGAAACCAATCTGTGCTGGAAGAAGTACAACTAGAATAGTCTTTAGAAGCCAGGATGGCCAGACGTTCTCTCTAATACCTCAGACATATTATTAGGAGGGATCTGTCTCTGAAGAAGGACATCATGCATGGTAAAGTAGAGGGTCAGCGAAATAGAGGAGGATTCCCAATGAGATGGTTTGGCACAGAGGCAGCTGCAATGTGCACAAGTGTAACAATGATTATGAGGTTGGCTCAGCACTGTGCAGTGTTTAGTTTTGTTGTGCATAAGGTTCTATGAGTTGATACCAACTCGACTGCACCTAACAACAACAACCATTTCCTAAATAATTCTGTGCTATTTGATTGACATGACACCACAACAAAATGGTAGTTTTGGAATCCTTGAAGGACTTAAATCTTATTCCTTTGAGTTTGGGGAAAAACAAGAAACCTAAGAGGCAAGATCAAGGCTGTAGGGTGTATTGGGGTAAGGTTTCCTAATGAAATTTGCATAGACTAGCCATTGTATTCCTTGATGAATGAGTAGGTGCATTGTCATAATAGAAAAAAAAAAAAAATTCTGATGCAACTTCCCTGGCCTTTTTCTCAGCAATGCAGTTTTCAGTTTTCTGAAAACTTTTAAAAATAATAAGCCCCATTGATCATCCTATGTCCTCTGATAAAATCTACGAAGATTACCTCTTTGGAATTTTAAAAGAGAATTCTGAGTTGACATATCTGCTATGAATTTAACTGTCCCAGCAGATACTTTTTTTTTTAACCTTTTTTTTTTCTTTCTTTTAAAGTCACCCTAATAAGCCTAGTGTGGTGCTGATTCCATTGCACTGGACTGCTAACCACAAGGTTGGCATTTCAAACCAACTGTGCTGCTCCTAGGAAATCTCATAGAGGGTCACTGTGAGTTGGAACCAACTTGACAGTTCTTAACAACAGCAACTAGGAAGTCCTGGTATGGTGCTGTAGGATAAGCACCGGGCTGCTAACTGCAAAGCCAGTTGTTCAAACCCACCAGCTACTCCTTGGAAACCTTATTAAAGGGTCACTGTGATTTGGAACTGAATCAGACAGTTAACATTTATGAGATTAACACAAATGTATTACTGAGACAACTTGTTTGCAGCCATTCACTGATCTCAGGGACATAATTAAAGATGTTTTATTTTATCAGGTTTCTAAGGAGCGATAGGTGAGTTTGAACCATTGACCTGTGGTTAACAGTGCTGCTGTTGCTGCTGCTTCTGTTGTTGTTATGTGCTGTCAAGTCGGTTTCGACTTATAGCGACCCTGTATAGGGTTTCCGAGGAGTGGCTGGTGAGTTTGAAACACCGTCCTTGTGGTTCAAACCAACTTTTCAGTCCAGTGCATTAACCCACAGTGCCACTTAGTCATCGTTAAGTCAGGTGGGATAAATTCAAGTTAATATTTTTAATTTCTTGGACTTGTTTTAATTGTCTTCAGCTTCAACCTAAACTTGCATGTCGTCTGTTCCCAGTTGGTCACTAGTCTTGTTTTGGTTGATGATATTACATTAGCCTCTCCATCATCTCTTCCCTCAGATGTCATTAATTTGATGCTTGTGTATTCCATTTGGAAGGGTCCATGTATGTAGTTGATATTTATGTTGTTGAAAAAAGGTAATTGCAATGATGAAGTCCTGGGTCTTGCAAAGTTGTATCATGAGATCTCCAGCTTCATTTGTAATCATGAACACCACACTTTCCAGCTACTATTCTTTCCTCTTTTATTCTAAATTTCACTTGCCAACCTGTAGTAATTATCTATGCATCGTAATTGCACATTTGATCAGTTTCAGATGGCAGAAGTTGGTTTGTTGTTGTTAGGTGCCTTCAAGTCGGTACTGACTCATAGCAACCTTTTGCACAACAGAACAAAATACTGCCCAGTTCTACACCAATCTCAGAATTGTTGCTATAGTTGAGTCCGTTTGCTGCTGCCACTGTGCCAATCCATCTCATTTGGGGTCTTCCTCTTTTTCACTGACCCTCCACTTTACCAAGCATGATGTTCTTGATTATACCAAGAAATCAGTAAAAATCCTCAATGATGGTTGATGAGTGAATTTAAATAGTAGTCGTATCAACTTGTCTTCTTTGTTGTTGTGTAGATATTATCTTATCACAGAAATCATTGTACTTTGAGATAGATCTTGAAATGGTCTTTTTGAGATGAATGTGACATATTCCTCTTCAATTTGTGATTTCCAGCCTAGTAAATCATGTTTGTCTGAGTCAAAATGACTAATACCAGTCCTTCGTTATTCTTTAACATTGCCTAGTAACATGTGTCTGGTAGCGTGGTGGTGGTTATGTGCCGTGGAGTTGGTTCTGACTCATAGCGACCCTGTACAGGGTTTCCGAGGCTGTAAATCTTTACAGGAGCAGAAAGCCTAATCTTTGTCTCACAGAACAGCTGGTAGTTTCGAACTGCTCACCTTGCAGTTTGCATCCCGATTCATAACCACTATGGCTCTGGTAGCCCTCAGAATCACAGCAACTCACAAGCCACAACAGTACGTCAAACTGATAAACGAGTGGTTGCTGTTTGGTTTTAAGTGCAAACTGTCACTTTAAATTTCGAGGAGATCTGTGCGCATGCGTAGTAGAACTCTCCAGGGTTGTACAATCAAGAAGGGGGATCGGGTAGACGTGCAGTGAGGAGATCCATCACCAACAACACAGAATAGCAGGCCAAGCAGGCTCAGGGAATGGTGCTAGAACTCTGAACCACATATAAAGGAATATTTAGAAGATTGGAAGGCTTACAGCTAGGGGAATTTGTAGCAGAATCAAGAAATCCATTGCT
>NW_006408570.1:9887852-9890177 GCF_000296735.1 Chrysochloris asiatica | reverse complement strand
GGTAGCAGAATCCAGTCAATTTTTTTGCATGTTGATTTTGCATCATGCTACTTTGCTAAATTCTACTATTAGTTTTAATAGATTTCTTGTGGAAATGTTGTGATTTTCCATGTATAGCATCATTTGTTAATAGGGTTAGTTTTACTTCTTCCTTACTAATTTGGGTGTTTTTTATTTCCTTTTCTTGCTTTAACCAGGATTTCCAATACAATGCCTTTTTTGTTTTTGTTGTTAAGTGTCATGGAGTTCATTCCAACTCCTAGCAACTTTGTATAGGGTTTCTGAGGAGCAGTTAGTGAGTTTGAACCACTGACTTTGCAGTTCACACCAATGTTTTGGTCCAGTGCATTATTCTTCAGTGCCACGCCTGGACTCAGAATGGTGATAAAGTGCATTTTGATCTAGTTCTCATTCTAAAAGGTGATGCTTTCAGTTTCTGTCCATTGAAAAAAATGTTGGCTGTTGATTTTGTATAAATATCTTTTATTATGCTGAAAAGTTTCCCTTTTATTAGGATTTTGCTGGAAATTATTATCAGGAATGTTTGTTGGGTTTTATCAAATACTTTTTCTGCATAGATTAATATAATGTGATTCTTTTCTTTTGTACTATTCATGTGGGGGGACTATGCTGATTGGTTTTCTGATGCTGAAGCAACTCATATATCTCACTTGGTCAAGATGTATTTGATTTGATGTTGCAGTCTATTGATTAGAATTTTTGCATCTACATTCATGAAATATATTGGTCTGTCCTTTATGTCTGTGGTGTTTTTGCCTGGTTTTGGTATCAGGGTTATACTTGTTTCACAGTATAAGCTTGGGCATATTCTCTACTTTTCTTTGTACTGAAATATTTTTAGTAATGAAATGTCTGGCAAGATGACAGACTAGGCAGATATACTACTTAGACCCTCTATGACAAAGACATGAAACAGATATTGACAATAATCTGTAACTCCAAACTTCAAAGGAAAATATAGATAAATGGATTGAATACAGATTAGGAGAAGAAGCTGAACAAAAGTGGCTAATGAGGGCATAAATGGGGTAGATTTAGCAGCTGGCCTGAAATAGTACAGACATTCTGAACTTTCACAAGCAGTAGTTGATCAGGCCAGTGACTTGATAATCAGCTCTACTTGTCCAGGAACACATCAGTGACTGGAGACCAGAAAGTAATTGTGCCCAATTGGCCTAGCCATAAATACATCTCTTGTAGCCCTACCTCAACCCAGCCATCCTTCAACTGTGCTACATGAACAGGAAGTAGAAAACTTTGTATAAACTCCCATCCTCCATCACATAACACCAAGGGATAATGTCTAAGAATGACTATCTAACAATACACCAGTATACAATAACCAATTGAATACAGCAACACCAGAATATCTCAGAAACAGCAGACAATTTAAGTTCACATAAAGAAACATGAAAGAATAGCTCAAACAAGTGACCAAAATACAAAGGCAGACAACCTTCCTGAAGAAGAAACAACATTGGAATAACCTTATAAGGAATTCAAAAGATTAATATTTGAATTGATTAAGATTAAAAAACAAAAAGCATTCAGATAAAATCAAGAAAACAAAAAACTTTAGGAGAATTCAAGGAAGCAGTACATGAACAAACTGACAAAATAAATGAGAAATTAGAAACCATACAAAAATAGCAAATGGAAATCCATCAGATTAATACTAAGATTTAAGAAATAGATAATGCATGAAATGACAAAGAAGTAGAATTGAATCAATGGAAGACTGAATTACTGAGACTGAAGACAAATCTCTGAATATTAATCTGCTAAAGAAACAATCAGAACAATTGAATGAAATAAAGAAAGAAGAAAAGTTAAGAATTATGTAGGACAACATCAATATGAATGACTTATGTGTAATTGGGATTTTGGAACAATAAAAGACCAAAAGACAACATATAGAAAATTGTCAAACAGTGGTTGGAAATAAAAAAGCTTCCCTAATATTATGAAGTTTTGTGTTGTTGTTGTTTTTTAAAATATATTATAAAGGACTCCTGGTGTGGTACTGTAGGATCAACACTACACTGCGAATCACAAGGTCAGCAGGTCAAACCTATCAGTTGCTCCTTGGAAACCGTACACAGAGAAAATAGAGCAAAAAGTATCCAACTCCCGTAGAAGTCATTCTCCCCATAACATTTACATTCTTCACATATGGACTGTTGCCTCATTGATTTCTGCTTGTTTGGAGATATTCTCTCAGAACTGCTGAGAAGTTTAGAAACTGAAATATAAGATTTCCCTACATCATGGAAGACCCCTAATGAGATGGATTGGCCAAGTGGC
>NW_006408570.1:9886710-9887502 GCF_000296735.1 Chrysochloris asiatica | reverse complement strand
TCTTGTATTTGTTTGAAGGAATTTGCTTCACAAAATATTAAGTATCACAAATTCTGCAACATGAGATGATTAGTAAACCTAATTGTCTCAGCATATGATCTTAGAGAAACAATCATTTTAGCTTAAAACAGACATGTAGTTCAACAGGGGAAAGAATAGTGTTGGAACATTGGTGATGGAATCAGTGACTATCTACACCACAAAGAATAAAGTTGAACTCCTTCCTTAAATCATATACAAAAATGCACTCAACATAGTTTATAGATCTAAATATAGGACAAATTTTTACAAGAAAATATGAGTAAATCTCTGTGAGTTGTTACTAGGAAATACGAGTAAATATCTGTGACCTTGGATGAGTCATTGCTTTCTTGGATATGACACCAAAAGCACAATTAAGCAAAGAAAAATAAATTAGATTATATCACTCTATTTTAAATTGAAGACTAGTTCCGCAATGTGCTTAAAGACTTTCCTGTGAAAGAGAAAGACTGAGTGTTGATGACCAGGAGGCAGGCTTGCAGAATGTGCCCTTTGGTTGTTTAAATTATTATGTATGCCTGAGTGTTTTTATGTCTATCCCCCACCCCAACCCCCAAAAAACACACAAAAAAACAGAGGGAATAGAAGCAAATACTGTTGAATGATGATACACAGAGGAGATTGTAATCATTGCAATGAAAAAATGGTGTAAAACTGATGTTCTCCCATGTAAACTATCACTCAATTCACAATAAAAACTTTAAAAACAAAAACCACACCAAAAACCCCAAAAATCTTTCCTGTGGTAAA
>NW_006408570.1:9883371-9885418 GCF_000296735.1 Chrysochloris asiatica | reverse complement strand
TATCTCCAGCAATTAGAAACAGAACACCAAAGTAAGCCTACAGCAACCAGAAGAAAAGAGAAGATGAGGACAGAAATAAGTGAAACAAGAAACAGAAAAAAAAAAGAGACAGTATCAATGAACTAGTAGTTGGTTCTTTGAAAAGATTAATGAAATCAACTAACCTAACATTGTTGGGTACAGTGCTGAAAGATACGTCTCTCAGGTTGGGAAACAGTCAAAATATGCCTTGTCAAGGTAGAGCTGACCATATGACATGAATGGAGCAAAGCTTTCAGTAACTTCATTTGCTGATGGGGCACAACTCAAAATGAGGAGAAATAGTTGAGAACATTCAGTAATTATCAGAACATAGAATGTACAAAGTAGGAATACAGGAGAATTGGAAGTTTAAAAAAATGCAGTGGAACACATAGAAATCATTATTGAGCTTAAAATGACTGGTATTGGCCATTTTGAATCAGACAGTCAAATGGTTTACTATTTTGGGAACGTTAAATTGAAGAGGAATGGTGTCATAATCATCATCAAGAAGAATATTTCAAGATCTATCTGGAAGTACAATATTGTTTGTGATACAATAGTATCCATATGCCTTCAAGGAAGACTAATTAATACCAATATTACTCATATTTACACACCAACCACTAAAGGCAATGATGAAGAAATTGTAGATTCTACTAAATTCTTCAGTCTGAAATTAATCAAACATTTAATCAAGATGCCTTGATAATTACTGATGATTGAAAGGAAAAAAACCATTGTATAATAGTCCATTGTATGTATGTACCAAAGTTTGCTTACCCATTCTTCCATTGATGAGCTCTTAGGTTGTTCATATCTTTTTGTTATTGTAAATAATGCTGAGATACCTGAGAGCATACACTAACCACCAACAATTTGATTAGTAGTCAGATACAAACCATTTGCTCCACCCAGTGACTTCTTATAAGGTAATGTTGTTGTTTTTGTTTTTACATGCCAGCAAGTTGGTTCCAACTCATAGTGATCCTATGTATAATAGAATGAAATACCACTATGTCCTGTGCCATCCTCATAATTGTTCTTATGTTTGAAACCACTATGCTGCCATTGTATTAGTCCATCCATCTTCTTGGGGGTCTTCCTTTTTTTTTTTCTGATCTTGTACTTTGCCAAACATGATGTCATTTCCAGTGATGGGTCCCTCCTGATAAACTGTCCAAAACAAGTGAGATAAAGTATCGCACCCTCCTTCCTAGGAGCATTCTGTCTGTACTTTTTCCAAGACAGATGTTTGTTCTTTTAGCATCGTTTGTTCTGCCAACAGCATCGTTCAAATGCCTCCATTGTTGTAGGTCTTCCTTATTCACTGTACAGCTTTCACATGCATATGAAGTGAGTGCAAGTACCAAGTCAGATGCACCTTAATCCTCAAACTGACATCTGCTCTTGAATACTTTTTTAAAAAGGTCTTTGGCGACAAATTTACCTAATGCAATATTGTCTTCTGATTTCTTGACTGCTGCTTCCAAGGATGCTGATTGTAGATCCAACTAAAATCAAATCTTTGACAACTTCAATCTTTTTCCATTTATCATGATGCTATTTATTGGTCCAGTTTTCAGGATTTTCGTTTTTTTTTTTACATTGAGGTGCAATCCATGTTTAAGGCTATGAACTCTTTGATCTCCATTAGTAAGTATTTCAAGTCCTCTTTGCTTCCTGAAAGGAAGATTGTGTTATCTGGATATTGCAAGTTATTGATGAATCTTCCTCCCAGCCTGATACCATGTTCTTTCTTCTTCATAATTTACCTGCTTGAATTATTTGCTCAGCATAGAGGGTAAATAAATATGGTAAAAGATGCACACCTTTCCTGATTTTGAACCATCCAATTTCCCCTTTCTCTGTTCTAATAATTGCCTCTTGGACTATATACATGTTCCTCATGAGCACAATGAAATGTTCTGGAATTTCCATTTTTCATGATTTTATCTATGGTTTGTTATGATCCTGTAGTCAAAATTGCCTTTGCATAATCAATAGAGCACAAGTAAACAAGTTT
>NW_006408570.1:9870887-9872084 GCF_000296735.1 Chrysochloris asiatica | reverse complement strand
TTCTTGCCTTTGTATGTAACACTTCTGTTTTTCCTAGCTGCTTTCAGGAGTGTCTCCTTATTTTTGATTTTGGAGAGGTTGATTATGATATGTCTCAGTGATTTTCTTTTGGGGTCTATCCTTCCTGGGGTTTGTTGAGCTTCTTGAATGTTTATCCTTTTACTTTTCAGGATGTTAGAGAAATTTTCTTCCAGTAGTTCTTCAACTATTTCCTCTGTGGACTTGTGTGATTCTTTTTGTTCTGGAATGCTGATAAATCTTCAGTTATTACTCTTCATGTTGTCCAACATGAATTTTAGACCTTCTTCAGATTTTTTAACTCTTTTTTGTGTTTGCTCTTCTCTCTTAGTGGTATTGAGAGATTTGTCTTCCAGATCACTGGCTCTGCCTTCTATGTCTTCTATTCTAGTACTTTGCCCTTTCAGAGTATTAATCTATTTCTGATAATCTATTGTTGATCAGTTGGACCTCTTTCTGTAGGTTTTGAATTGTTTCCAATGCTGTATCTATCTTATTTGATCCTTTCTTTTTATCCCTAAGTTTTATCTTCTAATTACCAGTAATTATAAATTCATCTTGATTGTATGTTTGAACAAATTAAGACTTAAGAATTTGGTAGAATTTTGCCATTTCTTCATCATTGATTTTAGTGGTTGGTGTAAAAATTTAAATAAGAGTGGTATTAAAAACTGCTCTTCGATGTTTGTTGTTGTTAAGTGCTGTCAGTAAGCTTCAACTCATGAAAACTCGCAAAATGTTTCCGAGGACCAGCTGGTGAGTTTGAATTACTAACATGGTGCATTATCCTGTAATGTCACACCAGGACTCTAGTCTTCCTTATGTTGGTGATGGTGGTTATATGCTGTGGAGTCAGTTCCAAATCATAGTGACCCTGCATAGGCCTATGTATATTATCCTATCACAGACAGCATTGTACTTCAGGATAGATCTTGAAGTGCTTCTTATGATGAATGTGATACCATTTCTCATCAATTTGTCATTTCCAGCATAATAAATCATATGATTGTCAGATTAAAAATGGCTACTACCAGTCCATTTCACTCTAATGCTTAGGATATCAATCTTTATGATTCTATTTTATTTTTGATGACTTCTACTTTTCTTAGATTCATGCTTTTTACATTCCTCATTCTGATTATAAATGGGTGTTTGCAGCAGTTCCTTCTAACATTAGCA
>NW_006408570.1:9866937-9869617 GCF_000296735.1 Chrysochloris asiatica | reverse complement strand
TTGTTAATGAGTCTTCCTTCAATCCTAATGCCACGTTTTTCTTCATAGAACCCAGTTTCTCATATTATTTGCTCAGCATACAGGTTGAATAAGTATAGTGAAAGAATACAACCTTGTCGTATACCCATGGATATATACGAAGGTTTGTCAGGATATTTGTACATGAACTTTGTGGAGTGTACAGAAGGCAAAATGATGACAACCTCTTAGACATAACCAAACATCTTGAGGGAATGAATTGCTGGACCTGGGGACTGAAAACCATGGTTTCATGGGATGACAAGATCAGAGTTCTACATCCTAGTTTAGGGACTAGGGTCTTAAAAACTTGTGAGTGGCCACCTAAGGTACAACTCTTTGGTTTCTCCTTGTCAGGAGGCAAGAATATTGAAGAAAATCAAAGACACATGGAAACAATTAGTCCAGTGTGCTAAGGGACTACACAGTCATCTGTCTCTGTTATGCTGAGACCATACAAACTAGATGATGCCTGGACAGAGAAGGAAAAAAATGTAGAATAAAAGAGAAAACTTTTAATAAAGCCCATGATTAGTGGTTGGACAGAGACTGGTGGAATCCTGTGATAATGGCCCTTAGTCACCTTTCAGGTTGGAAATGAACTCACAGCCATGGCTCAATTTTCAGCCAAACTAGATAGGCCTATAACGGGAACAATTACAGTTTGCTATTTGTACATTAGAGTCATCAACTATTCAAGATCAAAAGGGTAGCAATTACCTGTGAGCAAAGTTAAGGAGTGGCATTGTAGGATAAGCACTCAATCACAAGGTCAGTTTGAAATGCAAGGTTGGCAGTTCACATTTACCAGTCAGTCCTTGGAAACCTTAAACAAGGTTGCTATTACTCAGAACCGACTCAATGGCATTTAACAACAACAAGGTTAAGGAGGGTTAGGAAAGTAGTAGGAATGGAAACAGGGACTATAGTAAGATGTGGAATAAGTGATGTTGCACTGAGGGAATTGCAGTCAGATGAAACAAAATGTAAATGACTGATTGAATGGAAAACTGATCTGCTCCATAAACCTTCACCCAATTCATAATAAAAAGTTAAAAGCAAAACAATAGACAGGTCTGAAAGAGGAACAATAACACTCTTGAGGTATGCACAGCTCAGAATAATCAACCATTTGGGATCAAAAGGACCTTTACCCAAGGAAAAAGGAAGAAAGAAGGAATAGAAATGGGAAACACAAGGAGGAAGTATAATAAGTGATGTTTCATTATGGGGATTGCAGTCAATGACATGAATTAAAAAATATATAAACTGTTGAATGAAAAACTGATTTGCTTTGTAAGACTTTACCAATTCACAATACAAAGCTGAAAAGAAAGTAGTTTGAATAGTATTTGTGTGAATTCTTCTCTAAATGGTAGACTTCTCCAATGAAGCTGTCTGGGCCAGGGTTTTTTTGTTGTTGTTGGAGGCTTTTTTTGTTGTTGTTTTAAATGACTTCTTGAATCTCTTCTTTTGTTATGGGTCTGTTCAGTTTCTCTACCTCAAATGTATTAGTTTAGGCAGGTGGTGTGTTTCTAGAAATTTGTCTATTTAATCTGGGCTTTCTAATTAGTTGGAATACAACTTTTCACAGTATTCTATTATGATCCTTTTCCCCTCTTTGTTTCTATTGTAATGTAACTCATCCAATTTCTTATTTGACTTATTCGTTTCTTCTCCTGTTTTCTGTAGTCAATTTGGCCAGTGGTTTGTGGGTTTTATTGATCCTTTCTAAGAACCACCTTCTGGTCATATTGAATCTTTTTATTGCTTTTCTATTTTCTGTTTCATTTATTTCTGGTCTAATCTTTTATTATTTCCTTTCTACTGGTGACTCTGGGCTTCTTTTGAGTTGTTTGAATTATAGGATTAATGTTTTGATTTAGGTCCTCTCTTCTTTTTTGATGTGGCACTTATTGCTCTAAGTTGACCTATGAGCCCTGCTTTTGCTATGTTCTAAAGGTTTTGGTATGCTGTGTTTTCATTCTCATTTGATTTTAGGATTTAAAAAAAAAATAATTTCATCTTTGATTTCTTCTATTATTCAGTGGTTTTAAAGCTAGGCACTACTCAGTTCCCATGGATTTGATTACTTTTCATGTGCTTCCTGTTACTAATTTCTACTTTAATAGCATTAGGATCAGAGAAAATACTTTGTATTAGTTCAGTGCTTAGTATTTTATTGGGACTTGATTTGTGATCTAAAATGTGATCTCTTCTGGAGAATGAGCCATGTGTTGGAAAAGTATGAATACTTTGTCACTGTTGGGTGGAGTGTTCTGTATATGTCTATGAGGTTGTGTTAGTTATTTATGGCATTAAGATTGTCTCATTGTTGAATTGTTTTCTTGCTGTTCTGTTGTTCTTCACCAAAAGCGTTGTGTTGAATTTTCCCACTCTTATTGTAGAATTGTCTATTACTCTTTTCAAGCCTGTTAGAGTTTGTGTCATGTATTTTGGAGCTTTGTAATTGGGTTCAGGCATATTTATTCACTGGAGAATGATATCATGTTTGGGAAAGTGGAGGGTCACAGAAAATGAGGAAGACCCCCAACAAGACAGATTGGCCAAGTGGGAGCTTCGTTGGACTCAAGCGTGGCAACAGTAGTGAGGGTGGCCCAGGATCAGACATTGTTTCGTTCTGCTGTGCATAAGGTCGCTA
>NW_006408570.1:9860887-9866837 GCF_000296735.1 Chrysochloris asiatica | reverse complement strand
ATGTTTGGGAAAGTGGAGGGTCACAGAAAATGAGGAAGACCCCCAACAAGACAGATTGGCCAAGTGGGAGCTTCGTTGGACTCAAGCGTGGCAACGGTAGTGAGGGTGGCCCAGGATCAGACATTGTTTCGTTCTGCTGTGCATAAAGTCGCTATGAGTTGGTACCGACTCGATGGTTACCTAACAACAACAACATACATATTATGGATATCTCTTTGGTGTATTGACCCTTTTTTGTTGTTGTTACGTGCCATCGAGTCAGTTCTGACTCATAACAACCCTGTATAGTGTTTCTGAGGATTGGTTGGTGAATTTGAACTTTGTGGTCCAGAGTTTTATCTTATAGTGCCACTCCGGGACTTTTTAGTCATTATATAATGTTCTTCCTTATCTTCGGTGTAGTATTTTCCTTAAAGTCTATTTTTCAGATATTAGTATTGTTACTCCTTATGTATGTATTTTTTGTTGATAATTAACTGCTAATTGGATACCAAGAACACAATCTTCTTTAACCTGGAATGTCCATGTAACCTAGCTGTTTCTTTCTAAAAATATTTATTTTAGTAACTCCTTTTAAAGTTATTGTTCTTTTTTTATATAATTATTGGTCATTGGAATGTGAAGTTTGGAAACAAACAAGAAGTATCAGCAATTGAAAATTATTGTCTTTGGGATGGAAACTATACTGAAGACTGCATGTCCAATTTTGCAAGACCAGTGGTCTATTCATTGGAAATATCTTTTTTCAACAACATAAATGGCAGCTATATATGTGAACCATGACAGATGGAATTAAAGCAACAACATCTATGGAAAGAGGTGAAGGAGAAGCTCATTATCATCAGACAAAACAAGGCCAAGGAGCAACTACAGAACAGACCATCTATTGTTCATATGCAAGTTAAAGGTGAAACTGAATAAAATTAAAACAAGTCCATGAGAGCAAAATACAGCCTTAAGTATATCCAACCTGAATTTAGAGACCATTTCAAGAACAGATTTGACTCACTGAACGTTAATGACTGAAGACCAGTTGAGATGTAGACTGATGTCAAGGGCATCATGCATAAAGAAAGCAAAAGAACATTAAAAAGACAAAATAGGGGTAAAAAAGACAAAAGTGGATGTCAGAATAGTCTCTGAACCTTTTGAAGTAGAGTAGCTAAAGCAAGTGGAAGAAATGATGAAATAAAAGATTAAAGAGAAGATTTGAAAGGATAGTCGCAGAAGATAAAGTATTATAATGAAATGTGCAAGCACCTGAAATTAGAAAACCAAAAGGGAAGAACATGCTTAGCATTTATTAAGCTGAAAGAACGAAATGAAAAAGTCAAGACTCAAGTTTGAATATTGAAGGTTCTGTGCACAACAAGTGAACAACAAGAAGGAAACATTAAAAGAAGATGGAATGAATACATAGTCACTGTACCAAAAAGAATTAGTCAGCATTGAGCCATCTTAAGAGGAAGCATATGATCAAGAACTGAAGGTTCTGAAGAGAAAAGTCTAAGCTGCACTGAAGTCATGGGTGATAAACAAGGATCCAGAAATTGGTGGGATATCAGTTGAGATATTTTAACAAACTGATGCCACTGCAATCACTCTGCAATCAATGCCTGATCAACTGGAAGGGATTAAAATTTATTTCCATTCCAAAGAAAGATGATCCAACAAAATGTAGACATCATCAATATCATTAATGTCATGTGCTAGTAAAATTTTGCTGAAGATATTTCAAAAATGGTTCCAGCTGTACATTGATAGGGAACTACTAGAAATTCAAACCATATTCAGCAGAGCATGTGGAAGGAAGACTATTATTGTTGATGTTAGGTGGATTTTGACTGAAAACAGAGAATACCAGAAAGATATTAACTGTGTTTTACTGACCATGTAAAGGAAATCAACTGTATGGATCATAACAAAGTATAGATAACATTGTGAAGAATGGGAATTCCAGAGCACTTTATGCCCATGCAGAATTTGTACTTGGACCAAGAGGCAATTGTTCAAACTGAACAAGGATATACTGTGTAGTTTAAAATCAGGAGAGCAGTGAATTAGGGTTGTATTCTGTTATCATACTTACTCAATATGTTAACTGAGCAAATAATCTGAGAAGTTGGACTATGTAAAAAGAAAAGAAGTACAGGATTGTAGAAAGACTCATTAAACTGTGACATGGAGATAATGCAACATTACCCGATGAAAGTGAAGAGAACTTTAAACACTTATTAATGAAGATCAAAGATTGCTTCCTTTAGTATGGATTGCACCTCAGCATTAAAACAAAAAATCCTCGTAAATGAACAATATGGAACATCATGATAAACATAAAATATATTAACATTGTCAAGGATTTAATTTCATTTGAATCCACAATCAATGTAGACTAAGGTAGCAGCAGTCAAGAAACCAATGATTGTATTGTAGTGGGCCAATTTGCTGCAAAATATCTCTTTAAAGTGTTTAGAAGTAAAGATGTCACTTTGAGACATGGCCTGAACCATGGTCTTTCAGTTGCTCCATGTGCTTGTGGACAGTGAATAAATAAGACTTAAGAAGAACTGATACCTTTGAATTATGGTTGTGGTGATGAATATTAAATGTACCATGGACTACTAGAAGACAACAGATTTGTCTTAGAAGAATTAAAGCCAGAATGCTCCTTAGAAACAAAGATGGCACGACTTCATCTTAGGTTTTTTGGACATGTTATGAGTACGGATCATCAGTCTTGGAGAAAAATAGACTTGGTAAATTAGAGCGGCTGTGAAAGAGAAGACCATCCTCAATGAGATGGATTGATACAGTGGCTGTGAGAATGGCCTCAAACATAGCAATGATTGTGAGAATGGTGCATAACGGAACAGTTTCTTTCTGGTGTGTACCGCATTACTATGGGTTAGAACTGACTTAACTACTAACAACAACATATTTTTTATTGAGTTATTTCACATGCAAATGGCAGGGCCTAAAGGGTATTCTGGGTTTACAAGATTTTTCTTATATATGTGAACCCCTCTGTATTAAAGCCGCTAATTAGTGCTTTGAAACAACTCCAGCTTTAATTCTAGGAAGGCACCATATCAGGGCTAATATAAAACTGTTTATGTGGGAGGATATATAAAATAAGGTGTTAAACCCAACAGAAATGGAGTGGCAGGGGGTTCTCAGCAGTGCTAATTTTATGTTTACTTTGTCTCATTTAAAGTTAAGATGTCTGTGTTATAACTGTGCTGTGGAGCATGTTGCACATACAGATGAACTAAAATGTGGCAATTTACGATCTGCATTTGTCTGGCAAAGAAGTCAATGGGCAGTTTTATAAAGGAATAGCTATTTCTAAACACTATTTTTTATTTTTTACAGAAGGACATATGGAGAGTTAACAATATGTATATATGCTTTTATATGTGATGGCTCTATGAGACTTTCTAAAAATTATATTTCCTGCTAAGCATGTTCAGGGAGCATTTTAATACCATTTTGATACTTCTTTCTAGCATAACAATGATCTAATAATAGGATTTTGAATTTCATAAGACCCTTTTAATACTGAAATCCAATGTGCATGTATTATTATTATTATTATTATTATTTTTAAGTAAAAATCCAGGAGTGTCAGTATTTAAGTCAAGTTCTAGAATCCTGGATGATGCAGATGGTTAAAGCACTCAGTTGCTAGTCAAAAGGTTGGAGGTTTGGATCTGTCCAAAGGCATTTCAGACTTGGTGATCTACTAACCAAAAATTAACCTTTGAAAGTCCTATGTAGCACAGTTCTACTTTGATACACATGGAGTTATCATGAATTGGATTCAATTTCATAACCATTGGTTTCGATTCCCAGGGTGGCTAACGAATCGGGCTAGAGAGACCATTGAAAATCTGTCTATTTTAAGCCTGTGTCCTTAACTTTTACACCAGTTAGATTTCTGCAATTTAGCCCTTCTGGGAAATTTTTCAGTATTCCTTACCTCCCCCAACAAAGTTTAATGACTGGTTTCATGAGCTGAACTCATCATTTCAGTGGTTTCCTGTTCAAATCATTTTATCTCAAGGAAAGCACAGAAGGATCATTGGCAATCTGCAGGAAGACAAGTAACTTCACTACATATCTTCCTTTATTGCATCAAAACACTCTAGCTTCAAATAGGAAGTATGTCCTACTTTATTCTTAGTCAGAATGCCTTCTGTTGTTGGTGTTGTTAAGTGCTATTGCGTCAGACTGACTTATAGCAACATTACGTAGAACAGGATGAGACACTGCCCTGTTCTGCCCCATCCTCAGAATTGTTGCCATGTTTGAGCCCATTGTTTTAGCCACTGTGTCAACATATCTCATTGAAAGGTATTCTCATTTTCACAGACCCTCTACTTTACCAGGCATGACGTCCTTCTCTATGGACTGGTCATTAGTGATAACACATCCAGAGTACCTGAGACAAGTCTTTCCACCTTTGCTTCTGAGGAGCATTCTGGTTGTGCTTCTTCTAAGAATTAATAAGTGAAATTATTCAGATCTTAAGGAACCCTGCTTGTGTGGCCAAGCACTTGACTGCTAACAGATAGGTCTGTGATTTGAAGCCACCAGCTGCTCTGTGGGGAAAGATGAGGCAGTCTACTTCCATCAATATTTACTGCTTTGGAATCCTATAGCCACTGTAAAGAAAAGGGTTCCAAGGCTGTGGATTGCAATTTAATGCAAATAAACAAAATCCTCAGAACTAAGTCAATAATTATCATCGTGATAAAGGAACAAGAGATTAAAGTTGTCAAAGACTATTTTGTTTGGATCCACAGTCAATTGCAGTGGAAACAACAGTCAGTATTAGACAAATCTACTGCAAAAGATTTCCTTGAAGTGTTCAAGAGCAAAGAAATCATTTTGAAGACTAAAGTGTGCCTGACCCCAGTCATGGTATTTTCACTAACCTCATATGGATTTGAAAGTTGGACAGTGAATAAGGAAGGTCCTGGAAGTATTGATGCATTTGAGTTATGACATTTGAGAAGAATCCTGAAAGCACTATACATGGACTTCCAGAAGAAGTACAGTCAGAATACTCCTTAGCAGCGAGGATGGGTGAGATGTCATCTTTCATTCTTTGGACTTGTTGTCAGGAGGGACACATGTTGTCAGGAAGGATCAGTGCCTGAAGAAGTACATATGTTTAGTAATGAGGAGGGACAGCAAGAAAGACCCCAAATGCGATGGATTAATGTAGTGGCAGCAACAATGGGCTAAAATATAAAAACAATTGTGAGGATGGCACAGGACTGGGTAGTGTTTCTCTCTGTTGTGCATACGGTTGCTATGTGTCAGATCAAACTCGACAGAATCTAGCAAACACAGTGTTGTTGTTGTTGTTTATCACTTCACAATTTTCTGGCACTATAAGATGCTCCAGGCTCATCTTGTATATTTCTTGACCCAGTCCTAAAATTAGGTATTTCTCCTAGAATCCCTGGATCTTCTGATTGTATTTTTATAACTACTAACAATTAAAAAATAAAATGAAACAATGCACCATTTCAATAAGATTAAAGCTGTTCTAAATGCCCAGGGGAAAATACCCCAAAAATAGACTCTAAATATCTATATTGAAAGCTTCAGCACACTACTGAGAGAAATTAAAGAGACTTAAACAAATACAAAAACAGAACATTTTCACAAATTGAAAACTCAATACTGTAAAGATGTCATTTTCCCCCAAATTGATCTATAGGTTCAATTTAATTCCACTCAAAATCTCAGTAGGTATGTTGTGGAAATTGACAGGCTGATTCTATAATGTATAGTATAAGCAAAGGGCCAAAATAGTCAAGGCTGTCTAAAAGCAAGAAAACCTAAAAGCTAGAGTAAACAACACAAAATGATACTGGCTTAAGAAGAAACAAATAGACCAGTGGAATAGAGTCTAGAAAGAGAAACACACACACACACA
>NW_006408570.1:9858658-9860653 GCF_000296735.1 Chrysochloris asiatica | reverse complement strand
AAAGCAATGTAGACAGAAGTCTACACTGAATATTTGTCATTCTACCATTTGTCATTTTATGATACTTGCTTATCATATATTTATCCTTTCTTTCATTCATCATTATTTTTGCATTTCAAGTTAAATTACAGGCATTATGACACTTGTCAATAAATATTTCACAATCCATTCCATGAAAGTTCAGTCATTTTTAAATATTTTATTGTGAATTGAGTGATAGTTACATGGGATAACATCAGTTTTGTTTCAATGCAATGATTACAATCCCCACCATGCATCACTGGTTAACAGTATTTGCTTCTATTCCCTCTGTTTTGTTTTTGGTTTTTTGATGTACACAAAAACATGCAAGAATATATAATCATTTCAACAACCAAAGGGCACATTCAGCGACCCAGCCTGCTGGCCACCAACACAGTCTTTCTCTTTCCCTGAGTCTGGAGTCCTCAGCTGCCCTATCTCTCATCACCTCTTCTTCCATTTCTTGTGTCACAGCTTCTCTGGTTAGGGTCCCATGTTCCACTCCTGCTCTTCTCTATGTGGGCCTTAGAAGATTAACAACTCCCTTCTTTTTGTTATACAACTTCTACCTTTACAGTTATGACAATTGAAATTTGACATGATAACAATTACTTACTATTGAATCAAATGAATCTTATCCCAATCTCCTTTTACCAGACCCATACTAAATAGAGTTCAGTAATTCTCAATAGTTCTATTATTTCTAATATAAATTTATATAAAATGGGATGAACAATTCTTATGTCTACAATTGCTGAAAACTGACAAATGCATACATCTGTTTAAACAATCTTGAATTATGGAATATTACACTACAAAGTTTCATGATGGCCATTCCCAGTCAACTCTTCAGATGTAGCAATGATTCTCATTTGTTTGACTTGAGAGTCTTTTTTTGCCTTTTATTGAATTGCATATAATTCAAAGAACATATAAATGAAATAGCATGAACTACTCATGTATCTATTGTCTTTCACGCAACATAATGTCTTTGAGATTTATCCATGTTGTTGCATGCATCAATTGTTAGCATATTTATATTGATGAGTAGTATCCCATGTATGACTAAATCACAGATTGTGTATCTTTTCTCCCACAAGTGGATACATAGGTTATTCAATGCTATCAGAAGAGACTAATACTTGCTGTTGAACGTAGAGAAACTAAAGTAACTGGAAGAAATGATGAAGTAAAAGAATTGAACAGAAAATGTCAAAAGGCAGCCTGAGTACACAGAATAAAGTATTATAATGTGGAAATATTTGGAGTAGAAAAACAAAAGAGAAGAACACAGTCATCATTCCTCAAGCTGAAAAAACTGAAGGAAAAATTCAATAATCGAGTTTCAATATTCATGGATTCTGTGGGAATCCTGATGTGGCACTGGATTGCAAGGTCAGTTTAGACCTCAAGATCGACAGTGCAAATCCACCAGCTGCTCCTCAGAAACTCTATATAGGGTCGCTATGAGTTAGAACTGACTCCATGACATTTAACAGCAACAACAACCTTGGTAGATTACTGAACAATGTAATAAGAATAAAAAGATGGAAGGAATACACAAAGTCACTATACCAAAAATAATCGGTCAATATTCAACTATTTCAAGAGGTAATATATGCTGTAAGCCTTCATGCAATTCACACACAAAAAATTCATACACACGTAAAGAGGTAGCATATGATCAAGGACCAATAGTACTAAAATAGAAGTCCAAGTTGCACTGAAGGCATTGGTAAAACCCAAGGGTACAGGAACTTATGGAATAGCAATCAGAGTGTTTCAACAAATGGATTCATATCTAGAGACTGTCTCTCATCTATGCCAAGAAATCTGGAAGATGGCTACCTGGCCAACTGATTGGAAATTTTTCAGATTTGTGCCATTTCCAAGGAAAGGTGACTCAACTGAATGTGGAAATCATTGAACAATATCTCATGTAAGTAAAATTTTGCTGAAGGTATTAAAAAAAAT
>NW_006408570.1:9854901-9857773 GCF_000296735.1 Chrysochloris asiatica | reverse complement strand
CTTGCAGGGTATACACTTTGATTGGTTGATGATGTATGGAGGGGATTGTAACCATAGCAATGAATATGATAGCATGAATGTAAAACTAATGTTATCCCATGTAAACTATCACATAATTCACAATAAAACATTAATAAAAAAAAAGTACATTAACAGGAAACTACCAGAAATTTAAGCTAGATTCCGAAGAGCAGGTAGAACTAGAGATACCATTGATGACATCAGATGGATCTTGACTGAAATTAGACAATACCAGAAAAATGATTATTTGTCCTGTATTGACTATGCAAAGACTTTTGAATCTGTGGATCATGACAAACTATGGATAACACTGCAAAAAATGGATATTAGATAACACTTCATTGTGCTTATGAACCTGTACGTAAACAAAGATTAAGCCATTAAAACACAATAAAGGGGTACAGAATGTTTCAAAATCAGGAAACATGTGTTCCAGGGTTGTATCCTTTCACTATACTTATTCAATCTGTATGTTGAGAAAGTAATCTGAGGAGTTGAGTTGTATGAAACAAATCGTAGCATCAGAATTGGAAGACTCATTAACAACCTGCAACAAGCAGATAATGCAACCTTGCTTGCTGGAAGTAAAGAGGATTTTAAATGTTTACTGATTAAGACAAAAGAACATAGCCTTCAATGTGAACCATACCTCAATGAAAGGAAAACAAAAATCCTGGTAACTGGACCAATGAATAAAATCATGATAAACGTAGAAAATATTGAATTGCCAAAGATTTCATTTTATTTGGATCCTCAATCAAGTCACATGGAACAGTAGTTAAGAAATCAAAAGATACATTGCATTAGGCAAGTCTACTGCAAAATACCTATTTAAAGTTTGCCAGTTTGAGGACTAAGGTATGCCTGACCCTATCCATGGTATTTTCAGTCACTTCAAATGAATGGAAAGTTACATAACAAATAAACAAGACCTTAGAAGAATGGATGCATTTGAATTTCAGGGTTGGCACAGGACTGACAGAATAATGAACAAATCTGTTCTGAAAGATGCATTGTTGGATTGCAACAAAACTTCATTTCTTGTACTTTGGATATATTGTCAGGGAGGACCTGTCCTGGAAAAGGACATAATGCTTGGTAAAATGGAGGACACGTGAAAAAGAGGAAGACCCTCAAGCAGATGTGTTGACACAATGGCAGCACCAATGGGCTCAAACATACCAAGTGTGAGAATGGCACAGAACTGGGCAGTGTTTCGTTCTTTTGTGTATAGGGTTGTTATGAGTTGCAATTGACTGGATGGCACCTAACAACAATAGCAACAACCCTTCCCTGAAGAAAGCTGCAATCTTCGATTTAACCATGTCAAAAAAATAGTAGTTGTGTCATCATTGAGGGACTTAAATTATGTTCCTTTTAAATCGTCTATTAGTTTGGGAGACAAGAAAAAGTCTGAAGGAGTAAGATCAGGGCTCTAGCATCAATGGGGTTTGGTTGTTGTTACGTGCTCCAACTCATAGCGACCCTACACATAACAGAGCTAAACCTACTTGTGCCATCCTCACAATTGTTAACGCATGAGCCCATTTCTACTGCCATTTTGCCATTTCATCTCATTGGAGGTCTTTCTCTTTTTCGTTGACCCTCCAGTTTATTAAGCATACTAAGTAGTTCTCCAATGACTGATACTTCCTGATTATTGTTGCTGTTGTTAAATGCCGTCAAGTTGGTTCCAACCCACAGTGACCCTGCATGGGGTTTCCAAGGAGCAGTTGGTGAGCTTGAAGTGCTGACTCTGTGGTTTAAACCGACTTTGTAGTCCAGCACATTAACCCACAGCACCACACCTCCTGATAATATGTCCTAAGTACTAGACAAAGTCTCACTCTCATTGCTTCCAAGGAGCATCTGGCTACATTTCTTCCAACACAGGTTTGTTGGGCCTTCTAGTAGTCCATGGGACTTTTAATATCCTTCTCCAAACCACAACTCAAATGAATCAATTCTTCTACAGTTTTACGTATTCATGGTCCAATTTTCATATACATATAAGGCTATTAAAAATACCATGGCTTGCATCAGGGGAACCTTAGTCCTCAAAATGACATCTTTGCTCTTAAACACTTTAAACAGGTCTTGTGGAGCAGATTTGCATTATGCACTATGTTGTTTCATTTCTGTACTTTTGCTTCCAGGAGTGTTGATTGTGGATGCAAGTAAAATGAAATCTTTGACAACTTCGATATTTTCTTCATTTATTATGATATTATATATTGGACTAGTTGTGAGGATTTCATTTCCTTTACATTTAGTTGTATATAGTGTTTGATCTTCATCAATAAATATTTTAAGTCCACTTTGCTTTCAGCAGGCAAGGTTGCATCATCTGCATATTGCAGATTGTTAATGAGTCTTCCTCCAACCCTGATACCATGTTTTTCTTCATATAATCCAGATTTTGTATTATTTGCTCAGCATACAGATTGAGTAAGTGTGGTGAAAGAATATAACCCTGGCACACACCTTTCCTGATTTTAAACCATTCAGTGTCCCTTTGTTCTATTTGAAAGACTGCCTCTTTGTCTATGTACAAATTCCTCATGAGCACAATCAAATGTTCTGGAATACCCATTCTTTGCAATATTATGAATAGTTTGTCATGATCCACACAATTCAAAACCTTTGCATAGTCAGTAAAGCACAAGTAAACATCTTTCTGGATTCATTTGTTTTCAATGAAGATCCATCTGACATCACCAATGATTTAATTGCCTGTGATATGATATTGTTCGATGAATTCTGGTTTCTATGGAGTCACCTCTCTGGAATGGTCACAAATATGGATCTCTTTCAATAAGTTGGCCAGGTATCTATCTTCCAAATTTCTTAG
>NW_006408570.1:9844569-9846231 GCF_000296735.1 Chrysochloris asiatica | reverse complement strand
TTGATCTTGAATGACTGACCATTCCATAGTGAACGTACCATATTAATGTTGTTGTCTTGCCTATTTACGTAGCTACTGCTTGAATGAAAATTGGGCCTCGGCAGTGAGTTCCGGTTCGGACATGAATAGTGGTCCTCCAGTTACCAATGCTGGTTTTAATTTTCTTAGTATTTCTTCATAAAAAGTTCCCTGATTGTCTGTGTCCTTAAATTAAATCTGTCACGATTACACATTGGGAATTTCAAAACATCTTTGCCATAACCCTTTGAGCAAATCTCTGTCATCCTTGAATTTAATGGGATCTTTTATTTGAAGGCACACAAATGATATTAAGATAAATTTATTATGAGAGAACCTGTATGCATCATCCCTTGATTATAAAGACATGTTTGAAAACATTTTTTTTGGAACAAACCTGTGTATATATGAACTGGAATCCAAGTAGTAATACTTTTTTTTGATTTATCATCATACCTTCATCATATTTACCCTGAAAAAATCATGGTTTATTATTATTATTATTTGAAATTGATTTATGCTACTTGGTATTCTTTGAGTTTTTTGTTTTTCTAGTTTCATGTCAGCTATTATTTCCTCAAATATTTCTTCTGCCCCAATCTTTCTTCCTTCTCCAGTGATTTCAGTTGTACATAGATTAGGCTGTTGCCTATTGATCCAGAACTCTTTGATGCTCAATTCTTTAACAAACACAAAAACAAAGCTCCTTTTGTGTGTGTGTGTGTGTGTTTTTGAATAACTTCTTACTATCTGTTTCATATCTGGATATAGTTCTGTATATTGCTTTTTCTCAATATTTTTAAAACAGTATTCATTTTTGTAAGCTGCATAATTTTTTTATTGGAAGCTGGGCATCTTATAGGGCATCAGAGAATGAAGTAAATAGTTCTGATGTGCATATTCTCTGTGATCATCAAAAATCCATGGTGGTGGTGTCCATAAAAACATTTATTTTCCTTTATCAATTTTAGTTGTCAGTTTGCCATGGGAACTCCTGTGCTTTCTTGGTTCCAACCAAAGTGCATCCCTCTCAGCTGAATTTCATATAACCTGGGGTCTTCAGGAAACTCCATGAGTCTACCTCAAGTGCCTGGAAACTCAATTTACTTCTCCATATTAGGACATTTAAGATCTTTGGGTCCTTGCTGTTTTTCTGGGTCAGATCTAGGTGAAGAGAACCCAGACTCCCTATACCCTCAGATTCCCAAACCTATCTGAGAATGGCGTGAATACTCTTTTTCCTTCTTGAATCCTTATTGGATTGGATCTGGAGTTGGGCTAGGACACATAATGAGTTATCAGGAACTAGTATCACAATTCTTTTATTTTCTTTGTCTTTCATTTTCTTTGATAGAGAAAATATTTTCCCTGTATTATATTAATTTTAGATAACTGAATAAACTGAAGGTATTAACTTTGAATATTAATCCCTTGTTGTTGTTGTTGTTAAGTGTTGTCAAGTCGATTCTGACCCATAGTGACTCTGTGTAGGGTTTCTGAGGAACAGCTGGTGAGCTTAAACCACTTGACCTTACAGATCAAACTGACTTTGCAGTCTAGCACATTAACCCACAGTGCCACACCTAGGCCTAGGCAAATTCTCTACTTTGTCTTATTGCCAACATATGTAAAGAACTTAGACAC
>NW_006408570.1:9841232-9842989 GCF_000296735.1 Chrysochloris asiatica | reverse complement strand
CTGTTGTGAAGGCAAAATTGCCAGACATACTAGACCAACACTGTTGCTGTTGTCATGTGTTGAGTAGGTTCCCACAGATAGTGACCCTGTGTAGGGTTACCTATGAGTGGTTGGTGAGTTTGAATCCTTGACCTTGCAGTCCAGTGCTTTATCCCTTAATGCTACACCAGGACTCCAACATTATTTCTGCCTGAAAATATTTACCTGGAGCTAGGAGTAGCTGCCGCTTCTAGAGGATTTAAGTGTGCTTTCGAGTTAGATAGGAGGACCCCACCCTGTTAATTAAGACATTACAGGATATTTATGTATGTGCCTGAGTATACATGCATACACTTAATTACCACATATATACATATAAACTTATACCATGGAGGGCCAGAAGAATGAACAAATCTGTCTTGGAAAAAGTACAGCCAGAGTGCAGTACTTAGAATGAGGATGGTGAGACTTCTTCTCATATACTTTCACATGTTATCAGTTCCTGGAGAAGGACATTATACTTGACAAAGTAGAGGGTCAGCAAGAAGGGAAAAATCCCTCAATCAAATGGATTGACTAAGTGACAGCAGAGTGGGCTTGAATGTAGGAAAGAGGATGGCGCAGGACTGGGCAGTGTTCCGTTTTGTTGTACATAGAGTTGCTGTGACTTGGACGTAACTCAAGGACATTTAACAACAATGATATGCATATATAAATGGATAGAAGCCTGTGTGGACTCATATTGTGTGTACTCAATTCTTGTTAGGATACAAGACACAAATCACAAGAGACTATGGTTATTATACCATATGATCTGTTATTGCATACCTGCAGGCTTCATTCATTTTGTTGACAATCTGGCCCCCGTGGCCCTTTAATTTTCAGTCTCTTTACTTTTTTTTTAAAGTGCTGTTAAGTCGGTTCCAACCCATAGAGACCCTGTATAGAGTTTCCAAGGTGTGGCTGGTGAGCTTGAACCACCTTTGTAGTCTAGCACATTAACCCACAGCACCACACCAGGTCTCCTAGACACTATGAAAAGCATGACAATAAATAGCCTCTTTGTAAGTTGATAGCCTGCAATTTGATCGTCTGAGGAGTGTTGATACAAGATCTCCATATATTAAACATATATTGTCTTGCTCAGGTGTGGAAAAAATTTTTTCTGCCAAAGGTCATTTGGTCATTTATAACATCATTCATGGGCCATACAAAATTGTCAACTTAAAAATTAGCTTGCTAGAATGTGATGGCTGCAATTACAGTGCCTTGGTAGGGTCAGAACAAAGGACATGGGTCCTTGGGTCAGATATTCCCCACCTTGGTCTAGAGTTAATTTTGTTGTTGTTAAGTGCCATTGAGTAGGTTTTAACTCATAGCAACCCTGTATATGGTTTCCAAGGAGTGGCTAGTGAGTTTGAACCACCATCCTTTTGGTTCAAACCAACCTTTCAGTCTAGTGCTTTATCCTGCTGTCCCTGGTTGGTGCAATGATTAGCACATTGAGTTGCTAATCAAAGGTTAGAGGTTTGAATCCACCCAGATGTATCCCAGAAGAAACATCTGGTGATCTACATCTGAAAAATTAGCTACTGTAACCCTGTGAAGCACTGCTCTAACACACATGGGGTTGCTATGAGTCATAATGGAGTCAACAGCCATTGTTGTTGTTGTTGTCAGATGCCATCGAGTCAGAACCGACTCATAGTGACCCCATGCACAGCAGAATGAAACAATGTCCAATCCTGGGCCAACCTCACTACCACCGCCACACTTGA
>NW_006408570.1:9831087-9838392 GCF_000296735.1 Chrysochloris asiatica | reverse complement strand
CCTCAGAATCACAGCAATTCAAACCACCACAGCACAACAGACAGACGAATGGCGGTTGAGTGGTTGCTGTTAAATAGGAATCTCGTTGTGCTAGGGCCCTTAAGTCTGGCTCAAAGGCGGGATTTCTGTCCTTGGATGTCAATCAAGTGGCAGAAGCGCAGCAGGGGCAACTGGGTTGTAGTGAGACGCTTTGGGTTGGGCTTGTGGATATCTAAGTTGGTCGACCCCGCCTCTAAGCCAAGATCCAAGGGTTAGGCTAGGAAGGCGCTCTCGTCTGGGGTAAGTAGGACAACCTGGCCGGCCCCTGTAGTCTCTTCCCACTAGGCAGCGTCTCCCCATCGACTTGGTCTCCAGACACCTCTCACCCGCTGTTCTGTGGTCTGGGTTTCATTTAACACCTCCACCAGGTCTGCGTAGTTTTCGCACATCGTTTATCCTCCACCCTCCATGATAGAAGGGGTAGGAGGATGCTTTGAGCTCGCCGGGTGCTTCGCCATTAGAGAGTTTGAAATTGGATATTTTATCTTATCTATTTTGTCACTATACCTTTTTGTTGTTAAGTGCCATGAGTTGGTTCCAACTCATAGTGACCCTGCATGGGGTTTCTGAGGAATGGGCAGTGAGTTTGAACTGCTGACCTTGTTGTTCAGACTGGCCTTGCGGCCCATTGTTTATCATACAGCACTGCAGTATATGTTATAGGATGTTTATCCCAATAGAAATTTCTATTCATAAATGTTATTAAGTGCCATAGAGTCAGTTCAGACTCATAGCAACCCTGTATAGGGTTTCTGAGGAGCAGCTAATGAGTCTGAACTGCTGACCTTGTGGTTCAAACTGACCTTGGGATCCAGTGCTTATCCTACAGTGCCACAAGAAGTCTCCTCTGTTCACAATGCTTGGGGTCTCAATATAATAAATAGTGGACTGTGAACCATGAGGTCCATGGTTCCAGCCCACATGTCACTCAGCAGGAGAAGGATGAGGATTTCTGGTCCTGAGAAGATTTAAAGCTTCGGAAACCAAATACAGGGTCCCTGTGGGTCAGAACTGACTTAAGGCACGTAACAACAACAGCAACACTTTTAATCAGGGCCTCTGTGGTGCACATGGTTAAGTGTTGGATTATTAACCAAAAGGGTTGTGGTTCAGATCTACTCAGGGGTGTGTCCGAAGGCAGGCCTGGAGCTTTGTTTCTAAAAGGTCATAACCGTGAAAACCCCTTGGAACTCTTCTATTTTGCATACATGGGCTCCCCGAAGAGTCAAAATCAAGATGAAAGCAACTAACAAAAACACCATGTAGACTCCCTCTATGTTTTATAATCTATATTAATATATATATATTTTGGTAAATGAAAGCAGTCTGAGGTTCAGAGTTCTTTTTCTTGGGATGTGTTTTATTTTTTAGAAATCTTTGGGACTTAAGAAGTTCTAAAGTAACAGTGGCAAGTAAAAGGAAGTAAAGCATTGTATGATCAGACAGATTGGAGAGGGAAACATACACATATATTTGTGCTGTTTTTAGGTGCTGTTGAGTTTGCTGAACTATGAACACCAGAATGAAATACTGCCCACCCAGTACTTCATCATCCTTACAATCTATGCTACCCTTGAGCCCACTGCTGCTGCCATTGTGCCACTCAGTCTTATTGGGGGTCTTCCTCTTTTTTGATGAACCTTCACTTTACCAAGCATGATGCCCTTCTCCAGGGATAGTCCTTCCTGATAATCTGAGAAATGAAGTCTTGCCATCCTGACTCCTAAGGCCCATTCTAGCTGTACTTCTTCCAACACAGATTTGTTTGTTCTTCTGGCAGTCCATGGTACTTTTAATATTCTTCTCCAATACCATAATTCAAATGCATCAATTCTTCTATGGTCTTCCTTATCCATTGTCCAACTTTTACATGCATATGAAGTTATTGAAAATACCATGGCTTGGGTCAGTTACACCTTAGTATGCAAACTGACATCTTTGCTCTTGAACACTTGAAGGAGGTCTTCTAGCCGATTTGACTAATGCAGTATGTTGTTTGATTTCTTGACAGCTCCTATGGTAAGTGTTGATTGTGTATCCAAGCAAAATGAAGTCTTTGTCAACTTCAATCCATCCTCCATTTATCACAATGTTATTTATTGGTCCAGTGGTGAGGATTTATTTTTTCTTTACATTGAGGTGCAATCCATACTGAAGATTATGGTCTTTAATCTTCATCAGTAAACACATGCATACATGTATGTGCTCATGTATGTATATATTCCAATAGCAGTGGAACACTATTTTTGAACATTATTCAAAAAGTTCATAGAAAGAGGAAATGCCATTTTTTTTATAAAAAGGAATTTTTCCATGAAATTTTTGAAGCCCCATGTGTGTATGTGTTTGTATTATGAGAAATCTTAGCAGCTGGAAAGCAGAATGAATCACTCATCCTCCCCTTGGAGTTGTAACCTATTGAGAAATAGACCTAAAGAGCTAGACATGCAAATGGAATGACAATTATCAAAAACCTAATTGAAACTGCATAGGAACACTATTCATTCTTAATGTCAGAACACTGAATTACTAACATGGAAATGGTTATGAGGTTTTAGCCAATTTCATTCACAGTTAATTTAAATAACAGTATTGTAATTATTATGAAAATTCTGTTTCTGTGGATGCAAGGCTAGATAAGAAAGAAGACAAATGCTTGCCAAATATGCTGCACTTCTCTGTTTCCCTGCCTCGGGTGGACAGATTATAGTTATTGTCTGAGATAAAATCTTTTGAACTTTCTTGGGCTGTTTTGTCTCTTTTGATTTTGTACCAGCTCTTATCTTGGTGTGTACATAGTGTGGCATGTGGGAGCCTTTTTTTGTTTTGTTTTTCTCAGAGTGAAAACCTAATATGGCTCTGACTTATAAAATGTCTATAACAATATGTATTTACAAATTGCTTACTTTTAAGATGGACAGGTGAAAGGCACTGTATAAGTGCCAAGTGTTATTATCTGTCTAAATCTAGCTGAGTGTACAAATCTTTTTAATGTTCATTTTAATGACACAGTTGTTCCATATGGTGGACTTCAGATGCATAAAAAAATCCAGAGTTAGTACATTCCCTGGAGAGCACCAGATTGTCCAGGTGTGCCATATTTTAAACTCTGGGTGGATTTAAGAGACAGAGCTTTTCACAATTCAGACTCACACAGCAACTCAAACCAAGTTATCCTCTCAATTATTCTTTCAGAAACAACAGGCCCTTGTTTTCAATGAAACAAATCTATGTATTATCTAAAGATTCTATCATTGTATTCCCCTTGATGACTCAGAATTGACTTTAGAAATTTTTTACTCTGAACCCCACATCCAAATTCTTTCCATTTTACCCTGAAAAACATCATACCCTTAAAAAAAATGTTTTATTATGAATTGGATGAAGGTTTATAGAGCAGATCATCAGCTTTTCATTCAGCAAATCATGCATATTGTTTCATCTCAATGATTGCAGTTTTCTTTATGTAGTAACAGTTATCCATTTTCTCTGTGGTTGTTATTTCCATTCCACCCTTCTTCCCGACACTTCCGAAATTTCTCCTTACGTAAACGTTGCCCTTTTGATCTTGAATGGTTGGCCATTCTGTGGTGAGCATATCTTCCTATTGTTTTTGTCCCTGTATATAACTTTCCATTGCTTGGCTGAAAATTGGGCTAAGAGGGTGAGTTCTTCTCTAGACCTGAAGATTGGTCATGGGCCATAGTCTCAGATTTCTCTAGTGTCTTTCTGACCAGTAAGCCCAGTCTTTTTTTAAATTATAATTTTGAGTTTTGTTCCATATTTTCTCCTACTTTATCAGAGACCTTCTAATGAGATCTCTTTGAGAACAGTTGCTAGTGGGAGCTGGGCACCCTCTAGTTCTTCTGGTCTGAGTTGTGGAGACTAATTTTCATGTGTTCCATTAGTCCAATGAACTAATTGATTACAAATGTCTTCAGTTTTCATCACTCTTCTTTCCTCTCTGCACATGGAAAGACCAATAATTGTTCCATAGATGGCTGCTCATGAGCTTTTAAGATCCCAGACACTACTCACCAAAATAGGACGTAGACCATTGTCTATCTGGACTAAATTATGCCAATTGACCATGGTGTCCCCTGAGATTATGATCCTGAGCCCCCAAACCCAGAAACTCATTGCATCAAGGTGTTTGGTAATATCTGTAAAGTTTTCATCAAAAAAATCCCTTTTGTTTCCATTTGACAATACCCTCATTTAAACGGTTTTACTTCTTACCTCATTTATAGAAGCCTCCTAATAGGTCTCCACAATTCCTCCTGTTTTAATCCAGATTGAAGTTCCCAGACCATTGTTCTGACAATGACAATCTCCTGATCCAGGTACTGGGATGATGTCAAAATTCCTTGGTCTGACTCTCAAAGATTTCCACCATCTCCTTCATCCAACTTATCATATTAACCTGGAAAACACTGTCTTATACCTTCTACTCATCTGGCTTGAGGCCACATCTGAGTTTCCAAATACATTTATGTTGAATTCCCTTCTTTTTTTTTTTTTTTTGCCATGGTCATTTAGCTTTTTTCTTGGATCCATTTATCATTTTCACAGATGCTCCCAGACCTAAGTAAAATGTTACCCCCACTCATGAAGACTAACCTTCATTCTCTCCAAGCCCACCCAATCTAAAAGCAAAGTCTTCCTCTTCTGGCTATCCATAGCACAGTGTTTGATCCTGCCATAAAATATCCAGTTCTGAAAGACCTAATTGTTATTCTTTTATCTTACTTATACCACTCCCTGGGCTCAGGACAACCGTACTGCCGGATACTTATCAAAGACTCAGTACAGTTCATTGAAAAACACTCTTGAAATCTATTGAGAATTTACTAATCTGTAAGGAGCTATTAGAGCTATTCTTTATAAGAGGGTTTAAAACTGCCACATATTTTGAAGTCAATAAATTATGGTGGAAAAATGAAAATCTGATTTAATTTTCTTTAGCAAAAGAAAAGATAAAGAAAGGTGAGCATAAGTAAAACATACCACTAAAAAGTTAAAAACATTTTTTTTTCCCTTTCAGGGAATCGGTGATTTTAGATAGATATAGATAAATATATACAGAAATAGATTTAATTATATATGTTTTAAAAACTAAAAAAGATATTTAAAAGTAGGGACAATTTATAGAATGCAAAGGTACTTAAAGGAAAGATTGATGGGAAGAAGAGGAGATGCAAAGGGATTTAAACATTCATCATATATTAAAAAAATAATAATTAGAGACACATGCATGGGTATATAAAAATAACTAAAGCAATGTGAGGAGAAATGGTGTAATAATTAAGCATGAAGTGAATACAGCTTAAGGCTTTGCAATAAAGCCTTTTCAGGGGATAATCCAAAAATAACCTAGAAGAATGAGGAAAAGAAAATTGAACAGATTTTGAAGGGAAAGAATAAATAAGTAAAAATCAGGTAAATTTTTTTTTTTACAAATATCTTAGTTTTATCTAAGATTTATTCAGAAACATGGAATTTAGGAAATAAAATGGCAGAGAAAGATTTTTTTTTAATGACTTGTAAACTTGGAATAAGGGGGTGTTGGACGCAAAGGCTGTCCCCCAGGATTGTGGTAATGATGATGATAGTGCTGTTGCTGATGTTAATGATAACAATAATGATTGGTGAAATGTATTCACCATTTACTATTGCTATAGCTCTGATAGTGTGATGGTTAGGAATCAGGCTGCTAACCTCAGTCAGCAGTTCGAAACTACCAGCTGTTCTGCAGGAAAAAACTGAGGCTTTCTGCTCCCATAAAGATCTACAGCCTCGGAAACCCTGTACAGGGTTGCTATGAGTTGGACCAACTCCATGGCATATAACCACCATACTGCCTTACCTTGTACAAACTTGTTTAATTCATATAAATACCCTAATAAAGCTAATACTGCTTTATCCCTGTTTTACAAATGAGGACCTTGAGCCCAGAAAGATGAATTCTGTTTTCAAATCAGAGAGTCTGACTCAAGAACCATGCTATGGTTGGCCCCCAGTAATGAAATTGCCAGAAAGAGAATGGATTCCTAGAATGGCTGTATTTATTGGCGTGGGAAGTAAGTCTTTTCCAGACATTTTTAATATAACTTTGAAATAAAATAAAGGGTATGGGGCAAGAGAAATTGACAAAGGTGATGACACAAGTTCTATTAACTAGTTTGTTGCAGAAAAGAGAGGAGAGAACTTGTTAGTCCTGGGATCTCCACATGGACAATGCTGCTTTCAGTCCAAATTGATGCTGAATGAAGGGGAGGGGCAGAGTGGTGAGGTGATCAAAGGCATTTCAGAGGAAGGATGTGAAATGGCTCCCACTGGCTCTTCCCTGTCTCCAGAAGTTCACTATGCTGCATTTAATAATTGCTTCCCATTATTGCCTGACTTTCTTTTCCAAATAAATCCATCTGATTGGGATGGATTCAGCGTGAGGATATCTGTTCCAGCCTATTAGCCAGCACTGTTCCTGAGATTTTGCTGTCCACATTTATTAAGAAGATTGGGTGATGATTCAGACTGGGTTCTGTTTCTTCTCTGGTGTAAGAATTACAAAAGTTAATGCCTATCTTAGGACCACAAGTCAGCATTTTTGTTTCCTGCTCATCCTGGTTTCTTCTCAGCAGTGGGGCAGAATCATCTTCCTTTGGGAGGTGAAACCAGAGCACCAAGCACCAGGGCTCTTGCTTCATTTCAGGGAGTGAGAATTTTTAGGAATAGGTTTTCTTCTTTTTGATCTTGTCAACGAAAAATGACTCCATTTCTGTCTGTTATTACAACTTCAGTCAGTCCTAAGCAGATTAAAAAAAAAAAAAAAGAAAAAGAAACTGCTAGAGCCTACAAGTGAGTTTTCTTGGTACAACTTAATTGGTTTAGGTGAGCCTTTCTCTTTCAACTGTTGTTGTTGTGTGCCGTGGAGTCGGTTCCGACTCATAGCGACCTTGTACAGGATTTCCAAGGCTATTACTCTTTACAGGAGCAGAACGCCTCATGTTTCTCCCGCGGAGCAGCTGGTAGTTTCGAACTGCTGACCTTGTGGTTCGCAGCCCGATTCGTAACCACTACGCTACCAGAGCTCCTTTCAATAGTTAAGATGAAAAAAGGACATGGAGTTGGAATCTCCCAGAGTCCCACCCCCTGAGTCACAGTGGGAAGCAGGGTTATATATATATATATTAAGGTCAGCGGTTCGAAACTACCAGCCGCTCCGCGGGAGAAAGATGAGGCTTTCTACTCCCATAAAGATTTACA
>NW_006408570.1:9821010-9830372 GCF_000296735.1 Chrysochloris asiatica | reverse complement strand
GGATATTATTTATTGGTCCATTGGTGAGGATTTCAGTGTTCTTTACACTGTGGTGTAACCCATACCAAACACTGTGATCTTAGATCTTCACCAGTATGTATTTTAAGTACTCTTCACTTTCAGCAAGTAAAGTTATATCATCTGCATACTGCAGGTTGTTAATGAGTCTTCTTCCAATCCTGATGTCACATTTTTCTTTTTATAATCCAGGTTCTCGAATTATTTTCTCAGCATACAGATTGAATAAGTATGATGAAAGAATGCAACTCTGGTACACATGTTTCATAATTTTAACCATTCAGTGTTCCCCTGTTCTGTTCGAACATCTACCACTTGGTCTATGTCCAGGTTCCTCATGAGCACAATTAATTGTTCCAGAATAGTCATTCTCTACGTCTTCCCAAATCCTGAACACATCATCAGTGCTTGACACTCTTCCAGAGGAGCAATTGCTTTTGCTCTAGATTCAAGATCATCTTAATTATTGATGGTCATATTGCTGTGGTTAAGTGCTGTGGAGTTAGTTACAACTCACAGCAACCCTCTATAGACTTTCCAAGGAGTGTCTGGTGGGTTTGAACTGCCAAACTTGTTGTCTACAGTCCAGTGGCTATCCTACAACACCATACCATGAGCTCTTAATAGTGTGTTGTTGTTACATGCAATTGAGTCAGCTCCAACTCATAGTGACCCTCCGTATAACAGAACAAATACTACCAGGCTCTAGTCTATCTTCCTAATTGTTGTTATCTTTGAACCCATTGTTGCTTCCATTGTGTCACTCCATCTTGTTGGGAGTCTTACTCTTTCTCACTGATGCTTCACTTTTCCAAGCATGATGTCTTCCTCCAGGGGCTGACCCCTCTTGATAACATGTGCAAAGTATGAGTGATGAAGTCTGATGACACTTACTTCTAAGGAGCATTCTGGCTGTACTTTTTTCCAAGACAGATTTGTTTGTTCTTCTGGGAGTCTGGGGTACTTTTAATATTCTTCACCAACACCATCATTCAAATACATTAGTTCTTCTATAGTCTTCCTTATTCATGGTCCAACTTTCACATGCATGTGAGGTGGCCCATGGCTTGGGTCAGTATTTAGTCCTCAGAGCGATATCTTACTTAGCTTGTGAACACTTTAAAGAGGTATTTTGCAGCAGATTTGATTTCTTGACTGTCAGGCACTATGTTAAGTTGGTTGCATTCAGTAAAAAACAAAACAAAAATAGAGTCTACAATGACGCATGATTATCCCACATATACTGGAGTAGAACTGTGCTTCATAGATTTGCAGTGGCTGATTTTTCAAAAGTAGATCACCAGGTCTTTCTTATGATGCGCCTTTGGATGGACTTGAACCTCCAAGGTTTTGGTTAGCAGCCAAGCACATTAACCATTTGTATCACCCAAGGAGTCCCTTACATGCACCAACTACTTAAGCCTTCACAATGACCCTATAAGTATTATTATTATTATCATCTCCATTTGTAGAAGAGAAGAGTGAATAGAAGCTTCTGCTCTGGAGTCCAACACATCTGCTGTTTGAGTCCCAACGTACTAGTTATTTTGCTATGGGAGCAATTTTTCTCTGTCTTGCTTCTATGTAGCCCTAAATTGCCATAGTAGATCACAGATGCTGTTAAATGCCAAGAGCACAGAAAATGAGAAGCAACAAGATAGGTTTGTGGCCATGTGGCTATTTGACCACATTTACCATATGGAGAGAAGACATTAGCACTTTTCAAAGGCAGCAGCAAAGACACCCAGCTCCAGGGAGTACAAATGAAAGATGGGGCTCTTCTCCCCATTTCACTCACTCCTCACAACCTTTCATTTCCATTTCACTGATGGGGAAACCACTTTCAAAGGCATTTTTGCCAAAGATCACAACGTAAGGAAATGTCAGAGCAAGCACGTCAGCCAAGGCAAGGGTAGCCACAGGCAGAAGAAGCCAGGAGAAGGAAAGTGGCACAGACCAGCACCTTTATCCTGAAACTTCTTGGGACATAGATTTCATACAAATGCAAATAATGAAAGAACTAGTCTGGAGATCTGTATCTTCCCTTCTCTGTCTTTCTATCTCTCTCTCTTTGCCTTTCTACACACACATACACACACACATCCCTTGTGCTGTCTGAAAGGAAAAGACCTGCACAAGGCGACTGTTTATGTAAGAAGATCAAACAGAGTTAATGTAGTACCCTTCCTTTCTACAAGTTCTGAGAGCCTATCAAGAAAAGTGAAGGGGAATTAGTGAAAGAAGTTAATATTCTTAATCTAGAAAGTCCTTTTATGATTTAATTGTAATTCTGATAGTAGGACTATTTCTTGATTCCTTAAACATGTTAGAATTATCAGTGCTATGTACGTAATCCTACATTATATAAACGTCATATTTAATTAAATTAATGTAACTGAAATAGTTCAGTTCGCTTAACTTGTTCATTTTCTCTAACTGAATATCAGCTTACACTAAAAATTTTATTAATCACAGTAATGAGAATTTTTATATTAAATATATATATTACATTTAGTTTAAACGTTAATAGTCTACATTATTTTAATAAATTGTGCTAAGGGAGTATATATGGAATAAGTCTCTCATGCAGATTTTATTGGTTGCTGCATAGTTAATAGACACTAATGTGATCAGAGCCTGGATGTGATCATAAGATCAGTAGTTAAAATGATTGAAATATAAATTAGGAACTGGAATAATTGTTTGTTAGAAGCTCAGATAATAACTGTTTGGTAATGCTCGGAGGGTCGAAGAAATAAAACATTCAAATGTGCAGCAGTAGCAGCCAAGAGAAGCACTTTGAGGCAGACAAAGGCACTGGGAGGGTTTCTACTAATTGCTCCCCTTTTTCTCTCCAGCGAGGCCCCAATATTATACCTCCTGCCTTATTTTGCCACTTTCAGTCCTTCAGTGAGTCTAACACCCAGAAGCCATAGCTGCTGCTTTCTTTCCCTCTCCTTTATAAATTTTCCTACACATAGTCCGTAAGTCATTACTCATGACCACAATAACTGAACCACCATCTTTGAGTCTCTCAGAACCCAGAACAACTCACTCATTTCTTGTGGGCTGGGATGCTGGAACTCTGAGATGTCAGCAGATGTTTTCTGTAAAGGATCAAATAGTAACTATTTTAAGCTGGGAGTCCTAGTGTGACACTGTGGGTTATTGTGCTGGACTGCAAAGTCAGTTTGAACTGCAAGATAGGTAGTTCAAGTTCACCAACTGCTCCTCAGAAACCCTATACAGGGCCACTATACAGAACTGACTCAACGACATAGTTAGCAATGACAACATTTTAAGTTTTGTGGACCACAGGTCTCTATTGCAACTTCTGAACTCTACCCTTACAGGTGTAGAAAGTTAACATAGACAAAGATAAGCAAATGGGCAAGTGTATGTTCAAATAAAACCATATTTGCCAAAAAAACAAAAACAACGGTAGGTTACATTTGGCCCACCTGTCATAGTTTTCTGAGGCCTATTCTGTATTGCCAAATGGTCCCCTGACTCAGACACATTTAAGAGAGATTCTCAATGGAAGTATCTTTTTCAACGCTGGGCTATAATAACTTTCTTATATTTGTTTGTGTTCTGTACAATCTTGACAAGCTCAAATTGGTGATTGTTAATAAAATAGAAGCAATTTATACTCCATTCCCTGATAGACTTGGAGGTTAATTAAAAGAGAGTAGAATCTTATTTAAGAGAATTAAACTTCTCTGTCTTAGATAGTGTAATAGCTAAGGTTTGTGTTAACTTGACTGAGCCAGGATTGTCAGTGGTTTGGCAACTGAGACTTGGCTATCTCCCAGGATGTGATTTGATGTGATAAACCAATTGAGGATGGGATGTTGTTGTTAAGTGATGCTGAGTCAGATCCAACTCATAGTGACCCTTCATAGAGTTTCTGAGGCTGTTAATCTTTATGGGAGCAGAATCTCATCATTCTTTCGAAGAGCAGCTGTTGGGCTCAAACTGCGGATTCTTTTGTTTGCATCCAGTACTTATCCTACATACACAAAGCAAAGATAGAAAGGACAAAACTAAAGGGAATGGCATGAGAAGAAGAAGAAAGCAAAAACAATAAAATGCTGAAAGGAAAAACAAACAAGTACAAACACAGTGGAACTATTGGCCCTAGAGAGGAGAAAACTGGGTGGGGTTCTTACCAGCCAAGAAGCTCATGAGGTAGGTGTGGGAGTAATGTGACAATGGAGTTCCTGGCTAGCCCTGGACGGATTTCCTACAGGCCTAGTCTAGGCATTATCTGGAGTCCTAGTGTGGCGCTATAGGTTAATGCACTGAACTGCAAAGTCAGTTTGAACTGTAAGGTCGGTGGTTCAAGCTCACTAGCTGCTCCTCGGAAACCATATACAGGGTTGCTATGGGTCGGAACCGACTCAACAGCAAAGGTGTTATCTATGTTCAGGGCACTTAGTCCAGAAGTAGTTCATGGAGGCCCTTGTTGAAGCTAGCTTTACAGTCTTTTAGGACCACAGGGTGACTGGTCTGTTGGCTGTGGGGGGACTGGTCTGGTGGCTGTGGGGGTTCTGCAAGCCTCAGTCCGGGCCTCTGCCTCACTCTGATGTGCCTTACAACCAGGAGGCTCCGAACTCCTGGAGAATAGGGTCTGCACTGGGGGTAGATGAGGGTGGGAGTTGGCTACATCTCTGGTCACTAGGAAATAAAGAAGGAATCATACCTTTCCTATCACCTGTGTATTCCACCACCATCCTGATCTGCTTGATGGGGGATTTCCACAGGTATTGCAGACAGCACCTTTTATTTTATAAGAGATAAAAAGACAGATGTGAGCAGAGAAAGGGGGACCTACTATTACTTTTTAAAGTATTGAAGAGCAGAGATGTCAGCTTGAGGACTAAGGTGCGCCTGACCCAGGCCATGGTGTTTTCAATAGCCTCATATGGATGCAAAAGCTGGACAGTGAATAAGGAAGATCGTAGAAGAATTGATGTCTTTGAGTTGTGGTGTTGGAGGAGAATACTGAAAGTGCCATGGGCTGCCAAAAGAACCAATAGATCTGTTTCGGAAGAAGTGCAGCCAGAGTGCTCCTTGGAGGCCAGGATGGCTAAGCTTCGTCTCTCATACTTTGGACATATTGTCTGGAGGAAACAGTCGCTGGAGAAGGATGTCATGCTGGGTAAGGTGGAGGGTCAGAGAAAAAGAGGAGGACCCCTAACGAGATGGATTGGCCAGGTGGCATCATTGATGGACTCAAGTGTGGCAGCGGTAGTGAGGTTGGCCCAGGATCGGACATTGTTTCGTTCTGCTGTGCATGGGGTTGCTATGAGTCGGTTCCAACTCGAGTGCACCTGACAACCACATCAACAACAACAACTATTACCAAGATAGAATAGCTGGGAATGGAGTGCATCCTTTGGACCTGGGGTCCTTGAACCGTGAAGCTCTGAGATCCAGGGGAAGATAGATGCCAAGATACAAGGAAATCTCCAAGGTATACTGTGCCTACAGATGCTGAAAAGAGTCAAGAACCTTTCCCTAGAATGGACAAAAAGAAAGCCTTCTCCAAGAGCCAGGACTCTCTCTGAATTTAGACTTCTAGCCTTGCAAATAGTGAAAGAATAGATTTCTGGTTAAAGCCATGCACTTGTGATATTTCTGTTACAGCAGCATTTGATAACATAGAGAAGACATAGAGCTAAGAAGACTTCCTCCGTCTAGCATTTGATGGTGAAATGATCTGCAGTGTGAAATTAACCAGTAAGCAAGGTAAGCATCGGTTCACTTGTGAGTACTTACTCATCTGTGGCAAAAACTTCCCATTTTTTCACCACATCAAAGATTCTGTTTCTTGGTATGACTGGCTTTCATCTGCTAAAACTACAGCACCTTACAACAGATTCAAAGCCCTTTTACAAACTGACAATGCCTGACAGAAACGGTGTACCCAGTAAGCTAGGTAAGCACGGGTTTACTTGTGTTTACTTTTACTAGAATGCAGTGTGGTGAAAAACATGTGAAACTGCTCATGTGGTGAAAATGTGAAATTGTTCAATGCAAATTAGTAAATCAACACAAGTAAATTTACGCTTGCCTTGTTTATAAACAGACTTTGTGGGTAATTTCAATAGTGAATTCTCCTTTTGATTCTGAAAGTTTGCCTTTCTTTCCCCAATTCTTGGTAGAGTTATTGGAAAACCATGTTCTTTTGCTTTGAATTCCTCCCTTCACTCAGATTATTAACTCATCCTCCTCGCTTGCCTTTTGAAATACTTTTCTTTAGTTATTTATCTTGATGGTTTGACTGGGAAGCTTTAGGCTTATTTTTCATATAGAGTTTATGGTGCATATGAACAACCTGCTCTCTCAATCTCTTTTAACAAATTCCTTAAGGAAGCTGGGGATTTCTGACAGCAATGTTTTTGAATAAAGAGCCTCCGATTTCCTTTTCTTCCACTCCCTCAGAAACTGTATAATTGTAACATTGTTTTCCTCTTAATCTCTTCCCCAGGTCAACTTTTTCAACTCTTAACTTCAATTATTCATTCCCAATGCTTACGTGTGTTAAATGCATTAATTTCTATTAAATGTCATTAATTGACATGCTGTGGGTGATGTACTATGAAAGACAACGTGGCAGAGAAAAAGACGTCTCAAGTAGCCTCTGACCTGGAGGTGCTAATCATTGACCTAAAATATCAGGTTGCATGTGATGAGAATTAGTTGAGAGACTCAGAGGAGTTGGAAAATGTGTAAAGAACAGAAGGATCATTGTTTTCTGGGGTTAGATGATAATAATTGACACTGGTTAATTTTGCTGTATAGTATCCACACTATTTCTTGTAACAGCAAAACCCCAATTTACATAGGGGCTTCCATGCCTCCTCATTTTCAGTTCATTTACCTTTTTAGGGGAATCACATGCCCCAGGTGAGGCAATTCACCCAGTCTCCCCACCTGGCAGGAGTTGACTTTACAAACAGGCTTAAGGGTGGCCCCTTTAGACCAATTTGGGCCCCAAGTATTCTTATTTTTCTTTTTAAATTTGTTGGACTGGATTTTATGATAAACTGAGCTCAAAGCTGTAGTGGATCACCATGAAGATTCTTAAATGTATCCCAGAGGAAACCCAGTTGAGAAGTGGGTCAGACTGAGATCATTTAAAATCTGTTATCAATCTGAGTTGGCTAAACCACATACATTTTTCTGTTTCAACTTAAACCAGCTTAAGTTGGGTTTTCTGTCACTTGCATCAGAGACATTTTAAAAGACGACAGAATCTTCATAGATAAACAGTCCCAAACAATTTTATTTACAAAGAAACTTTTGCATTTGCCACTTTGAATTTAGTTTGTTGAAGTCCTCACTTCGTTCATCACATTGCCATGCCAAGAGTCTTAAACAATCAGACCTAGAAAGAGCATTTCAGAGTTCATGGATACATTGCTGTATCTCACCTCCTCACTTTCTTTGGTAACATGACCACTGGGATTCTGTGCGACACTTCCAGGTCTCTGCATATGGCCTATGTTTCCACCTAGCATTTGGACCTTTATCTGCACAAGATTTCTTAACAGGAAATTGCATTTTTACTCTTCTATAAGTGTATGGAGTTCTGGTGTGGGGCTGTAGGTTCATGCACTGGACTGCAAGGTTGATTTGAACTGCAATGTTGGTGGTTCAAGCTCACCAGCCGCTCCTTGGAAACCCTACAGAGGGTTGCTAAGAGTTGGAATCAACAAGATGGTATTTAACAACAGCAACAACAATAATTGTATGGGAGCAGAGAAGAACATGGACGATTTTGGAAATCAGGGTGTCATGATTTATTTATTATCTTATGTAATTTTTATAATGACTCTAAAAGAAAAACTCTTATTCCCTTTGGAGATGAAGAAACAGAGACTTGAAGGGCTCATTGAACTTATCAAGATTAACTAGCTACTTCATCAAAGCATCAGGATTTGGATTCAGATACCTCTGACTTCCAGTAGCATAGTGGGTTGAGAGTTGGGCTGCTAACCACAAGGTCAGCAGTTCAAATCTCCCAGCCACTTGAGGAGGAGAAGAGGCTTTCTGCTCCAGTAAAGATTTATAGCCCCAGAGACCCTATAACAAGGTTGCTATGAGTTGGAACCAACTTCATGGCACACAACCCCTTCCACCACCACTCTGACCACAAAGCCTTGATTGGTTCCTTTATATCACACTGTTACCATTTTTTATACTATGCCTGGATAATAAATTGACCATACCCCACCTTCACCTGCTGTCCATTACCTGAAGAGCAACTTATGAGGGAACAAGGACAACTTTCTCTGGTTTGAACCCTCAGATACTCCAGGTGGGGTTAAACCACTATTACCACGATCCAATGTCTCGGTCTCTTCTGTAGATCCCAAGGGCATCTTTGTCCAAGGGATAGCTACTTTGGATGCCCCATAAGTGGTGATGGTGGAGGCTTCAGGCTTCTGAAAAGGCTTGTGGCTTTTGGCTGCTGTGCTTGTCATGTCTGCAGTCTCTGCTGTTAGCAGCAGCAGCTGTTGGGGAAGAGCTAAGGGAGGTCTATCGTGCTTGTCGCCTCTTCAAGCACTTCCGGGCCCTGCACAGCTGGACAACCCTGATTCTATCAACACTCTTCAGAGTGCTGTTCACAGCTGGATGCCTGCTCAGCTCTGACACTGTGCAGCTTTTTCAAATAACAACACTTTCAAAGAACATGTCTAAAGTTAGCACTTCTACCCTCCTCTTTGGCTGTACCTTTTTATTGATGTGCTGTCTCTTAACAAACAAACCAGAGGGATCCAGTGCTCAGCAGGGGTAAACAGAGGTAGCCAGCGAAACTGACAATCCTTTCAACTTGGTTAATCGTGCAAAACAAACTCCAGGATCAACTCTAATTCTCAATCGTCTACCAAGATAGAAACATAAACTAAACTTGGATGGTTAACTCTCTAGACTTGGAGTGGGAAGGATTTTGGGTTTGATTTCAGGCTTTGCCATTTAACTATGTAATTTACTAGAGTTTGCTGGCACTTAATATTCTTATGTACAAAATGGGGATAAGTCCTGTCTCGTAGGACTTTTATGACAATTAAATGAAAACAAACAAACAAACAAACAAACACACACACAAAAAAAACTATATGAAGGTGAGTCAAAAATTATCTGCACTCTGGTTATGTTAAAACCTCCAGCCATGTCCATGGCTGATGACAACATTGAGCAGGAACATGAAATGATTCTGCCGAATAGACAAGTGACAGTGGATTATGGGGCAAATCATTTGCAAACCAGCCGTGACTCTTCCTATTAAATAATACATGACAGACTGGGTTTCAAAAAGTTTGTGCCAAATG
>NW_006408570.1:9801779-9820452 GCF_000296735.1 Chrysochloris asiatica | reverse complement strand
GACAAAGATTTACCTCTGATGGAAAAGTGAAGACAGTGATGTATTTGAGCTCGCAGCTCAGCCTGAAACATTTTTAAATAAGGGAATATGAAAGTTTGTTGACAAATGGACAAAGTATATTGAAAAGCAAGGAGATTATGTTGAAAAAATGATGTATTTGTCTTTTCTAAATGTTGATTAAAATAAATTCTACAGCCAGAGTGCAGATAATTTTTGACTCATCATCATATAAAAGATGCACATTGGATGAATTTAGAATATAATAACTATTATTTCTGGAAATCTTTGGTTCTGGCATTAACTTTTGGTCCTCACCTGAGATGTAAGTTTCTGATTAATTAAAATATAAATGATCTTACATCTTTGGTAATTGATCTTAATGTTGTGCCTGAACTTGCCAGCAGATATGGGAAAAGTGTATTTGTAACACTATGGAACATAATTTGGTGGTGAAGTGGTTTAAGCATTGGGCTGCTAGACAAAATGTTGAGGATTGAAATCCACCAATCGCTCTGCATGAGAAAAGATGAGGCCATCTGTTTCCATGAAGATTTACACCTCAGAATTCCTATGGAGAAGTTTTACTCAGTTCTAAAGGGTCTCTGTAACTTGGAGTAGATTTGATGGCAGTGTTTTTTTTTTTTTTTTTTTTTTTGTGCATGTGATTTAACCTGAAGATACCGCAGATTCAAATGTTGAAATGAAACAACTTTACCTCTCATCTTATTGCCATCTCACAATATGCTCCTGGAGCAGGTGGAACACACTACTTTGCAAAGTGTATCCTGCAGAAATGGAAGAGTTTCAGGGCCAATAATTGAGCCTCTTTTGCTTGCTTTGCAAAATCCATAGTTTTGGTGTTGACATTTAAATGTGATGTGTTAAAAAATTTTTTCCTCTTATCATCCTGTATTTTCTGAAAGATTTTCTGCTACTCAGGACTTGTTAAATCATAATTAAGGCAGCCATGCCATCCATGTTGCTGAGTGAGATGGAATCTTGTCATTGCTTTCAACTCTGAGAGGAATGGACCAGTTATGAGCATTGCTGGAAGAAAGGGACTAGAAGGATTCTCTGGGATCTTGGAGACTCTAGCATCCGCTGCCTCTCATGGGCCTGGTTTGAAATTTGTCCTAGTTTGATAGGGAACTGCAACCTGAAAAGCTCATCAAGATGAATTTAATTAAAATTAAATCCTTTTCTGAAAGACAAGGAGACCTGGAGGTGCAGTGGGTTAAACACTGGGCTGCTAACCACAAGGTCAGTGATTCAAACCCATCACCAGACATTCCATGGGCTAAAGATGAGGTTGCTTGCTCTTGTAAAGATTTATAGTCTCAGAAACTCTATGTAAGGCTACTATTAGTCAAAATTGACAGAATGGCAGTTTTTTGTGTGTGTGTTTTTGAGGGGAGGTGGCAATGGAAGGCACATAGAATCTCTGTTCATATTCTTCATTTTGGTACCATGCCATCCATGGTAGTCACATGCCAGACTCAGCAGCAATATGTGGTACTAGAGACCCAGCAGGTTGTTTCCAATTAGGTAGCATTGAGCTGTGGGGTCATTATTAGTTCTTTTTTTTATTAAAGTTTTTATTGTGGATTGAGTGAAAATTTGCAGGGCAGATCATCAGTTTTACATTCAACAAATTATATACCTTGTTTTATTACAATGGTTATAATCCCTCCCGTCCCCCTCTCCTGTGTACAATCAGTTAAGAGTATTTCTTGCTATTCATTTCAGGTCTTTCTCTCTTTTTTTCAAACACTCAGACATATATAATAATTTAAAGCACCAAAGGGCACATTCTGCAAGCCTGCCTCCTGGCCACCAGTTCTCAGTCCCTCTCTTTCCATGAATCCAGAGTCCTCAGCTGCTCCCCCTCTCCATGTCCCCATCTCTGCCTCCATCTCTGCTGTTGCTGCTTCTATGGATAGGGTCCCACATTCTGCTTTTACTGTTCTCCCTTGATGGTCCTAGGGTCCTCTGTTTCTGGACTGTAAGATTAACTACTCCCCCATTTTTGTTACAAAACTTCTACTTTTACAATTGTGACAGTCTCAGTTAGTCATGATAATAGTTACTCACTATTGAATCATAAGAACCTCATTCCCATCTCTTACCAGACCTATCTAGACAAGATGAAAATGATTCATCTAACTCTAACTTCCCCCATACACTCTTAAACTAAACTCCTTTTTGAAACCTTGTAAGTCACTTCAAGCCTTTATCACCCTCTCATTTTAGGTAGCCAATGTCTAAGTTGCCTGTTCATATCTACCCTATATGCAGAGGGGATAGCATTGATACTTGATATGAAAACTCCTTCCCTCTCTGTTGGTATTTAGAGCTACTACCTCTATCAGGATAGGTCAAGTTCATCAAATTGTAGCAATTTACTCTCATTTCCTTTATTAAAAAAAAAAAATTTTTTTTTTTTTCAATCTTCCTCTAGTCAAGTTGTGATCATCAAACCATCGAGGTTCGGTCAAATGGGTGCAATCTGCAAGTTTGGGTGTTCTTGTGCATCTTTCCTCACTTCCTATCAGCTGGAAACTTCACTCTAAACTCTAGCCCTCATGGCTATGTCCTTGTCCATGGACTCAGGTGTCCCCAGGTCTTTCCACACTTTGGACCAACCAGCCCTTCCTCTTCTCTCTTTCATCTCCATGTCAATGGAAGTCAATGGACTGTGATTGAATTCAGCCCATTTCGTCATTGCTGCCTTTCCCCCTCTTCCACTCACTTGTAGTTCAATATGGTTGCCTGCTCATGTGTACCCTTTGAGTTTCAATCTTAGAGGGGAGTTTGTCCTGAAGGGACTTGATTGCTTGCCTTGATGGCTTCCTGACAAACAACTTGCTTATTCTTGTAGTAGCCAATCATACTGCCATTTTTGTTTGGGGTTTTTCCTGATGATCTTTCTTTGAAGATATATCTTCTGTCACTTTAGCTGTTCCAGACTAGTTTGCCTGTCCTTTCAAGTAGGAATGTCCCACCTCAGAAGGTTCTAGATGGGGCTCAGGATTCCACCTAAGAGCAAAGGCTCTGTAAGAGGCCTATTTCACTGGGCAAGTTCTAGAACTCCTTTTAGGTATTCCAGTCAGTTATAGGCTGAAGATGGGCTTACAAGCTTTCTGTAATCATGTTTCCTGACATTCCTTTCTATCCCACTCAAGTGTCTATTTTACAATAATAGGCAAAGGAAATCAATATTCATAGGGCAGTCAAGCATCTTAGTATTATTTCCCCTATTCAGGGTATGCCTTGATCCCTGTATCACAGAGCCCTAATGTTCCAAAGTTGAGCATGCATCACAGTTTACTTCTGTCCCATTTAGCCCATGCAAACCTGTCTCAATATTCTACTATCTAACTTGTTCTTCCCCTCCTCCCCCTTCTTGTATATTGCCTTCCCCAACACCCAAACTATGATGTGTCTGCCCCCGACCCTTTGCTCTACTGTTGCCTCCCTCCCCCTCCCCCAAACAACCCCACTCCAACCCTACCGGTAACCAACGAATAATTTTTTTTTTTTTTTTCATTTTACTGTGGGTATCTTTTCTTAAGCTTTTACAATAATGGTCTTATGCAATATTTGTCCTTTTGTGAATTTCACTCATAATGTCCTCAGCGTTCATCCATGTTATGCGGTGCCTTGCAGCTTCCTTATTATTCTTCAAGGTAGCATAATATTCCATTGTGTGTAGGTACCACATTTGTTTATCCATTCCTCCATTGATGGGCACATCCATTCATTGATGGGCATCTTTTTGCTGTTGTGAATAGTGCTGCTATGAACATTTGTGTGCATATTCTTCATTAGTTCTTGTTATTAGTTCTAGGGAAGCAGAATTTGAGCAGAGACAGCACATTGGTTGGTCTTCTCCTGATAATGAACTGAATAAGTTCAATGAAAAGGAGGGACCAACTTCTTTGTAGATATTATAAAACTGGAAAGAAATCTGAAGCTCGGTTTCTGTACTTAAGGAACTTGTATTTGTGTTGGCAAGGCAAGACGAAAACTCATGAAGCAACAGTCTACACGAGGGAGTATATGATTAAGTGACAGCCGAATAGTACAGACAGAAAGTGCTCTGGGGACCTGGCCTTGGGAGAGATTGTAGAGAAGGCCAAGTGTTGACAGGTTTGCAGTGATGTGGTGCTTTTGTGAGATGCTTGCCCAGGGTTAGAGTTGCAGTCATCACTGTGAACACGGCATTTCCAAAAAGCACATCTCAATGATTACTTTGGTTTTTTTTCAAGTCCCAGGTCCCTGTTGATTGAGGAAATCACATTGGAAAAATTTCAGGGTCATAAGATACCATTTTGTGCTTTCTAAGAAGTCATTTAGCCATGAGTTTCAAAAGTTCTCAAGCTTTAGTGGACTTGCAAATTTCTGAATAAATGAGATCAAGATCTGCCTTACTGCCACTTGCTGACCACATAACCTTGGACTTGTAAACCTGCTAAGCTTTACTTTCACTGCTGAAAGAGGATGGTAACATTATCCTTACAGTGTTGCTAGGAAGGGCACAGGAAGGTAATGTATATAAAATACTTGGCACATGCAAAGAAACGTTTTAATATAAGACAGGTTTGGCATGGTCCTTAGTGGGGTTGGGGCGAGATGCCTTTGAAATGAATACACAGTCAGAGAATGTTGGATCTACAACAAATCAGTATGGTCATGTGGGCCATCTAGAGAATGAGGAGTTGGAGGTTGAGATAAGAGAAGTTCTTTTGTTCCACAACACACAGCGAAGTACCATAGTGCTGGGATGACAGCCATGTCTCTTGTTTACCATGATTGGATCTCCTGTGCTGAATTGGCATTCTAATAAGGCACCACCAGTACAAACCAGTTAGTGTCAAGTAGATTCTAACTCATAGTGACCATATATGTGTCAGAGTGTAACTTTGCTTCATACGGTTTTCAGTGGCTGATTTTACAAGTAGAAATATTTCTTCGCAAGCACTTCTGAGTGGATTTGAATCTCTAAAATCTTGCTTAGCAGCCTAGTGCATTAGCTTTTTGCATCACTCAGGGATTCTATATAATAAGGTATCAAACCTCATCCACTGTTATCGAGTTGATTTCAATTCACAGCAACCGTATATGCAAGGTTTCCAAGACTGTAAATCAGTAATGGGAGTTGGCAGTCTCATCTTTCTCCCACATGGTGGTTCGTGGGTTTGAACTGCTAACTTTGCAGTTAGCCAACACATACCCTACAGTACCATCAGGGCTTCTGTATGATAAGGCACAGAGTTTAGCAATTCCCTCTTTTCTTCCACCTTTTCCTTCCACTGTCTTTCTCTAATATTATCAATACCTACTTGGTGTTAAGTACTGTGTGGTATTGAAAGTTATCACCAAGGAATTGTCATCATAAAGGATTCAGCCACCATCAAGATTTTTGATTCATGGGGAAATGGATTGTCATGTGGATTAAGTGTTAATCAGGCAGAGCAAGGAGGCAAGACAATGCAGAAGTTCAAGTTGAATTCTAGAGACATGCAGCTTGGGTTCAATCTTTGCCTTAATCTTGAACAAGTTTTTGAAACTCCTTGTCTGTCCATAAAAGCAGAACACTAAGAATATCTACTTTCTAAGGTTGTTGTGAGAAAGTAGTACAGTGCTTGGTAGCTAACTTTCAGTCAGCATTAACTGTATTTATATAGGGACAGCACTTGTGATAGTGTGCATGGGAGGCAACACAACAGTCAAAATAGAATCACAGATTCTAAGGAAGGATGTCTAAAGTTAGGTAGTGGTTTTATTCCAACCTGGGAGAAAAGTCCTTCATAACAGTGACGTCTTTGTTTTTAAGGAGTACCTCTCAATGTATAGTCCTAATTAGAAGACTAAGTTACTAAAACTTTTTCTAAAGAACAGACTTGCCCTCTTCTCTTGGCACTACACAGGATGATGTAGCTCAACAAATATGAGACCACCTGAATTATAAAGGAAAGTCAAAAGGGACAAATCTAGATTTTTTTTTTTTTTGACATAATATTGTTTCCCAGCCAGTTTCTGATTCGAAGTTTCATCTGGCCTTGTTCCTTACATCTCTCTTTCAGGTCAGTTTTTCATCAGCTCCATTATTGCATTCTTCTCAGACTGCCTCTCAATGTAATAATAATACCCACTATTTCCTTTACAGTGATTTATGGCTTTATTAAAGCTCTTAGATTTCGTTTAGATTTCCTATCTGTTGACTTGAGTCCCTTGTATAATTTAATTATCTTCAGAGTTTTCGGGAAAAAAAAAAAAAAGTAGAGTTACCTGAATTTAATTAATGCACTGTTTGCATAGTTCACATCAAAAATAATGATGCTCAATAAATTATATCTTAATAATAATCCTGAGGCACCCCTCAAAACAACATTGCATTTAAAGCCCTCACATTGATCAAATCCTCATCAGTGACTCTTAACCTGTAGATTAAGTTTCTGACCAGGATCTTTCTGACCATTTGGTACAGCTTGTCTTTCACTGAGTTATGTAAAGTTATATTCAAATATTTTTAAGTTGATCAGTGTAGATGCGGAGAGCAACCCAATTTAATTTTTTCTTGGGGATATTGTTTCCTGAATATATAGATGCATATTGTTGTTGAATGCCATTGAGTCAGTTCTGATTCATAGCTACCCTGTATAGGGTTTCCAAGGAGTGGTTGGTGCTTACAGTCCAGTGCTTATCCCACAGGGCTTATGGGTATATATATATATTTCTTAACTGAACACCTGTTGCTGTTGTTAAGTGCCGTTGAGTCAGTTCTGACCCATAGCGACCCTGTACAGGGTTTTCGAGGGTGTAAATCTTTACGGGAGTAGAAAGTCTCATCTTTCTCCCGTGGAGCGGCTGGTAGTTTCAAACTGCTGACCTTAAGGTTCGCAGCCCGATTTGTAACCACTACGCTACCAGAGCCTACACACCTATAAAAAGATTTCTGTAGCTAGGTCAGAGTTGGTGGGCCATTGTCCATAATGCAGTTTCTTCAGATTGTAGGAATCATAGACACTACTTTCAGAAACGTTTTCAATTTTACTTTTATCAAAGAGTTAAAAAGCCCAAGCCTTTTAGCATCTCATTTCACTTACACACATAGTCCATTATAACCTGCATAAACAAGGATGACAAGTTGAGATTAATGAGAGTCCCCAAGTGACAGAACAATTTAATTGTCAGAAATCATAGGAGCTGAACTTTACCAGTGTATTTACATAAGACAGCTAAAAACTTCCCTAATTGATTATGACCAATAAGTAATAACTTGGAAAGTAGTTTTCTGGTATACAAATAACAAATGACTCATAATAGTTAATTGAGGTATTAAGATGTATAAGGGATGGATATTAGATTGACTAGATAAATGATTCATAATGCAAAGCAAATAATTGGAGAGTTCATACTCCTGAGTAGACTAGAGCTCATAAGCAACACTGAAAGTACATCAAATAAAGGGAATTGTGTTTGCTAAATGAACTCCCAGCTAATTGGATATCATAGCTATGTTGCCTGTAGGCGCTGTTGGATCTTTGTTTTCAGGTACAATATTCTTCTGGCAGATCCATCTAAGCCACAGGTGGACTTATAGTCCTTGCAACATGAGGGAATGCATTTTGACTGAGCTAATAAAATGGTGCCTGGGCCAGGCTTTGAAGATGCAGGACATTGGATCTAATGGTCTCTCTCTGTGCCCTTCATGCTCTGGACTGAATTCACTAGGAACTTTTATGTGACACAATTTTGAGACGTTCTCTGCACCCAAATAGATACCCCACTCTGTGCTAGATGGTTCTCGATCTCAAATCCCATGTGTTTAATGCCTTGGCTCTTGAGAGTCCCTTAGATAGACATAATTAATAAGTTGGCAGAGATGAGAGCAAGTCAATGCTGGTGGGAAATGTGGGAAAGGTACTAGGAGGGGGATGTGTGAGAGAGTGTGGGGTGGGAGGGAAAAGAACCGGAGGGGAAACACTGTTAATTCACAGTCTGCCAGTGGCTATCTTAAGGCGCCAGACTGCAAAGCCGTTTGAACTGCAAGGTCTATGGTTCAAGCTCACCAGCTTCTCCTCAGAAACCCTACACAGGGTCGCTATGAGTCGGAACCAACTCAACAGCAATTCACAACAACATCTAAAGCTATGCATCATGTTCACAATGTACTACTACACTAGTGGTGGTGGTTATGTTCCGTGGCTGTAAATCCCTAAGGGAGCAGAAAGCCTCATCTCTCTCCTGTGGAACAGCTGGTAGTTTCAAACTGCTGACTTTGTATTATGCAGCCCGATTCATAACCACTATGCTACCAGAGCTCCTTGTACTACACTGGAAGTCCCTAACTATTCGAAAATATAAGAAGGAGGAGAAAAATGAGAAGAGGGAAAAGAAGAAGAAAAGGAGAAGGAGTTGTAGGAAGGTAGGGAAAGAAAGAAAAATGGAGATGAGAGAGAGATGAAGTAGTTAACAATGAAGAGTGTGGATACTAGAATTTATGCTGTGTGCCTGTGATTATGGACAAATTATATAACTTTTCTGAGGCTCAGTTTTCTAATTTGCAAAATGGAAGAAAATAGGTCCTCTTTCATAGGAACTGTGAATATTAAATGAATCAGTACAAATCATGTTCTTAGAAGAGTTCCTAAACCAAGTACTCAATGAACATTAGGTATTATTGCTCCTAAGCATTTTTTCAAATATGCCAGGCAGATGAAGTGATAGGTCAAAGATACACTAATCAGAAGTGGATTTACTCTAGTGTTTGCTTAAATGTCTGTCACCTGCTCAGTGACGCATGCTCTACCAGACCTTGTCTCTGGTTCCACACTTTCAATCTCTCTGGCCTGCTCAACTTTTCCTTTCATGTCTAGCGCTCTCTATGTTTTAACAGACAGAATGATTTACTTACTTATTATCCCTATTGTTTATAGACAACTTCCCTGTTTTCTCCTCAGTGAGAATATTAGCTCCAGGAGGGACCTGGATTCATCTCTGTTTTCACTGATAAATCCCAAATACCTAGAAGAGTATCTGTTCAGTAAGAGTGAATAAGTGAACGAACGGATAACGACACGCCTGTTGAATGGAGAGTGTAGCTTGTTTTTCCTTTGCTAGCTCAGAATTTGTAATGAGATTTAAGAAATGCTTTTGATTAAAATATTGTCATTATTTTAGGATTAGTAACAATCAGACCTGAACCTGTGCCATTTTTTACTTTCCTAATCTAGGTGTCATGTCTTTCAAATTTTACCTAAAGATGTAAACATATACATACTATTTTTTTTTTAATATTTTATTTTTTTGATCAAAATATACACAACGAAGTATATACCTGCTGAACAATTTTGAAATATACCGATCAGTGCCATTGGTTACATTCTTTGCATTGCACTTTCATTCTCATTATCTCTACCCATATTTCACCACCATTAACTTGTACTTTCTATGCCCAGTAAAGTACACATCTGTGCTTTAGAGTTACTGTCGCTAATTTGTTCTCATATAGATAATTCTTTAAGAGTGAACTATTCAGGGCAACATTCTTTATTGAGCTAACCTGGTATTTTGTTTGCAGATAACTATGGGAGGGCATTAAAGACCATTTAAGGAAGGTTCTACCAGTCTCAGTAAGGAACTCTGGTAGCGTAGTGGTTATGAATCAGGCTGCTAATCTCACAGTCAGCAGTTCAAAACTACCAGCTGTTCCACGGGAGACAGATGAGGCTTTCTGCTCCTGTTAAGATTTATAGCCTCAGAAACCCAGTACAGGGTCGCTGCGAGTCGGAACCAACTCCACGGCACATAACAATAACAGCAACCTGTCTCAATGGACCCAGTACATCTGGTCCACGTTTTCCTTCCTTTTGATCAGGATTCTTTGATTGAGTCTAATGTTCAGTAATGGTAGCATATGTCTTCTAGTCTTTTATCAAATAAGGCACTTAGACCTGTAAATCATTTCTTTCTCATAATCTTTGATCTCTTTTTCTTCTACTGTTCCAGGTGAATAGAAGTGAATTGTTCTGTCTTGAGTGGCCACTCAAGAGCTTTTAAGACCCCACGTGCTACTCATAATATATTAATTGTTGAATACAATACAACAAATATTTAAAGATTGATTTTGAATTTTTAATATCTGTCAGATCCAAAGATCTTACTCTGCTGAACCCATTTCATAGGTAAGGCAGTCAAAGCACTAAGGCAGTTAAGTGATGTACTAATGTACTCAAGTTTGTTTCGCTGGTCATTGGAGGAGATTTAGAGCAGACATCTAACTGCTGATGGTCTGCTGCTCAGCACATTCTTGTTGAGTTCTGCCATACTGCCTTAGCTAACCTGGCATGTGTGGTGTGCATACCATTCTCATAGTGAGCATGTTGTTGTTATTAAGCACCATGGAATCAGTTTCGACTCAAAGAGACCTTGTATAGGGTTTACAAGGAGTGTCTACTGGGTTTGAACAGCTGACATTGTTGTTAGCAGTCCAGTGCTTATCCTACAGGGAAGTTTATTCTTGAAATCTCATGAAGGTCTTTCTTCCCTCTCCTCTTCTTACAGCATCTCCAATACAAATATTGCAGTTCAAGTGACCCACACAGTGGAAAAAGTATATGCTGTGGTAGTCTTGCTTGAGTCTAGCATGTTTGCTTGATAAGCCCAGAGCAGCTTGTTTTGACCAACTCTTCTATGTAGTCTTGAAACTGTTAACATTCCCAGTTAACATTCCCCTACTCCCCCACCCCACCCCACCCCCCGCCCCCCATCTATGATTTCATTGGGAAACTATGCATAAGATACTTTGGAAATAAATATACACAAGAAATTACAACTCTGTTTGAATGACCCTCTACCTTGGAATGTCTAGAACTGTGAGAATTATAAGGCCAAAAAATATGTTCAGGCCTGCTGGCTTGAAAACTTACTACTCCTTATATGGAATCTGAAGAGACAGAGAAGTTGAAGTTTTATAAACTAAATAAAGATTTTTTTCCACCCCCCTTGGCCATTTACGTGCCTCATCCTTGACCTATTTCATTTAGAGTTTCCTTTAAGTTACTATGCCTTGAAAGTTCATTGCTTTCTTGATGGTCTTCCAAGAGTCATTTTTAGAACAGCTGGTGCTTTACATGGGCTTTGATTGTGTCAGATGTTTCCAGAGATGAATGGGTCTAGAAAGGATCAGGTCATGATAAAATTGTGGTGTTATTTTATCAGAAGAATGTTAGGTCTGTTGACAATGTGGGGGTCTGGTTAGAATACCCCAGGTATAGTTTATTCATTATTGTTGGAAATTGTAAAATGTAGACATTCAGAAATGTTTAGTCTGGTTTTCAGCAAGAAGAAGGGCAAGTGGATTCAGACAAGTTCTCGCAGCACAATAAATATTTCTTTTACCCAATTTCCTTGCATAATCCAGAAATTGGAACAACAAGCTGTGAACCTAAAGCTAAAATTAGAAATTTTTTTTTTTTTTTTTTAAATAGGGATAATTATTTTCTCTTACACAATGTGGAATGGGGACATTTTGCAATCTTGGTTTGCACAGAATATTTTAAAGCAAGCAGTTCAAAATGCTAACAGAGTGTGCTCTTAAGGGTTATATTTTCACAAATCTTTACCAGCAATTGGAAAGTTTGCCTAGTTCAATTTGCAGCTACCCCAATATCTAGGAAAGATTCCTTATCCTTTCTAAACTTTAGTTTTCTCATCTAGAAAATTGGCTTAAAAACAGTACCTAGTTTATGAGATTGCTGTAAGACTAACAATTTAAAGACTCTGTAAGCATGGTTGTGGTGGTGTGCTCTGGACTCAGTTCCAACTCATAGTGCCCCTACATAGCATTTCTGAGGCTGTAAATCTTTACGGGAACAGAAAGCCTCATCTTTCTCCTGTTTAATGGCTGGTAGTTTTGAACTGCTAACCACATACTGAAAAATGGCCCCTTCTTTGACTTTACTGCTTTGTTTTTAAGTTTCTTCACTTTTTCTAGACATGGTATGCACCTTGAAGACAAGTACAGAAGAGCAACAGGTACCTGAATTATAACAATAATATAAAGTTGATTGCCTTTTGGCAACCCCATGTGTGTCAGAGTAGAACTGTACTCTATAGAGTTTTCAATGACTGATTTGTAAGAAGTGGATGTCAGGACTTTCTACTGAGATTCTTCTGAGTGACCTCAAACCTTTCAGTTACCAGCTGAGAGCATTAACCTTGGTACCACTCAGGGACAACAAATATTCCAAAGGAAGTGCCAATTTTTGTCTTGCTTTTCATAATTCTTCAGCTGGAATCTTGTGTTTCTTAGACTTAAATCAATACCATCTCAGGGCAGAGCTTGATGGCAGATTGCGGAGAAGTGCAGTGAGGAGCTCCATTAGCAATAACACAGAATACTGGATGAAATGGGTTCAAGGGATGGTCCCAGAACTCTGAACTACACAGAAAGGAATATTTAGGAAATGTGAAGGCTTACAACCAGAGGAATTTAAAGCAGAAGCAAGAGAACTGGTGTTTTTCATGATTGGCTGGCCTCAGCGGCTCCTGGAGTGACCATCTTGGGTGAGACAGAGCAGGGGAAGGATCAGAGCCACCATGGGTGCCTGACCAATCCTTGGAGATAAAGGTGGTGTGAAAATTCTCTCTATTCTTTTTTTTTCTCTGTTCCTTGGACTCTTACTGTCTGGACACCTCCATTCTGGTAACTAGAGAGGATTCCTGAGCAAGTCAACACCTCCCCAACCCCTAGAGGGTTCTACTATGCATGCTTACAGATCTGCTTATAATTTAAAGGGAAAGGATCCACTTAAAACCAAACGGCAGCACAAAACATCCACAGCCAGTCCTGAACTGTTCATCACTAGGAGAAAGGCCTGAATGGGGGTTGTGGAGTGGGAGAAAGACAGGCTAAAAAGGAAACAGGCTGAAAATTAGTTCTTGCATTACATCATAATGACCAACAGTGGCATCTGGAAATTTCTCAGGTGGCCTTGCAGGCAAGAAGCCGAGAGAGGAACACTAAAGTTATACTCATATTTGGCTACAGATTAAAAAAAAAAATCTTTTCTCTTTTCTGCTATTATAGACTACAGTATCCAATCTGTCTTGTTTTTGCTGTTGCTGCTTTGTTTTTTGGTCCCTTCTTTACCTTTAGGGGGGTCTTTTTTCAACCTACATTACTCAAGAAGAGATAGCAATTGCAGTCATGTAGTCAAGCTACAATCACACCCTATAAAATCTCACCATCCAGACAAGATCCAATGCCAACTGCCATACACCGGCAGCAAACACCTGTGATAGTTACTCTGAATTGAGTAATAAGAAAAGTGAAAAGGGAAGCCCATATCCTGATCACATTTACCTGGATGCAATCAGAAAGCATAATGAAACATCAACATACATTTATCTAATTATTAAGGTCACAACTAACTACTGAAGATGTCCAAGAAACAGAAACAGATGACTATATCAGCACATGTCCAGGAACAAGATAAAGTGACTGAGACAAATGAAAAGTCTCGGTAGACATAGACTTCACATTGGAAGATGGGCAGACTTTAGAAATGCCTGAGAAGGAATTCAGGAAAAGGATAATGAAATACATCAAAACACTTTACAGAGGGTTTGAGAAAAATAAAGAAGACAGGAAAGCACTACAGAAACAGTCAAATAAGATAGATACAGCATTGGAAGCAATTCAAGACCTACAAAAGGGGTCCAACTAATTAATAATAGATATCAGAAATGGACAAAACACTGAAAGGGCAAAAGAACAGAATTGAAGAGATGGAAAGCCAGAACTAGTGAGCTAGAAGATAAATCTCTCAATACTACTAAGATAGAAGAGCAAGCATAAAAAAGGATTGAAAAATCTGAAGACAGTCTAAGATTCATGTTGTACAACATGAAGAGGAATAACATAAGAATTATTGGCATTCTGGAACAGGAAGAATCACACAAATCCACAGAGGAGATAGTTGAAGAGCTGCTGGAAGAAAATGTCCCTAACATCCTGAAAATCAAAATAAAAGAATTCAAGAAAATGAACCCCAGGAAGGATAGACCCCAAAAGAAAATCACCAAGACACATAATAATCAAACTCTACAAAATCAAAGACAAGGAGAGAAATCTGAAAGCAGCTAGGGAAAAGAGAAGTATAATATACAAAGGCAAGCAAATCAGATTAAGCTTGAATCTCTCAGCAGAAACCATGCAGGCAAGAAGGCAATGGTGAGACATATATAAAACATTGAAAGAAAAAACTGCCAACCAAGAACCATGTACCTAACAAAGCTGTCAATCAAATACGAAGGTGTAATGAAAACATTCCAGAAAAAACAGAAGGTAAGGGATTTTGCCAAAGCCATCCCTTTGCTGCAAAACATCCTAAAGGGAGTTCTGTGGACTGAGAACTAACAAGAAAAGACAACAAGCAGATGTTGACATATGTGGCAACACCATGAGGAATTCAATTGACAAATGGAAGAGTTGAGAATAGAACAAAACTAAGAACAAATTCAGAGGATCTTGGAGGTCAGTCTATGATCAAAACAGTTACAATGTGAAAGAAGGTAAACATAGGAATAGAACTCCAGGTGGTGAGAAGGTCAGGTAAATTACAGGAAAAAAATTAATAGCATCTTAATAACGTAGGTATGTAGACTGATATGTTGATTGACCTAAACTTTCACATATGTATGTTGTTGTTGCTGTTGTTAAGTTCAGTCCAGTCAGTTCTGATGCATAGGGACCCTGGTTGGGTTTCTGAAGAGCGGCTGGTGAACTTGAACCAACGACCTTGAAGTTCAAAGCAAAGTTGCAGTACAGTGCATTAACCCACAGTGCCACACCAGGACTCCATGGCTTGGGTCAGGCACACATTAGTCTTCAAACTGATATCTTTGCTGTTGAACACTTTAAAGAGATATTGTGCAGCAGATTTGCCTAATGCAACACATCATTTCTTGACTGCTGCTTCCATGAGCATTGATTTTGGATCCAAGCTAATGGAAGACTTGACAGCTTCAGTCTTTTCTCCATTTATCATGATGGTATTTATTGGTCTAGGTGTAAGCAGTTTAGTTTTCTTTACATTTTGGTGCAAACCGTGCTGAACACTGTAGTATTTGGCCTTCATTGGCGAGAATTTCAAATCCTTTTCACTTGCTTAGAGTCATCTGCATATATCGCAGGTTGCTACTGAGTCTTCCTCCAATCCTGATGCCATGTTCTTCTTCATATAATCCACCTTCTCAGATTATTTGCTCAGCAAATATTATTCAATATGTTTGTCTCTGAAATGTAGTGTTTTAATTTTAACTACAGGAGGTTTTTAATGCTTAGTGATTATGGGTCCTAATCTAGTCCTGCACTGAAAGATGTTTACTCCCAAAAGACCTATTGCCATCCAGATGATTCTGACTCACAGTGATCCCATATGACTTCCAATGTCTGTGATCCTTCTGAAGTACATTATCAAGCTTTTCTTCCAAGGTGCCTCTGGGTTGGTTTGAACTCCTAGCCTTTTGGTTAGTAGTAGAGTGCTTAACTGTTTGCATCACCCAGGGGTTCCCTAACTCATCTGTTGCTATTGTTATTAAGTGCCATAGAGTTGATTCTGACTCATAGTGACCTTGTATAGGGTTTCCAAAGAGCAGCGTGTGAATTTGAACTACTGACTTTCTCGTTCAAACCAACCTTGCAGTCCAGTGTTTATCCTACATCAGAATTCCTTATAACTGATTTTTGTTTTTGTTAAGTACCTTGGAGTCAGTTCGGACTCATAGTGACCCTATATAGGGTTTCCAAGGAGCAACTGGTGGCTTTGAACCTCTGACCTTGTGGTTAGCAGTCCAGTGTTTATCCTACAGCAGTATGCCTGATTAGACTACTTTAAAAGCCATTGGGGTATTTTGCCACCAAAAGAAACACATAATTACATTTATGGAAGGATAAGGAAGTAATCTCAAATTGATTCACAAGCTCAATACCAGAAATAGAATGAGTATTAAATAATTCTATGTTATTTGAAAACGGCATTCATTGTTAGAGGCTTTGATATAATTCAGGCTCGGGTGCCTTTGATTTTGGTAAACCTGATTTTCTAGTTTTTAAATCTCTAATCACTAAGCATTTGATTTTTGTTCTTTAAGGAAGCTAAGACTCTGATAATACTTAATATTTTCCATTTTCAGCAAAGCCAGCTTTAAATATTTCCTAGTGCTAATGCATGATTTGTCTAAGCATTTTAGCTAAATCTAATCTTTCATTACTGTTGATGCTCATCTTATTTTCAGATGGTTAATTTGCTGACTTTCTGCAAAGTTCAGTTTTTGTTACATGTCTGATCAAGCTTAACAATAATTTCCTATATTATATTAGCCAAAGTAATGTTTGTTTATGAGCTTAGAGTCATATTTATTAACATCCATGATTAACTGAAAATTGCCCCATGTGGTATTTCAATCCACAAATGTGTTTTGATTAGAGAAGGGACAATTATTCCATTTGCATTTGATTCTAACACAAATGGTATAATTTTCGGCTCTCTTAGTCAAACAGATACTAGTGGAGAAAAGACAAGGTAAAGCCTTAGAAAGGCTACCCATGTGTCTGCAGCTTTCTGATCATTTAGACCCTAATGTGATTTTTTTTTCCCTTTGTAGCACATTTCTATAAAATAGTTTTTGGTATGGATAATTACCTTAATTGTCCATATAGTCTCTAAAGTATCGCTGGGGCATTATCCATTACGCTGCATGAAATTGATCATTGTTCACTTTCTAACATATCTCATCCTTTTTAGAATGGGATGTCTGGCTATTTAGATTTAATACTTGATGAACATTATGAGTGTAGAAATTGGGTAAATAAGAAAGAGAATATTTTCAAAATATGATTTATTGTCCTTAAAATTTGGATTCCTTTCTCCAAAGCTCTCTGATCTGGCATAAATCTCTGAGTCAGTTTTTATCTTTGTTCAGACAGTAGCATAAAATTAACTTTTCATAGTGTACTTAGACACACTGGATTTCACCTGAGCGTGGTACCACTGGGACTTAGGATCTGATGTTCTGAAGCTTGGGTGGTCTTTAGAAGGGTGACAGTCCCAGCATATGGCTTAATGGATCTCCAAGACATGACTGGTGGGCCCGCCTCCCCAGACTTGCTGACATGAGAATCAGTTTGGAGGAACTTTTGGCTGGACAACTTGCAGCCACTTTCACTGGAGATAAGGACAACTCCTTAGGGTCAAACATCTCAGCCTTTCCTATCACAGTGAGAGTCTGATTCATTTGTGAGTCAGAATGATATTTGCTATCAAGTAAACTCATACTTGTTTTTCTTTTCCCTGAGGTTTTAGTCTAGGGTTGGAATATTTTATGGCTAGACCTAGACAGAATGAGAGGCCCGAGTGCCTCATACAATCCCTCACATTTTCCATAATATCAGTCAAATGGATGAATGAATAAACAAATGAAGCTTTTAGATCAACCGAGTGACCAGAAACCCAATGCTCCTATTCCAACCTTCTATGTTTAGGATAGTTACTTTATCCCCTTTGCTAAATTGGCTGCATTCAAAAGTTTTGCTCTAATTCCTAAAAAAAGAGAGAAAACTTTGTGTAGGCTGAGAGCACCTCCTCAACTTCTATTTGCTATCTTTAATCTGCATAGAACCCCCTTTTCATTCTAGAATGCCAGCTTTAATACATCAGCCAGCTCAAATTGAATCAATCTATTTAAATACTTATAAAATATTAAGGACACATTTGGGAAAAGCCTCTAAGGTTATTGTGGCACCCATGTACCTCACAGTAGCTAATTTATTAAGCAGTTTGCAAACCTGGGAAGAAGGAAAAAGAAAAATGGTTTCATAAACCAAGAGCAGAAGCCAATATTTCAGCTCCGATGATGAAAGGAAGCATACATTTCTAATCAAAAAGACAGATAAGCCTTCTCTCTTCCACCATTCCCTCACCTGCAAAGTGCCTTTTCATCATCAACAACACTCCATTCCTAATGGCTGCCTGAGCCTTTCTGCACCTTCTCCACACACTAGTAATGTACCTACAGCCTCTTTGAAATGATAGCCCATTAAGCCGGGGTAGACCACCTTTTCACATGGCCTTCTTCTGTTGCAAGTCATCAGTGCTGTGTTAAATCATTCCTACTGGGCATGCTCAGAACCTTGTCAGAGGAATAAACTGGTATTTAGAGCCATAGGATGAAAATTACTTTATAGCCTCCTTGAAGGACAGTTGAGAAGAAATAAAAAACAAGAAAAAAAAGGGGGAGTGGAAAGGGAAAAGTGAAAGAAACAGTCATAAATTAGACAGGTAGCATAAGTTCATTCTTTTACATTGGAGCTTTTTTTTTTCTTCTTTGGATTTCTTTAGGTGTTCATTTGTGATCCTCATTCTAATGTATGTCATGACTATCCCTTTGTGCAAAGAGTAGGGTCAAGACACATATATTGTTACTGTTCAGGATTCCAGCTCATCCTACCCTGCCAACCCTTAGTATTATCCCCTACCTACAACAATTCAATAAATGTTTGCATTTGTGCTAGCTGTCATTTTCAATGAGTTTGCCTGCCTTGTAATGTTCAGAAAGATTACTGCTGTTCTCCATGCTATCATGTGCAGATGCTACGGTGGCG
>NW_006408570.1:9784243-9801519 GCF_000296735.1 Chrysochloris asiatica | reverse complement strand
AGAAAGCCTCATCTTTCTCCCGCGGAGCAGCTGGTAGTTTCGAACCGCTGACCTTAAGGTTCGCAGCCCGATTCGTAACCACTACGCTACCAGAGCAACTCTATAGGACAGAATAAAACAGCTCCATAGAACCTCTGGGAGTCCTGGTGTGGCACTGTAGGATAAGCACTGGACCAAAAGGTCAGTTTTAACTGTAAGGTCTGCAGTTCAAACCCACCAGTCACTCCTTGGAAACCCTATACAGGGTCACTATGAGTTGAAACTGACTCGACGGCACTCAACAACAACAGAGTACTTTGGAGACTGTGAATCTTTATGTGAGTAGAATGCCTCATCTTTCTCCCCTGGATCAGCTGGTAGGTTTGAACCATCGACCTTGAGGTTAGCAGCACAATGCTTAACCTACTGTACCACCAGTGGTCTGCCTTCTACATGTGGATTTCAAGTACAGTTATCAAGCATATATTGGCACATAATAGTAACCATATTGTTTCATATATGTAAAGCATATGGAAATGGGCAGGGCTAGGGAAGATGGAGTTTGTAGGAGTCACTTTGTTATTTATTTATGAAGACCAGCCTCAAAAAACTGTGCTAAACCTAGCTATGGCTTCTTTTAGCCCCATCCTCCACAGCATATGTATGGTGCCCAGTGAGACCTCAGTTCAGTGATGATGTTCACAGAACCACTGATCAGACAGATACACACGCAAGAGTTTTAAGAATAGCCTATGGTTCCATTTTCTGAGGCCCTGGTGGCACACTGGTTATGAGCTCAGCTGCTGATCAAAAAATTGGTGGTTTGAACCCATGACCTCACCTGGAGAAGAGTTCCTGTAAAACCATATGGGGAAGTTCTACTCTGTCACATAAAGTCACTATGTGTGTTGACATTGACTGGAAGGCACCTCACAACACCACCAGGGATGTTTACCCAGTATAAGGGGGTGGTAAGGATGTGACTCCTGATCAGATGAAGATTTGTTTGGAGTTGAATAATTCATTATTTTAGGCCTGGTTACTAACTGTATTTTCTTAAGGTGCTGACACGCGGCATGTTTCTATTTCTCTCTTTCTCCAGGAAGTTGGTAGGGATATGCTCAGAGGCAGGGCTTTGGTGAGTTATTTTCCAGCTGTGGGTGTAGTGGAGGGACCTAGAGACTGTCGTCTGGACCAGCAGTCAGGGTGACATTTCCCAACAACTCTAAGTAATCCAGGGTCGATGAAGACCAAAGTGAGGATGGCCATTTCTGAGCAAAGTTTATTCTCTTGCCATCATCAGCACCATCTGACATTTCTCACCCCATCTGTGGTCTCCTTGGGGACCTAGCACTGTGTAGCTGCAATTGCTCCAAAGTCGTATATTTAAGTTGTTGTTGTTGTTAGGTGCCATCAAGTTGGTATGAACTCATATAGACCTTATGCACAATAGAATGAAACACTGCCTGGTCCTGTGCCAACCTCACTATCATTGCTACGCTTCAGCCCATTGCTGCTGCCACTGTGCCAATCCATCCAGTTGGGGGTGTCTTCCACTTTTTCACGGATTCTCCACTTTACCAAGCATGACGTCCTTCTCCAGGGACTGATCCCTCCTGATAATAAGTCCAAATTAATTTAAATTACTACAGGCTTTAGCATTTGGGACTTTCTGGGCCCCTGTGATTTTGCCTTTGATAGGTTTCGTCCCTTTCATGGGTCACCACCTAAATCAGAGTAAGGTGCCCTGGTGGTGGCATGGGTTGTACATCCGCAGCTGCTTAGAGAAAGGAAGATGAGACAACTGGCTTCTGTAGAGATCATAGCCTTGGAAACCCTATGGGGCAGTTCTCCTGTGGCCTGTAGTTTTGCTACGAGTTGTCATCTACTCAAAGGCAGCGGATTAAGTCACAAAGCTTAAAGTCAGAGGACTATCCCTGATGTGCCCTATCCCATCTAGTAAAACTGCCTGTCAGGCGGATGGCATAAGAGAGCTTGTAATTTCCCTGGGTTTCTCTGATCAAACAGTACCTGGTGTCTTCATAGACCTGCATCTTGTGGAAAAATCCCCACTGGGTGTCAGTTGAGGCTGAAATCTGTTTTCAATGGAGTCCCAGGTGATTCTCGTCTTCAGGGTAGTTACTTGCCTTTGGAAAAGAATTCTGGGAAAGTTTTCATTGCTAAACAAACACATGCCGAAAATTCTGGTTCCAACAGCAATTGGAGGAGAATTTTGGCGTGTTGAATGACTACTTTTATTTTGAGTCCAGCGATACGACTTCTGCTGGATAAAAAGAACAAGTTTATGGGGGGGGGGGGGAGGAAGGGAATACCAAGGAAAGGAAAAAAGAAAGACGTGACTAGATGAAAAAAGTGTATTAAAGCTCCGGAAAACTCAAGGCAATGGAAGGAGGGGGTGCGGGGGCTCACCAAGCCCCAAACCCCAGGACGGTTATCTTTGCCTTAGCAAGGGCTGGTTTTAATCACTTTCTTGTACCGTTTGCTGGCGTCATTTGTCAAACCTTCGCATAAAAGTTGCAAAGTGAGGTTATTCAGCGGGTACCTTCATCCATCTCCAATTATTGACTGGGCTGGGGGCTGGTTTGCCATTCCTTGCGTCTCCAGTCAGTCGCCAGCTTTTGTTCTATTCCCTTGCTTCTCAGTCCGGCGCTGGAACGGCGCGCAGCCCCCCAAGGCCTTATGCTCAAAGCCCTTTGCAGCCTGTTATGTGCGACTTCTGGGTGTGCCTTCCTGGCGTCTGCTTTCGAGACTTCCTCTTTTAGGGATTTACCGATTTGAAACAAATCCTGCGGCTTTAGCTCTGAATCCCATAATTTTAAACTGTGTGATGATCAGAGTTGTTCATCAAGTTCTCATGACAATGTGGTGTAGGAGTTGCTTTCCTCTTACCGCTCTGCTCCCTGAACGTGCTCACACCTCCTTGGTTGTGCAAGATTGTTATCCCATGGAAAGAAACCCTGTCCAGACCGAGGCTGAACTCCGCCCAGTGGTTAACGTATATGGTCAGAGGAGAACAGAAATATCCTGTTCGTGCATTACCCCCCTTTTAATTCAAAGGCAGCTGAAAATGCCAGTAACTGACGATGGTGACGGTGTTGCTAAACTCCAGGCAATATTTCATGAGTTCATTTTTAAAATATTCACACTGACTGGCACAAATGATTAAGTGTTTGACTACTAGCTGAGAGGATGGCACTTGGAATCATCCAAAGGTGCCTCAGAATTAAGGCCTGGCAACCTGCTTCCAAAAGATCACAATCTATGGAGCACAGTTCTATTCGGAAATGCAGAGGGTTGCCATCAGTCAGGATCAACTTGATGACAACTAAAGATAACAGCCACAACACAATAAGTCTGTGAGGTTGGTAGCAATTAAATCAAGCCTGTTTTGAAGACCTAACTCAGGATTGCTTTTCTGAAAGGTGGGGAAATGGACTGCGGCTCGCAGGTCACCAGCTTTCCCACTATGAATGTGGTACAGGCCTGTGGTCAAGAATGGAGTATCTGTAAATAAGAAAAACACAAGGGATCTTACAGGTGGAACAGGTAATGAGAAAGCATCCAGAAGCTCATTCTGGATAGAAGTCTATGGAAGAGTAAAAAACAAAATGAAAAAACACTAAAGGGACATTTTTAGGAAAGACTAGTGACCTTAAGGGTGAGATGACTGAAAAGGACATGAGCTTCTCAGGATGAAGAAACATATGTCCACATTTGGGTAGAGGGCTTCAGTGGTACTGGTACCTTTTAATATAATAGAATGCTGTTCTTGTCAAGTGTCATCAAGTTGGTTCTGACTCATAGTGACCCTGTATAGTGTTTCCCAGCAGCAGCTAGTGGGTTTGAACTGCCGACCTTGCCAGGATCAAGTGCCATGTGAAAGCTGTGGGATCACTGGAACCAAAGAGGCACAGGAATTACACCACCACCAGTGGTGGGGCAGGTGGCCCCAGAAAAGAGGCACTTTCCTACCCCTGTGACAATTTATTCAGAGCTCTTAAAGGGGACTTGAGGAGAATGGTTTTACCACCCACCCAGACGATTATGTCAGACTGCCTAACATATTTTCAAGGTTTCTTTTGAGATCTTTTGGTGCAAGATTAAAACAGTAATTAGTTGCTCAAATATGAGAGCATTTCTGCAGCAGGGTTTTGCATTCCCGATTTATACCATTCTACCACATGGCATTGTTTGGGAACATCTATATAAACTTATGTTAGTTCTACTTAGGGTTTTAAAAAAATATTTCTGTGTAATTAAGTACTTGACACATTGAATTTGGCACTCAATTAAGCCAGATGCCCCTGGTGACTGCCCAGATAGTCCACCCCTTAATCTGGCACTGCTATGCACCAACTGAAATGCACAGAGATGAGTCATCTGACAGCACATAGGGCTAGTGGAACAATCAGGAGAAAATGTGTCTAATCTGGCCCAGCAAAAGCTCCAAAAAGAGCTGAGGCTGGGATGAAATCATTATGATTTGATGTCAGTAAGGAGAACTGGGCTGATTTACAAATTTAAATAGAAATATTTGACTCTCTTTGTTTTGTTTTTATTTGGCCCTTTCCTAACTTCAAATATAACTTTATTTCAAAAAATATTTTTTACGATTTTTTTTTTTTTCACTTTGATCCCAGAAGGTGATGGTACTGGATTTTTTTTTTTTTTTTTTTTTGCCACTGATACCATTGTCCTGCTCATATCACATTATTTATCAGTTCATACTTTTAAAAAATGGTATAGTCTCGCATAGACTTTTCCATTAGAAATTTAGTGCAAGCCACATATACATTAAACAAATTTCTAGTAGCCACATTAAAAAATGAGAATAGGTAAACTCAATTTAATAATATTTTTTATTCAATATCTTCCAAATAGAATCCTCTCTACATGTATTCAGTATCAGACATTATTAATATCATTGTTTCCATTCATTTAGTGTAGTTTGCTCTGACAACACGTTTCAATTTGGCTTACTCACATTTCAAATGCTCAACAGCCATGTGGCTAGTGGCTGCCATATTGCACAGTGCACTGCTAGTATTTAAGAGTCAAAGCTGTCTGATTCTGGCTCTCCCACTTTTTAGCTGTACATGTCAGAAAAGTTAACTAACCTCTCAAAATCTCATTTCGTCATCTCTGAAACTGGGGTGTTGTTGTGATGTGCTGTGGAGTCGGTTCCAACTCATAGCGACCCTGTATAGGGTTTCCTAGGCTGTAAATCTTTACGGAAGCAGAAAGCCTCATCTTTTTCTCACAGAATGGCTGGTCGTTTCAAACTGCTGACTGTGAGCTTCGCAGCATGATTTGTAACCACTATGCTACCAGAGCTCCTTCTGAAACGGGTAAGAAGAGTCAAATGATCTCAAGTATGTAGAGGTCCCGGCACAGTGCTGGGCTCCTAGGAAACCCTCAACACATATCAACCATGCTAGCACTATGAGTACAGCTTCTGCCCTGATTTCCCTCACTCAGAACCTGCTTGGATTAATTTCAATGCACAGTCTCTAAGAACATTAACTAGTAACCAGTTGTTGTTGAATCCAACTCATGGTGGCCTCATGATGTCAGAGTAGAACTGTGCTCCACAGGGTTTTCAATGGCTGAGTTTTCCAAAGTAGAGTGGCAGGTGTGGCACCTTGAATTTATTTGATATGGCTTTTCTATCCAATGTCTTCTTAATTCCCATCAAGTGATTGGGTGGGGCCATGAAATAAGGTATATAGGACCCTAAGGCTGGGATTGTTTAGTTTTGCCCTCCAGCTAGGCTTAAAAGGAGCCTTCTCAGAAGCAGGAACAGATGATCCCAGGACCATCAAAAAGGAATAGCATGAGTGGAACATGAGAGTCCTACCTAGAAAAGCAGAAACCTTAGAGACGGTGGCAGAGACAGTGGCATGGAGAGACAGACAGCTGAGGGCTCTAGGTCCATAGTCTGAGGAAAGCTGAGTGCCTATGTGCTGAAGACTGACTTGCAGAATGTGCCCTTCAGGCATTCCCAGACTGAGTAAAAGAGGTTTGTAACATTTGCAGGGCAGATGATAAGGGGCCACGTGGCTGAGAAGCCGAGGACAAGAGTGAGGCGAGTCTGCAGCACAGCAGAGAAGAGACATTCCTGGTTGGAAAACTGCTTCATCCTGAGTTGGTTTCTGATCCTGAATTGTATAACTCTTCATTTCCCTAATGAACCGCATAACTGTGAGTATTATGACTTATGAGTTCTGTGTGGCCATTGCAATGGGTTGTTGAACCCAGATGTGAAACAAAGAGTGCTGTGGGGGGTGGGGTTGGTTGGTGTCAGAATAGGGTAAATGTTGTAGGGTGGAGGCATATCTGACCTCCAGTTCATAGGAATTGGCCTTGGACTGATTTTGAGTTTGTTTCAGACATGGCTCCCACATGGTTTTTTCATACCTGGTCTTTCTTCTGAAGCACTTCTGGGCAGACCTCTTGGTTAGCAATTAACTTTATACCACTCAGGAACTCTGCTAAGAACTCCTTGATTTCTCTATTTTTTTTTTTTTTTTAAATCTGTTTACTCTTTATTTTTAATCCAGTGGTTTTCAACCAGTCACTCCTCCAGAGACATTTGGCAAAGTCTGGAGACGTTGTTGGGAAAGTTCTAGTGGCCTCTCATCCAGAATGCTGCTAAATATTCTGCAAGACAATAAAAAAAAACAAAGAATTAGTCTACCCAAAATGTTAATACTGCTAAAATTGAGAACCCCTTTTTTTTTTCCAACCAAACTAACACTGTTATGTTATTTGATCACATTTGAAACAATTTTGGTTATGAACTATCAATAAACAATGATGGGAAGATGGTTGTTAAGTACTGTCAAGTTAGTTTTGACTTACAACAACCCCGTATAGGATTTCTGAGGAGCAGCTGGTGGGTTTGAAATGCCGATCTTGTGGTTCAAAGTTCAGTGCTGATCCTACAGCACCACACCAGGAGTCTTCATCCATAATCCTTGGAATATTTTTCATTTATTTGTAACAGAGGGACTCTGTATGAGTATTTCTATAAACAGGTTGGCCCAGACTTTCCAGAGAGGTTGCAGTATGATTTGTGGAATGAGATATGGAAGGTGGATTAATTCCCACAATCCTCTGACCCCCAACCAGTCAGCAGAGGTGCTATTACTGGAGGGCTGATGGACTCATGGCAAGGGTTTGCTTGCTATTGGAATAGCTCCCTTGCCAGGATCAAGTGCCGTGTGAAAGCTGACAGCTGCCTCCCTGCTCCCCCAGGGTCTGTGGGGTCACTGGAGCCAAGGAGGCACAAAGTATCGCAACAACTCCAGTTGTTGGGCAGGTGACCCCAGAAGAGGTACTTTCCTACCCCACCCCCTTTATCTCATTGACACTTTACTCAGAGCTCTTAAGTGGGACTTGAGGGAAATGGTTATACCCCCCACCCAGACGACTGTGTTAGACTGCCTAGCATATTTTCAGGGAATGTTTGAGATCAGTAGACGCCAGACAGCAAGACAAGTGTACCAACTCACACTCACTGTTTCTCCCAAGTCTTTGCTCAAGAAGTCCTTGATCAGAATTTACCTCTGCTCCTGGTCCTAGTTAGTTTTTACAACTGTGTACGTTTTCTTCATATTGTTGCTCTATTTTTTCCTTACAATTTTCCAGTTACACACTCTTTTGGATTTTTCAGATTCATTGAAAACATAGTAGGCACTGAAGCACATTTCAATAAAATTGCAAATTGGCCTGGATTTGCAGGCCTCCTCCTTCCAAATTGTATCAAAACCTCACTTGTCAGTCTTTTTGCTGCAAAAAGCTACTTCCATGTTTTCTTGAGCACTGCCTCCCAAGAAGCAGCTATTTTGTTTGTGTTTTCTTGGTGATTTTCTAGCTAGCTGTTTATGATGTCTGCCATTCCCAAGGGCCAGAAGGCCCCTAGCAACGTCCTCTCCTTAGGAGGGTGGCCAGAGGCTGTGGAGATGTCAACCCCATGAAGTTATTTCAGCGCCTCACACTGCACCTGGTAGCCTGGCCCCAACTGCAAATGGAAGCAGCTGCCACTAGTTCTGGTGACTTAGTTAACTTCCCAGACCAACAACCACTCTCCACAAAAGACTGTGAGCTGACAGCCCAATCCCCTTACCTTCCATTAAAATTCAAAGTAACTAAGTAAGAGCCACACGAGGCCATGTTCTGGTTTTAAGACCGTGTCTGGTGAATAGACAAATTAAAGCCAAGTAGTTAGCTACTTGCTCTTGCCAATGCTGGGGAGCTATTCCTCTCCCCCATGGTTTCTACCCTCACCGAATAATCAGGTTCCTTCTGGCCACCTGGAAAACACAGAGTCAAACACCTGTTTAAGTAGATGTGCTGAGCTCTGGGCCTGCCACCACTGATCCATCTGCAATGCACGACATAACATTCACCAGCTGCTTTACTTAGCATGAGGTGGGAGCACAATGCTTTAATGAAAGCATCAACAATGCACTTTAACCACCACAGAGTCTAAGGCTTTCCAGATCGGTGGGGGAAGTGTGGGCTCTCGGTCGGTGGTCTGCCAGGGTTTGTTCAGGCTGAGGGCAGGAAGGGAGGCTGCAGGAATCCAGTGCAAGCCCAAATGAGCGTGGACCTACTGCTGGTCTCCCCATCACAGGGCTGAGGCCATTCTTCTCTGGGAGCAGACAGTGACTTGGCTAAGCCGGCATCTGATTGAAGAAAAATGAGGGCATTCTGTAGGAAGCAGACATGGAGACCATCATTTCCCATAGAGCAGTTTTCTTCTTTGTTTGGGTAGAGCACAGCTTATGGAAAAAGCTGGGAAATTGAGAAAAGAGGAAAGGGTTTTTGTCTTTATATGTGGGTACATGGTACTTGTGTTTTTCTTTGATGTTCAGCCTGTGCTCCTTTAATTTTATTGTCACTATTCTCATCCATGTAAAAAAAAAAAAAAAAATGATCACCAAACACAATTAATTATGTGGTGTAAGGCGTACAGCATGCTTTCTTCTAAATCGCGGGGCCCGTGTACTCAGACGCAGCATACAGTTTTAGATTGTTTTAGAGTGTGAAGGCAGAGGAAGTACCAGAGCCTTGTTCTTAGAGCAATTTATGAATAGTTGAGTGTCTAAGAGGGAATCATTTTCATCTTTTCTGGCCTACTATTTGAATCAAGGCAGGATAATAAATGAAATAGATCATTTTATTGAATGCTACATATGTGCCAAACACATTGTAAGTATTTGATACTGATCATCTAACTTAATGCTCACAGTTTCATAAGGAAGAGAGAACAATTTTACAGTTGAGAATCTGAAGCTAAGAGAAGTAAAGCAACTTCCCAAAGACCACGTCCTTAGCAAGTTCTAGAGGTAGAACTTGAGCCTGGGCAGTCTGGGTTCAGAACTATCAAACCAGACTGCATCTTAGACAGCAATAACCCCAAGGCTGTACCCCACCCCAGAAGAAAAATACTCACTGACATTGAGTGCGTTCGGACTCACGGGGACATTATAGGACAGATCAGAACTGCTCCTAAGGGTTTCTGAGCCTAGAAATCTTTATAGAAGGAGATAGTCTAATCTGTCTCCCAGAAGGTTATATAAGATGTGAACACAATTATGAGTGGCATTCATCTACTGCTTAGACTTTTTAGAAACTAACGTATTTTAAACATTTCACACTTCAACTTGTTCTGCATCTGTTGCCATTGACTCAACTTTGACTCACTGTGACCCTATAGGACACAATAAAACTGCCCCATAGTTTTCCAGGTTGCAGTCTTTACTGAGGCCGACTGTCTTGTATTTCCCCCATGGAACAGCTGGTGGGTTCAGATCACTGACCTTTCAGTTAGCAGACGAATGCTTGACCCCTGCACCACCAGACTCCTTATTTCACAGTGAGTTATTTCTAAAATTCATGCTTATTTGCAACATTAAAGAACCACCAAAAAAAGCAAACCGAAAGAGATGCCAATTTTGTAAAATGCCCTAATAGTGTTGTGGGTTAGGTGTAAGGCTACTTACTGCAAGGTTGGTAGTGCAAACTCACCTTTGGCTCCTTGGGAGACTGATGAGGCTGTTTGCTCTCATAAAGATTTACAATCTCAGAAACCCTAAATAGGATTGCTGTGATTCGAAATCAACTCGCTAGCCATGGGTTCCGTTTGGTAGGTAGCTGAAGAGCTTTCTTCTAATGGTTTTAGGTCTCGTGGAGATGGTTGGGAATTTTTGGTTCATCACCTCTTGCTAACTGAGTTCACATAATTGTGAGCCGGTGTCGTAGACCCTGGAGTCCTGGTGTGGCATGGTAGGATAAGTCCTGGACTGCTAACCGCAAGGTCAGCAATTGAAACCCACCAGCCACTCTCTGAAACCCTATTCAGGGTTGCTATGAGTTGGACACTACTTAACGGCACTTAACAACAACAGCAACATCCTATACCCTTGGGCAATTTTCAGTTCTAACTACTCAGAACTCTGGGAGCAAAATAATTTCATGATTCGTGATATAAAGAGAACGTGGGCACGTCCAATAGCATGAAAAAGCACAGCAGATATTTATAGCCTTCTGAGCCTACCAAGTGTGGACAGGCAAAGCTACCTACCTCCCTTGTCTGTCTGTCCTCTTCCTTCCCCTTGTTACCTTCTTCCTTCCAGGGCCAGTCTTTCTCCTGATGAGTCACACCTATTTATTTGTTCCAGTGGCATGAGGGAGCGATTCTCATTTGTTTGTGGCGTTTTTGACCCAGGATCCAAATCAAACTCTTTGGTTGCCACACTTGACAAAGGGATTTATCACTGATGAAAAGATAATTCAATCTACAAAACCTTAAATTTGTGTTTCTCTGGGAGTTGTATGGAAGCTTAGACAGTCATTCTGTAACATTAAAGGACTAAAGTCTTCCAAGACCAGTGCTAACCATTATGACTTCCTCATAACCAAGAAATGTCCTTTGTTGGTTGATATCATGAATAGTAGAAGAATACAGGCAATGGGAAAGTGATCTCTGTTTCTCTGGCCTGAGGACTGGGGACCAAGATGGTTGAAGCATTAACAAGACATTCATGAGTTCCATGTGCACTGGAAAAAGTACATGGAGAAAACAGATAGCCTTGATCAGAAAAGTGGTCTAGTTCCACCTTTTATTTAATTCCATTCCAATGAAGAAAAGTTAAAAATGAAAATTAGAAGATACAGAGTCTATTCGAAACTCTTTACTGATTAATTGTATGGCTTTAAAAAGTCACATGGTTATTGAAACTGTATACATGAAAAATGTTGAATTGGACAATGTTGTATTATAAATATATATTATATATTTAGAGAGAGAGAGAGAGAGAGATGTATTTTATCTATACATATATATACATATGTATAGATAAAATACATAGATGAGATTCTCTGCTCCTGTAAAGGTTTACAGCCTCAGAAACCCTATAGAGGGTTGCTGTGAGGTGGAACTGACTCCATGGCACACAAACACACACACATATATATTTACAGTAATAGCAGTAAACATCACATAGCCACTCTTGGCTCACTGCCTGTGAGGTTAGGCCAAATAATCTGTAATAACCTGCTCAGATGTAATAGTAATAGTTATCATTTTAAGTGTGTGGGTGGGGATATTTTCCCATTTTACTTTGAGATTCTAAAGAAAATTAAAGACTCTTCAACCCATGAAAAATTTAGAAAGCCAGCAAGTTTATCATTTTTACTGCATGCTGTATATATATTATACACACATGCACACACACACATATACATATTGTCAGCTGGAACATAATATAAAAAAAATTTTTTTGAGTAATCTAAAAACATATGTTATGTGCTGAATGGAGATTTCTATAATCACTAACTTCTACACTCACCTCTAATATATTCCGACTTAAAGTGTGCAACCTTGTTTAAAATGCACTGCTAAAGCATATATTTTCATGTATTGCTATGTCTGAATGCATGATAACCAGGTTGAAAATCAAATTATCTGTGTTAGGGTGAATATTATAGTGTGAATACTGCCTGCTGTGCTGTGAATGAATCTTGTAAACACAATCAAATGCATCTTTCCCTTTCTCACGCATTCAGCCCCCCACCCTGCACAGAGAGGCAATTCTTCACCTTCGGCTTCCCATTGTCACAGCAGTTCATGTTTATCGTGGGTGACATCTTCAGTTCCTACGCAGCGTGAGCTCTGCCATGTTGGAACTGCGCATTCTCCTCTGAACATCAGCCTTCAGATGAAAAGTCGTTTCATGAATAATGAAACAAATAAATAAATATCACCCTGATTCCAGAGGTATATGAAATGCTTTGTTTAACTACAAGTATTCCCTCAGAAATTTCAGGACTCTCCAGCTGTTTTATTGAGGGCAGTGAGTAGACAGTTAAAGGAAGCTGTTTTTGCTCCATCGCTAATTCACTAAATTATTCAAAATGGGAGGGGTGGAGGATGCTTTGCAAGGTTCAGACATTTAGGGAGGATCTTAACTTCAGGAAGTGTTGAGCCGGCAGAAAGCCAAGAGCTTTCTGGGAGGGGAATGAGTGAGTCCTCTGTTAAGTCACAACCTCTGAGCAGAAGGTATTGAGTCACTTCTCCAAACACGGTGGAGCAAGCATGAAAGTCATTTATGGAGTGCACGGCTTCAGCTCCTGCAGTGGGATGAAAGGCGGACTTGAATTTGAGAGGTGCTCCATTGTTTCAATGCCATACAAGGCAAGGCTGCTGGAAGATCAGAGCAAGTGATGGGCCTCACACTGTTAGACTACATCTTCCCTCCTTCTGGCAGCATCCTTACCTAGTATTGCCAGATTTAAAATTTTCAGAATTACAACTTTCATAAAGCGAAAATACACTCTGTGAATTATGGAGCTACCCTGACCAGTGCATTCTGTAGCAAGTGAGTTAGCTTTTCCCTTACCACAATACTGAATACACGATGGTTTTAGAGATTAATTCTTCTCCCTATCCCAGGACTTCTTGCTCTTTCCTGACGTCAAGCACTCATTGCTCCCTAATGGGCTGAAAGCTCCCCTGCCAACTGTGGAAGTCTCTAAGACTTCCTCAGACCCCTTTCCCTGATCTTGTCCCCATACCCATCTCACTGCCCTGTTGGTTTCTGATAAATTAGTTCAAAGGTGTGTCTGCCAGATGGGGTTTTATTGCTCATCACTCCCAGGCATGGTTCCCTTAGTGTCAGAGGGGCCCAAAGAGAGAAGAAATGGTTTAACTGCAGACGCTGGAGAAGACCATGGGTTTGGGCAACTCATGAACCTTTAATCTTTGGAAATGTTCAGGGAGACATTTCACCAAAGAATCAGCCTGGGTGTTCCTCGGACACTTCCTTATATATTTGCCAGTTGTTTGGAGGGTTGCATTCAGAAGAGGACATAGAATGAGAGATCTCATCACTGACATCAGATGGATCTTGGCTGAAAGCAGAGAATACCAGAAAGATGTTTACGTGTGCTTTATTGACTATGCAAAGGCTTTCAGTTATGGAGATCATGACAAGCTATGAACAACATTGTGAAATATGAATATTCTGGAGCACTTAATTGTGTCATGAGGAACCTGTACACAGACCAAGAGGCAGTTGTGTGAACAGAACAAGGGAGCACCGAATGGCTTAAAATTAGGAAAGGTGTGTGCCAGGGTTGTATTCTTTCACCATACTTATTCAACCTGTATGCTGAGCAAATAATCGGAGAAGTTGGATTATATGAAGAAAAACTTGGCATCAGGATTGCATCTGATATGCAGATGATACAACCTTGCTTACTGAAAGCAAAGAGGACTTAAAATACTGATGAAGATCAAAGACCACAGCCTTAAGTATGGATTGCATCTCAATGTAAAGAAAACAAAAATCCTTACCACTGGACCAATAAACAACATCCATATAGATGAAGAAAAGATTGAGTTGTCAAAGATTTCATTTTGCTTGGATCAACCATTAGCACTCTTGGAATCAGCAGTGAAGAATTCAAAAGACGTATTAATTGGGCACATCTGCTGCACGAGACCTCTTTAAAGTGTTGAAAAGCAAAGATAACAGTTTGAGGAATAAGGTGTATCTGACCCAAGCCATGGTATTTTCAATAACCTCATATGCATGCAAAAGTTGGACAGTGAAGAAGGAAGCCCATAAAAGAATTGATGCTTTTAAATTATGGTGTTGGAGGAGAATACTGAAAGTACCATGGCCTGCCAAAAGAACAAATAGATCTGTGTTGGAAGAAGTACAGCCAGAGTGCTCCTTGGAAGCCTCCTCTCATACTTTGGACATATTGTCAGGAGAGACCAGTCACTGGAGAAGGATATCATATTTGGTAAAGTGGAGGGTTGGAGAAAAAGAGGAAAACCCCCAGCAAGATGGATTGGCACAGTGGCAGCATCAATGGGCTCAAATGTAGCAATGATTGTGAGGTTGGGCCAGAACCAGGCAGTGTTTTGTTTTGTTGTGAACACTTTAAGTCAGGCAGTGTTTTATTCTGTTGTGGGTCACTGTAAGTCAGTACAGACTTGATGGCACCTACCAACAATAAGTTGTTACCAGAGAATAACATGCCTCTGGGTTCATCTTGCAGGGAGGCTTATCCTCTCCAGCCCCTAGTTCATTTCATGCAGTGAGAAAATAAGGCTAAAATGGACCTCAGTTTTTGTCTTAAAGAGGAGGAGAATGTCACAAAAGGTAATACTGTATGTTAATAGGGAGGAGAGAGTGATTCTCGTGGTAGATGATGATGTTTGAACATGGAACTCCCAGGATGCAAATCTCTCTCCATATTCACCACAAACTATCTTCTTCACCATTACCACCAACCTCCCCTCAATTTCCAAATGTGAAAATTGTGCTTCTTCTCATTTCCCTTCTTTCCCCACTTTCTAAGGCAAAATAAAACCAAGTTCCTTATCTTCAAATAAACAATAGTAATGATCATTTCTTTGTCGTTATTGTGTGCCAGGCATTGTGCTCAGTGCTTTATACACAATATTTCTTTCTCTAACCTTCCTTTCATCATCCCCTTGTTTTAGTTATTAGCAGAAATACCACAAGTGGATGACTTTAACAAACAGAAATGTATTCTCTCACAGTTTTAGGAGACTAGAAATCTGAATTCAGGGTGGAAGTTCTAGGGGAAGACTTTCCTTCTCTTTCAGCCTTAGAAGAAGGACCTTGTCTTCTTTTGACATCTGTGGGCTCCATGTTCCTTGGAGCTCTCCATATGGCTTGGTATCAGTGGTCTCCTGAGTCTAGTGGTTTCTCAGTATAGGGACCCTGGTCCAAAATATGTGCTCTGCTTCCAACTCTTCTTTCTTGATGGTTTTGAGGTTCCTCTTTCTCTTCTTGTTTCTCTCTCCTTCCATGACAACTCCTTTACAGATAAGTTAAACAAAGCTTCAAGAAGTTAAAGAAATTGCTAAGGGTTATGTAGTTAGCCCATACATGTATACACACATGCATGCATACACACAAACAGGAATATAAACTCCTGAAGAACAAGAACAGTCTTTAAGTCTCTGCTATAAACTGAAGCCTGAAAATCAGTCCTTGACACATCATTGTTGTTTTTAAATGCCGACAACTCGGTTCTGACTCATAGCGACTCTCTATGGGCTTTCCAAGGAGCAGTTGGTGACTTTGAACTTGTAATTCAAATCTACTGCAATCCAGTGCTTATCCTACAGAGCTAAATTGGGACTCTGAGGTGTTGTCAAGTCAACAATGACTCATAGCAACTCCATGTATAACAGAATGAAACATGGTCCAATCTTGTCCCATCCTCAACATTGTCATGTTTGAACCTATTACTACAGCCACTGTGTCAATCCATCTTATTGAGATTTTCCTTCATTTTCTCTGACTCTCTATTTTACTAATCATCATGTCCTTTCTGGTGACTGGTCTCTCCTGAAAAGATTTCTGAAGTAAGTAAGATGAAGTCTTGCCACCCTGCTTCTAAGGAGCATTCTGGCAATACTTCACAGACAGATTTGTTCATACTTCTGACAGTCCAAAATATATTCAATATTCTTCATCTACACCATAATTTTGGAGGCCTGGTGTGGTGCTGTGGGTTAAAGCGTCAGACTGCAAAGCTGTTTGAACTGCAAGGTCTGCAGTTCAAGCTCACCACCCCTCAGAAGTCCTATACAGTGTCACTATGAGTCAGAATTGACTTGAAGGCACTTCACAACAGCAACAAATGATGATTAAGGTTTTATGTCAACTTGACAGGTCCAGATTCTCAGTGGTTTGGCAGTCAAGACGTAGTTATTCCCATGGTGAGATCGAACATAATGTAATTAACTCTATGATGAAATCTGCTATTAACAGCCAATCCGTTGAAAGGAAATGTCCTCAGGCAATATGTTTCAATATATTACACACTAAGGCAAAGTTCCTGTTGTGGCACTGTGGGTTAATGCTCCAGACTGCAAAGCCATTTGAACTGCAAGGTTGGTGGTTCAAGCTTATCAGCTGCTTCTCAGAAACCCTACACAGGGTCACTATGGGTTGGAACTGACTCGACGGCACTTAACAACAACAACAAAGGCAAAGTTGTCTTGCTTTCTACTGGGTCTGGATCTTGCATCTCTCTGCATCGTCCTCTGACCTCCAGTTCTTTGGACTTGAGCCAGTGGCCTTCTGTATTACCTGCTGATCTTGAGAGTCATCAGCAGTGGGCTTTCCTGGCCGCTGCACCTACCTGCCTATCTGTTGAATCTACCAATCTTGGATCACCTGACCCAGACTTGGGACTCTCCCACCTATACAACTATGTGAAAAATTTCTTTGATATACACTTTTCTTTATGTACAGGATAATGCACTGAACTGCAAGGTCTGTTTGAATCTCAGGGTTGGCAGTTCAAACTTACCAGCCACTCTTAGAAAACCCTATATAGCATCACTGAGTCAGAACCAAGTTGCAGGCACTTAACAAGAAGATGTAAGTTTCACTGGTTTTCTTCTCTAGAGAACCCAGCCTAAAACAGGAACCAAGTAAAATGAAATCCTTAAAAACATCAATCCTTTCTTTATTTCTCATGATGGTTCTTACTAGCCCAGCTGTAGAGTTTGCTTTCTGACATTAAGCCTGGAGGCTTTGATTTTCATCAGTAAATGCTTCATTTTCTTCTTCACTTTCAGCAAGCAAGGTTGTGTGTATAATCTGCATATCGAAGGTTGTTAATGAGTCTTCCTCCAATCTCGATGCCACACTGTTCTTCACAGAGTTTAGCTGCTTGAATTATTTGCTCAGTATATAGACTGAGTAAGTATG
>NW_006408570.1:9781238-9783898 GCF_000296735.1 Chrysochloris asiatica | reverse complement strand
ATAGGCACTTAAAATTTTTGATTGAATGTCTCATGAAAGGTTATGTTTAACATAGAGCTTAGCTAAATTAATAATTTTTAATAGTAATAAAAACTAACATTTCATTTTTTTTAACATTTCAAATTCAAGTGTCATCTTATTGACTTTGTAACATTCTCATGTCTAATTAGAGATTATTCTTCTTATTGTTGTTGTAATGCTATTGCATCAGTTTTAACTCATAGCGACCCTGTATAGGGTTCCCGAAGCTGTAAGTCTTTATCAGAGCAGAATGTCTCATCTTTCTCCTCAGAGTGACAATCATAAAAATAACTAATATTTCATCATTGCTGTGCATCAGGGACTGTGCTAATACTTTATATCTGTTGTATTGTTTATTCCCATACTAGCCCAGTGATGTAGCTTTTCTTTTTTCTTTTATTAGTTCCTTTGGATAGAAGGAACCAATGCACACATAGGCTAAGATGTATCATTTACTCATGCTATACAGGACTTCAAAAAGTTTACAGAAGAATTCCATTCTTTTCATTTCATTTTCCCCACAAACTTTTGAAGTCCCCCACCCTTGTACATATGGATATTAACCCTTATGGAATTGTTGTTGGATGCCATTGAGTCCATTTGGACTCATAGGAACCTTATGCAAAACAGAATAAAACTAGCCCTGTACCATTCTCACTATCATTAGTATCTTTGAACCCATTGCTGCAACCACTGGTTCAATCCATCTTATTGAGGATCTTCCTCTATTTCACTGATCCTTTACTTTTCTAGGGACTGGTGCCTTCTGATAACATAGCCAAAGTACATGAGATGAAGATACTAAATTTCATGCTGCTGTAACAAGTGGATGAAAGTCTGGCCATCCTCACTTCTAAGGAGCATTCTGGCTATACTTCTTCCAAGACAGATTTGTTCTTTTGTTCTGGCAGTCCATGGTAATTTCAATTTTCTTTGTCAACACCATAATTCACATACATCAATTCTTCTTCTGTCTTCTTTATTCATTGTCCAGCTTTCACATGCATATGAGGCGGTTGAAAACACCATAGCTTGGAACTATATCTAGGTTAAAATTATTCTTAACTTTGTTTCACACAGTATTTTAGCACAAAGAGGGGCCTAAGAGGCCATTTAATCCATTTCCCACAGAAGGTAACAGATTTTCCTAGAGAGACACCGCAAAGTAACTAACGTTCAAGCTGAGTCTAGACCAGAGCTGTATGAGAGGGTAGAGTTCACCATGTGTGACTATTCAAAGTTAAAATTACTCAGAGGAAATACACCTGAAATGAAGCTCCTCAAGTTGTACTAGCCACAGCCAAGAAACATTTCATGCACCCAGTAGCCACTAGTTTATTGGTTACCATTTAGGTAGATTTCATTACTTCTTGGGTGTACTCTCCTGCTATACTCATATTTCTGTTGGTAACACTGTGCATGGCTTCCCCACTAGGCATGATTGTGTGCTGCGGAGTCATGTCTTTACATTTATCTATTCATCTTTGTCTTTCTTATATTACAGGTATTTATAGAGAGCCTATATATATACTCATATATAGATCATATATAGAGAGGCTTTTTATTTATAAGAGTTCTGTAGCTATTTAAAGAACTAAAAATTTCATTTCTGAGCCAACTAAAGACCAATTCAGAGCTATCTTAAGGGTAAATATAATGATTTCTTATATTTGTTTTATATGAAGAGTTTACAAGGGTCTCCTATACCATACTCCCATCTTTCCTTTGAGCGTCCCAATATTTCTAGGAAGCAGGATTACAGATATCATTATGCCCATTTGATAGAACATGTCTTAGTTATCTCATGCTGCTATAGTAAGTCAATGACTTTAATAAGCAGAAAATTTATTCTCTTCCAGTTTAAGAGCCTAGAGAGATCAAATTCAGAACATTGGCTTTGGAGAAGAATCTTTGTCTCTTTTCAACATCTGTAGGACTGGAATTTGTTGGAGATTCCTCATGTGTTTTGGCATTAATCTTTTCCTGGATTCATAGTGCAGGAGCCCAAGGTCTAAAGTTCAGAAATGAAACTTTTAGACCATATATCTGGGAAACTCCCGTTACATCAGATCAGATTTGTGATAGGATTAAGAATATTGCTGTTGAGCGTTCCAGTTTTGGTGGCTGCAGAGATAGCCAGATAGGAAAGGCTCCATGGGGTAGGGATGAAAACCCAGAGAAGCTGCTCTCACAGAACAACACCAATCTCTGGTCTAGCACAAGGTGCACAGCATCAGTTTCCCTCACACGTAAGTAGAAAATCACGACATAAAGGAAAATACTGTGAGTTAGGAATCACTGGAGACGGGATTCCCTCTGCAGCCATCCTGCCCAGGCAGAGTTCAGGGGGCGGGACTACAGCCAGACCTGCACAGGTAACTGACTCTAAAAGCAGTGAAGTGACATTTGCAAAAGGAGGTGCAGGGGATTCTACACATTTTTCCATCCTCTTCCTGTCACACCTTCTTTGCCCAGCCCGGACACCTTCAGGCAGGTGGGTGCCCAACCCATAAAAAAAGTGCAGCGTTGAGACCACAGTTTTCCCACTGTATAGAGCTTGGTGGCTGCTTATGATGTCAGCCTCGGGGTCACAGCCCTAAAATTAACTTGTGAAGGACCCTTTACTCCAGCCTATCTAG
>NW_006408570.1:9778773-9779968 GCF_000296735.1 Chrysochloris asiatica | reverse complement strand
CGTACCCCAGGAAGGACAGACCTCAAAAGAAAGTCACCAAGACATATAATAATCAAAGACAAGGAGAGAATCATCCTAAAATCGGCCAGGGAAAGGAGACGTGTCACTTGCAAAACCAAGCAAATCAGATTAAGCTCTAACTTCTCAGCAGAAACCATGCAGTCAATAAGGCAATGGGGAGACATACACAAAACCCTAAAAGGAAAAAACTGCCAACCAAGAATCATCTATCCAGCAAAATTGTCAATCAAATATGATGGTGCAATCAAAGCATTCCAGGTAAAACAGAACTTAAGAGATTTTGTCAAAACCAATCCAGTACTTCAAAACATCCTAAACAGAATTCTCTGGACTGAAAACCAAAAAGAACAGACAACAACCAGAGATTGACGAGTGTGGCAACACCACATGAAACTCAGACGATGGATAGCAGAGTCCAGAACAGAACAAAACTACAACAATGAATTCAAAGGAGCTAGGAGGTCAACCGAAGATCAAAATAATATCAATGTCAAAGAAGGGATAAAAGTAGGAACAGAGATCTAGGTGGTGAGGATGTCAGGTAGATTACAGGATACCATAGATTCTCTTAAATGGAGAGAAAAGTTAATGGACTATAAGGTATACCAAAGAAAGTTAATACTTCACAACTTACCATGAGAATGAACTTCCAAGCAGAACAAGCAAACATGAAAACTAAGAAGAAACCGATAAGAAACAGCACAAAAACACAAACTCAGCACAAGAAGATCTGCAGAACAAAGGAACGAACAGCATTAGCAAAAAATTAATATAATGGCAGCAATTAATTCATACCTATCAATAATTACATTGAGTGTCGATGGATGGAATGCACCAGTGAAGAGACAGAGTGGCAGATTGGATAAGAAAACAAGACCCTTTAATATGTTTTCTGCAAGAGACACGCCTTACACACAAAGACAAAAACAGACTAAAAGTTAAAGGATGGAAAAAAATATATACCAAGCTAACTGCAACAATGAACAAGCATAAGTGGCAATTCTAGTGTCTGATAAAGTAAACTTTAAGACAAAAACCAGCATAAGAGATATAGAAGGATACTGTCTCATGATCAAAGGATCAACTGAGCAAGAGGACATAACCATAATAAATATCTATGCTCCCAATGAAAAAGCATCAAGATATATGAAGCAAACCTTACTAGAATTGAAGA
>NW_006408570.1:9773408-9773924 GCF_000296735.1 Chrysochloris asiatica | reverse complement strand
TACAATTTGATGAACTTTACCTATACTTATAGATGTAGTAGCTCAAGAAAGGAAACAAATCTTTATAGTGAGGGTCAATCCCACCCCCTTGGTACACAGGGTTGACAGGGATGGGCAACTTAAACATTGGCTACCCAAAATGGGGGTCGTGGTGGCTATAAAGGTAAGAAGTGACTGTCTTACAAACTTTCAGCAGGGAGCCTAGTTCCAGATGTGGCGGGAGAAGGTGGAATCACCACTGAATTATTTCCAATCTGTTGGGACTTGGCTGGCGAAAGGAAATGGTGATAAGACTCTTGTGGTATAATTAATAGTGAATAACTGCCATCAGGACTTATTGTAAGGCTAGGAAATGTAAAGGTAGATGTTTTTTGGAAAAAGGAGGAGAGTGATTGATTTTACAGCCCAGGAGCAGTGGTCCCTGGGACCATCAACGGACAAGAACGGAGAGCAGGACCCTACTCTGAGAAGCAGTGACACCAGGGATAGAGACAGAGAAGATGACATGAACAGATG
>NW_006408570.1:9768141-9773289 GCF_000296735.1 Chrysochloris asiatica | reverse complement strand
CCCTGTGGGGGTGTATCCTCTAGTTATTTGATGATTCATGGAGAGGATTGTAATCATTGCAGTGAAACAAAATACGATAGGATGAATGGAAAACTGATGTTCTCCCATGTATACCTCACAATAAAAACTTTAAAAAAAAGTATCGCTGTTGTTGTTAAGTACTGACAGTTTGGTTTTGACTCACAGTGACCCTGTATAGAGTTTTGGAGGAGTGGTTAGTGGGTTTGAACTGCTGACCTTGTGGTTCACAGTCCAGTGCTGATCCTACAGTGCCACCCTTAATTCTTAGTTTTTCACATCTGACTACATCCTGAGATAATATAACTAATACATTGCATCATTACATAATTACCGATACTCTGAGAAAATGACCCAGCCAAACCAACATATATTTTGGGAGAACACAATTTAATCCATGACAGATGAAAAATCTGAATTTCTATAAATTTAAATCACTGATTCAAATTCATATATTCTAATCTACATTCTACAATTCAAGTATGTATGGACATATTGTTGTTGTTGTGATATGCTGTGGAGTCAGTTTCGACTCATAGTGAACCCTGTACAGGGTTTCCGAGTGTGTAAATCTTTACGGGAGCAGAAAGCCTCATCTTTCTCCCACGGAGTGGCTGGTAGTTTCAAACTGCTGAGCTTGAGGTTCACAGCCCAATTTGTAACCACTATGCTACCAGAGCTGGACATATTAGAGGAATCAAAGTAAGAGATACCACCAGAGAAAGAATTTTTCTATTTGTCTACATTTAAGTTATTAATGATTTCATTTTCCTTGGAGCAGTAAACAACTCCTGTGGAAAGATCAGTCAAGAAATCAAGTGACATTTTACATTTGACAAATCTGTTGCAAAAGACCTCTTTAAAGTCTTAAAAAGCAAAAATATGACTTTGATAACTAAGATGAGCTTAACCAAAGTCATGTTATTTTCAACTGCCTCATATTCATGTGAAAGTTGAACAATAAAAAACAAAGATTGAAGAAAAATGGGTGTAGTCAATTTATAGTGTTGTTGAAACATACTGAATATACCATATACTGAGAAAAGAACAAACATATGTCATGGCAGAAGTACAGTCAAAATGTTTCTTAGAAGCGAGGATGGTGAGACTTTGTCTTTTTACATTGGGTATGTTATCAGGAGGGACCAGTCCTTCGTGAAGGGCATTGTCCTTGGAAAAGTGGAGGGTCAGAGAAAAATAGGATGAGCCCCAGTCAGAATGATTTATGCATTTATCAGTGGGTTCAAATATACTTACTGCTGTGAGGACCATGCAGGATAAGACAATGTTTCATTCAGTTCATATGAATCAGATGTCTTATCTATGTCTGGTCCAGGAAAGACTGAGACGAATAAGGCACCAATGAAACATGGCCTCTGCCCTCTCAGGCTTATAATTCAATTGACAAAGTAAGTCTCATACATCTATATATTAAATATGAGATATAAAGCTGCAAATGTCATGGTAATCTGGAGATTGGATCATTGATGTAGCCCCATCGTCTTTCACAGAGCCTACCACATAGCAGATACTCAATGAATATGTGTTGAATACATTTCTGTGTTTATGTAATCAGTTTTTAGGACTATGCAAGGAGGCAGGCAATGTATATGCCAATTCAAGACCCTGAAATATGATTCCATCTCCATCTATTTATGTAGTTGTCAGTTAAAATGTATACTGACTTCTCTCATTGCTTAAACTGTTTTTCTGATAGCAATTTTTATATAAATAAATCTTTACCTCAGGAAATTGAGTAGGGCGTTAGATTACCAAAGAAAGGCTAAAACTCTTGTGAGAAACTGCAAAAACTGTTTGTATTTTAAGTTAAAATAAGGATTGGGCAATGATACAGGAGGACTGGACACAGACAGCTAGCTCCTAGACCCAGAATGGGAGAAGCTTGTGGAAAATGCTTGGGAGATAAGGTTACCATTTGACTTCAGGTATTTCTATTTCTGTCATTGGACCCCATTGCTAGTGGAAAAAAATTTTTGGTTTCCTTGGAAAATGTTGAAAAGCTTCTTGAATGACTCTTGATATTCCAGAAAAAAATTTCAATTGGGTGTAAACTACCCTAAAAATTATAAAGTTAGTGTTTCATCTTTCAAAGGAAAAAAACATTTTTTTTTTCAAATCTCAAAGAAGTAGGTCAAGGTTTTATTTATGAATAACAGTGGGATGTTTTCAGGTATAGTGCTAGAAGATGAAAACATTATGAATAGCACCAGAATATTGTCAGACATAGTGGTGGAAAATGAACCCCTCAGATTGGAGCGCATGCAAAATGCAGCTGGGGAAGAGCTGCCTCCTTAAAGTAGAGTTGACAGTGATGATGCAATTGGAGTAAAGTTTTCAGGACCTTCATTTGTTGACGGGGTACAACTTAAAATGAGGAGAAACAACTACAAATATGCATTAATAATTGAAAATAAAATTTATGAAGTATGAAAAACTGAAAGTTGCCAAAAATGAAACGGAATGCATGAAGATCCAATATCCTAGGTATTAGTGAGCTGAAATGGATACCAATTGGCCATTTCAAATCTGAAAATCATATGATTTATAATGCTGAAAAAGAATAACAAATTGGAGAGGAAGGGAATCACATTCATCATCAAAAAGAAAATGTCAAGATCTGTCTTAAAGTGCAGTGTTGTTTGTAATAAGAAAATATCCATTCACCTATAAGGAGGACTAGTTAGTTCCACTATTATTCAAATTTGCACACCAACCACTAAAGCCAGTAATGATGAAATTAAAGAATTCTGCCTACTTCTTCAATCTGAAATTGCTCAAACATACAATCCAGACGTGTTGAAAATTACTGGTGATTAAAATGAGAAAGCTGGAAACAAGGAGGAAGGATCATTAATTAGAAAACATGGCCTTGGTGACAGAAATAATGCTGGAAATTGTGCAATAGAATTTTGCAAGACCAATGATATATTCATTGCAAATATTTGAACAGACTGCACCAGATGGAATACAAAGAAAAATAATTGACTATACCTGTGGGAAAAGATAATGGAAAAGCTCAATATCATGAGTCAAAACAAGACCAGGGAAGACTGGGAACAGATTATCAGTTGTTCATATGCATATTCAGACTAGAACTGAAGAAAATGAAAATAGTTCCACAATAGCCAAATTATGATCTTGAATATATCCCACTTGAATTTAGAGACCAAATTTTAAGAACCAACTTGATGCATTAGACACTAGTGACCAAAGACCAGAAGAGTTATGGGATGACATCAAGAATTTCATACAAGAAGAAAACAAAAGATCATTAAGAAGATAAGAAAGAAAGAAAAAAGCAAAATAGATGTGAGAAGAGACTCTGAACCTTTCTATCCATTGTAGAGATACTAAACAAAATGGAAGAAATGAGGATGTAGAAAGAGCTGAACAGAAAATTTCAAAGGGCAGCTCGAGAAGACAAAGTCAAGGATTATAATTAAATGTGCAAAAACCTGGAGTTAGAAAACCAAAAGGTAAGAACATGCTCAGCATTTCTCAAGCTAAAAGATAAAGAAAAATTCAAATCTTGACTTGGAATATGAGGGATTCTATGGGCAAAATATTGAATGATGCAGAAAGCACCAAAAGAAAATGGAGGGTATACACATAGTCACTGTACCAAAAAGAAATGGTTTTGTTCAACCATTTCAAGAGGTAACATATGTTCAAGAACCAGTGGTACCAAAGACATTGGCATAAAAAAAAAGGCTCTGGGAATTGATGGAATACAAGTTGAAATCTTTCAACCAACTAATGAAACCATGGAAGCACTCACTCATCTATGTCAGGAAAGTTGGAAGACAGGTACTTGGCCAACTGATTGAAATAGATCCATATTTGTGCCCATTCCAAAGAGAGGTAGCCCAATAGAATGCAGATAATATTGAACAGTATCATTAATGTCACTTGTAAGTAAAATTTGCCAAAGATAAATCAAATGGCTCCAATAGTACATCGACAAGGAACTGCCAGAAACCCAAACCAAATTTGGAAGAGGACGTGGAATGAGGGTATCATTGCTGACATCAGATGGATATGGATCTTCGCTACAAGCATAAAATACCAGAAAAATGTTTACTTGCACTTTATTGGCTATGCAAAGACTTTTGACTGTGTGGATCATGACAAGATATGTATAACACTGTGAAGAATGGGTATTCTAGAACTCTTAATTGTGTTCATGAAGAACCTGCATATAGACCAAGAGGCAGTCATTTGAACAAAACAAGGGGATGCCGAATGATTTGAAATCAGGAATGATGTGCATCAGGGTTGTATCCATTCACCATATTTATTTAATCTGTATGCTGAGAAAATAACCAGAGAAGCTGGATTATGTGAAGAGTATGGCATCAAGATTGGAGGATGACTTATTAACAACATGTAATATGCAGATAACACACCTTCCTTGTTTAAAGTGAAAGAGAACTTAAAAGACTCAATGATGAAGATCAAAGATCACAGTCTACAGTATGGGTTGCACCTCAATGTAAAGAAATCAAAATTCCTTACAAGTGGACCAGTAAATAACATCATGAAAAATGGAGAAAATACTGAAGTTGCCAAATATTTATTTCTTTCTGCTTGGATCCACTATCAAGAAATCAAATGATGGATTGCATGAAGCAAATCTGCTGCACAAGATTTCTTTAAAGTGTTCAAGAGCAAAGATGTCAATTTGAGGACTATGGTACACCAGATTAAAGATATGGTATTTTCAATAGCCTCATATGTATGTGAAAGTTGCAAAATGAAATTGGAAGCCCATAGAAGGAATGATGCACTCCACTTATGATGTTAGAGAAGAATATTAGAAGTACCATGGACTGCCAGAAAAACAAACAAATCTGTGTTGGAAGAAGTACAGCCAGAATGCTTCTTAGAAGCCAGGATGCTGAGAGTTCATACCTCATATTTCATACATGTTTTCAGGAGGGACCAGTCCCTGGAGAAAAACATCATGCTTTATAAACTGGAGGGTCATCAAAAAAGAAGAAAACACCCAAGGAGATGGATTGACAAAGGGGCATTAACAATGGGTTCAGTGTACCAACGATTGTGAGGATGGCTCAGGATCAGGCAGTATTTCATTCTGTTGTGCATGTG
>NW_006408570.1:9762857-9768041 GCF_000296735.1 Chrysochloris asiatica | reverse complement strand
AATGACATGTGTTATCAACTACTAAAAGATTAAGATTTCTGTGAAGCATAAGAGGCTTATATTTTATTCATTACCAGTGGTCTGTCAGTTTACCATACTGTGGTGACTTGCTTCTTGTTGTGATGCTGGAAGCTATGCCACTAGTGTTTTAAATATCAGCAGGGTCACACATGGTGGACAGGTTTCAGTGGAACTTCCAGATAAATACCAGGAAAGAGAGGCAGACTGCTTCTGAATTTTAGCCTTGAAAATCTTATGAATAACAGTGAAACACTTTGTCAGATATCATACTGGAAGAAGACCCCTCAGGTCATGAGGCACACAAAATATGACTAGAGATGAGGTGCCTCCTCAAAGTAGAGTTGACCGTAATGACGTGAATAGAGTAAAACATTTGGAACTGCCATTTGCTGATGCACAATTCAAAATGAGGAGAAACAACTGTAAACATCCATTAATAATTGCAACAGGGAATGTATGAATCTAGGAAAATTGAAAGTTAAAATTAAATGGAACACAAAGATTGATATCTAGGCATAAGTGAGCTGAAATGGACTAATATTGGCCGTTTTGAAGCTATCAATCTTATGGTATACCATTTCAAAAGGAATGGCACAGCAATTATCATGAAAAAGATCTTTCTTAAAGTACAGTGCTGTGTGTGATAGGATACCACTTATATACCTACAAAGAAGATCAGTCAGTACCACTGCCATTTAAATTAACACTAACCGCTAAAACCAGTGATGATGAAATTGATGAATTCTGCCAAATTCTTCAGTCTCACATTAATCAAGCATGCAATTAAGATGCTTTGATAGTTACTGATGATTGAAATACAAAGGTTGGAAACAAAGAAGGAGGATCTGTACTTGGAATATGTAGCCCTGAACGATACAGAAAGCGTCAAAAGAAGATGAAAGGTATACACAGAGTCTCTGTACCAAAAAGAAATGGTCAGTGTTCAACAATTTCAAAACATAGCACATGATAAAAAATTGAAGATACTGAAGGGAAAAGTCCAAGATACACTGAAGGTATTGGTGAAAAACAAGCCTCCATGATTTGACAGAATACACGCTGAAATATTTCAACAAACTGATGTAGCACTAGAGGCGCTCAGTTATCTATGCCAAGAACTTTGAAGCAACTACCTGGCCAAACAATTGAAAGAGATCCATATTTGCACCCATTCCAAAGAGAGGTAACCCAGTGGAATGCAGAAATCATTGAACAATATCATCAATATCACATGAAAGTAAAATATTAGTGAAAATAATTTTTAATTGACTGCAAAAGTACATCGACAGGAAACTTCCAGAAACTCAAGCTGGAGTCAGAAGAGGACATGGAACCAGAGATATCATTGGTGACATCAGATGGGTCTTGGATGAAAGCAGATAATATAAAAAATATGTTTACTTATGGCTTATTGCCTATTCAAGGTTTTCGACTGTGTGAATCATGACATGCTATGGAGAACATTGTAAAGAACGGGAATTTCAGAACACTAGAAGTAGTTGTTTGAACATAACAAGGGGATATCAGGAAAGGTTTGTTCCAGGAGTCCAGTGGGAAAGTCCAGAGGAAAGGAATTCAGCAGTTTGTGGGGTACAGGATATGCTTCCAACAGGTGATGATGACTGATCTGAATAAGGCTTCATTTGTGAATGTCTTTTCTCTCCAAGTTCAAGACATGGATTGTGTTTTATGCAGGGTCTCACATCTGCTAATAATATCCATCGTTTGAATTTTTGAGCTGCTTTACCACAATTAAAGAGAATTTATAATCTTCTCTCAATTCTCAAAATCCATCTGATATATACATGACAGGTAGATGAGAACATACGGCCCATGAGAAATTTCCATTCTGTCTCATGGTCACTAGGAGTCTTGGTGTAGCAGTGTAGGAGAAGCACTGGGCCACAAGGTTGGTTTGAACTGCAAGGTCGGTGGTTCAAACTCACCAGCTGCTCCTTGAAAATGCTAGACAGGGTCACTATGAATCAGAACCAACTCGAAGGCACTTAACAACAACAACAACACTATGGACCTTTCAATCCTACTGGGCAATTTGAAGGGATGAGATAATTTTGGGGATGTGGGCATTTGGGTATGTCTTTAATGGCTCTGAATATTATTATTTCTACTTCGTGTTATGCTGATCTGGCCCTCATTTACTGAGGGTGAGAACCAGTCATTCTAAGCAAGTGAATACAGAGAATCCAACTTTAAGAGATGTCTGGGCATATGGATCTGGGTAAATGGTAAGAGCAAAACGTATTCTTTTCAGACTATTTCTAAGAAAGTTATGTAATGGAAATATTCCCAGCCATAGTAGTGAACTGAGATAGCTTCCCGGAGTAAACAAAGGGAAGACATTTGTTCAGACAAAAAGAGGCCAATACCAAAGACATTTGATAGTAGCTATATATATATACAACAAAACATTTATCATTTCAATGATTTATACATGTTTAATTCAGCCTCACCAGCCACTTCCCATATAGCACAACCAGTGGTGGTGGTGGTGCTGATGTGCCGTGGAGTCGGTTATGACTCAGTGACCCTGTACAGGGTTTCTGAGGCTGTAAACCTTTATGGGAGCAGAAGGCCTCGTCTTTCTCCTGCGGAACAACTGGTAGTTTCTAACTGCTGACCATGAGATTAGCAGCCTGATTCATAACCACTAAGCTACCAGAGCTCTTTGTGTCCTGTATTAGAGCCCTTAAATTTGTCCCTATTTTTTCATTGATGCCCTTTATAATTCTGGGATTCACATTTAGGTCTTTAATCCATGTTGAGTTGGTATTTGCAGTTGGTGTGAGATAAAGGTCTTGTTGCAATCTTTTGCATATCGATTTACAGTTTTGTCCGCACCATCTGTTGAAGAGACTGACTGTCTCTTTCCCATTCAGTGTACTTTGGTCCTTTGTCAAAGATCAGTTGGCTGTATGTGGATGGGTTAATTTCTGGATTAAATTCTGTTCCATTGATCTATGTATCTTTCACTGTACCATCACCAGGCTGTTTTGACCACTGTAAGCATGTAATAAATTTTGAAATCAGGGAGTGAAAGGTCTCCTACTTCGTTCTTCTTCTTAAGCAGTGCTTTGCTTATCTGGAGACTCTCCATATTAAGTTTGCAATACTTTTTTCCATCTCTTTAAAGAATGTTGTTGGCATCTGGATTGGGATTGTGCTATATATGTTAGATTGCTTTGGGTAGTATTGACATTTCGCATTGTTAAGTCTTCTTATCCAGGAACATAGTATATTCTTCCATTTTTGTAAGTCTCTTGTTTTCTTAGAGTAGTGTTACATCGTTTTCTTTGTATAGGTCTTTCGTTTCTCTGGTTAGATTTATTCCTAAATATTTCATCCTCTGGGCAGTTATTGTAAATGGTATTGCTTTCCTAATTTTCTTTTCAGCGCTGTCATTGTTAGTATAGAGGAATCTGACTGGATTTTGTATGTTAATCTTGTATCCTGCCACTTTTCTGAGTCTTTCAATGAGTTGTAGTAGGTTTTTTTGCTGAGTCTTTGGGGTTTTCTATGTATAGGATCATATCATCTGCAAATAGAGTTTTACTTCTTCTGTGTCAATTTGGATGCCTTTAATTTCCCTGTTTTTCTGTTAGCTCTCACTAAGACTTCCAATACAATATTGAATAGAAGTGGTGATAAAGGGCTTCCTTGTCTGGTCCCTGTTCACAAGGGGAAGGCTTTCAGGTTTTCTCCATTGAGAGTGGTGCTGGCTGTTTGTTTTGTATATATGCTATTAATTAAGCTGAGGAATTTCCCTTCAATTTCTACTTTGTGAGTGTTTTTATCAGGAATGGATATTGGATTTTGTCAAATGCCTTTTCTGTATCAATTGATGTTATCATGTGATTCTTCCCCCCCCCCCAATTTATATGATGGATTACGTTGATTATTTTTCTAGTCTTGAACCATCCTTGCATCTCTGATATGAATCCCACTTGATCATGATGTATTATTTTTTTGATGTGTTGTTGGATTCTGTTGGTTAGGATTTTGTTGAGAATTTTTGCATCTATGTTCATGAGGGCTATTGGTCTATAGTTTTCTTTCTTAGTCATGTCCTTCCCTGGTTTTGGTATGAGGATTATGCTTGCTTCATATAATGTATTAGGAAGTTTTCCTTCTTTTTTATATTCTGGAATAATTTGAGTACAGTTGGTGACAGGTCTTCCCTGAATGTTTGATAAAGCTCACCAGTGAAGCCATCTGAGCCTGGATTTTTTTTGATTGGGAGTTCTTTGATCACTTGAACAATTTCTTCTTTTATTATATGTCTGTTCAAGTTTTCTACTTCACTCTGTATAAAGTTTACATAGGTCATGTTTTTCTAAAAATGTATCCATCTCTGCTAGATTTCAAATTTGTTGAAGTAAAACTCTTCATAGTATTTTGCAATTATCCTTTTTATTTACATTGGTTCTGTTGTGACATCACCCTTGTAGTTTCTTGTATATGCTATTTTTGTCTTCTCCTTCTTTCTTTTGTTAGGTTTGGCAATGGTTTATCAATTGTATTAATCCTTTCAAAGAACCAGGTTCTTGTCCTCTTGATTCTTTCTATGGTTTTTCTATCTTATTTATTTCAGCCCTGTTGTTGTTGTTGTTGTCAGGTGCCATCGAGTCGGAACCGACTCATAGTGACCCCATGCACAGCAGAATGAAACAATGTCCAATCCTGGGCCAACCTCACCACCGCTGCCACACCTGAGTCCATCAATGATGCCACCTGGCTGATCCATATCATTGGGGGTCTTCCTCTTTTTCTCTGACCCTCCATCCTACCCAGCATGACATCCTTCTCCAATGATTGTTTCCTCCGGACAATATGTCCAAAGTAGGAGAGAAGAAGCTTAGCCATCCTGGCCTCCAAGGAGCATTCTGGCTGTACTTCTTCCAAAACAGATCTATTGGTTCTTTTGGCAGTCCATAGCACTTTCAGTATTCTCCTCCAACACCACAGCTCAAAGGCATCAATTCTTCTACAATCTTCCTTATTCAATGTCCAGCTTTCGCATCCATATGAGTCTATTGAAAACACAATGGTCTGGGTCAGGCGCACCTTAGTCCTCAAGCTGACATCTCTGCTCTTCAATACTTTAAAAAGTTCCTGTGCAGCAGATTTGCCCAGTGCAATACGTCG
>NW_006408570.1:9755711-9756827 GCF_000296735.1 Chrysochloris asiatica | reverse complement strand
TCATCCCATACATCCTGGTGATCAGCAAACATATATATAATTTTTCCCCCTTTTAGTGTGGGTTCTTTTTCTAAGCTTTTACAATAATGGTCCTATGCAGTATTTCTCCTTTTGTGACTGACTAATTTCACTCAGCATAATGTCCTCAAGGTTCATCCATGTTATGCAGTGGCTTGCAGCTTCCTTGTTGTTCTTCAAGGTAGCATCGTATTCCATTGTGTGTATGTGCCACAGTTGTTTTTTTTTTTTAATTCATTCTTCAATTGATGGACATTTGGGCTGTCCCCATCTTTTTGCTATTGTAAATAGTGCTGCTATGAACATGGTGTGCATATACCTACTTGTGTTATGGCTCGTATTTCTTGTGGGTAAACATCAAGTAGAGGAATTGCTGGGTCATAAGATATTTCTATTTCCAACCTTCTGAGGAAGCACCATATTGCTTTCCAGAGTGGTTGGACCATTTTGCAATCCCACCAGCAATGTAGGAAGGTTCCAGTCTCTCCGCATCCTCACCAACATTTATTGTCCTCTACTTTTTTTTATCTTTGCTGTTATTGCTGGGGTTAATATAGTTTGTCTGTCAGGTCAAACCTGCTTTTTTTCCTTGCTGGGTAGGCAGGAATAAAGGGTCCCACATAAGTTAACTTTAGGGCTGGGACCAAAGGCAGAAGCCAAAAGCAGCAGCCAAAGAATTTGTCCTTGGACCAATCGGGCTCTTTCTCTCTGTGCCATGGGAAAGCTGTGTTCTCATTGCTGGACTTTTTTGGATGTGCGCACCCACCTGCTTGAAGGTGTCTGGGCTAGGCAAAGAAGGTGCAACAGGGAAAAGGAGGAAAAAATGTGTAAAATCCCCCCACACCTCCTTTTGCAAATGTCACTGCACTGCTTGCTGGTTCCCTGTGCTGGTCTGGCTGTAGTCCAGCCCTCTGACCTGCACCTGATCAGAATGGCCGCAGAGGGAGTCCCGTGTCTTGACTGTTTTCTAAATTGCAATATTTTCCTTTATACCATGATTTTTCCACTGGCGGTTGTGGGAAACTGATACCCTGACTCTTATGCTAGATCCAGAGCCCTGGAGCTGTTCTGCGAGAGCAATGTTCTCTGGGTTTTCAG
>NW_006408570.1:9741795-9755611 GCF_000296735.1 Chrysochloris asiatica | reverse complement strand
CAGTGTTCCCATGTTCTGTTCGAACAACTGCTTCTTGGTCTAGGTACAGATTTCTTAGAAGTACAATTAAGTGTTCTGGAATACTCATACTTCTCAATATCTTTATTATTTCTTTTCTTCTGGTGACTGTAGGCTCACTTTGTTGATCTGTTTCTAATTGTTAGAGATATTGTATTGATGGGTTGATTTTGATTCTTTCTTCTTTTTGGATGTGTGCATTTATTGCAATAAATTGTCCTCTCAGCACTGCTTTTGCTGTGTTTCAAAGATTTTGGTATGTTGTGCTTTCATTCTCATTTGTTTCTAGGAATTTTGTGAATTCACCTTTTATTTGTTCTACCACCTAGTAGCTTTTAAACAGGGTGTTATTCAATTTTAATATATTTGACTATATTTCCTTGATTTTCGTATTGTTGGTTTCTAATTTTATAGCATTGCAATCAGAGAAGATACTTTGTAGTATTTTGATATTTGTAAATTTATGGAGGCTTGTTTTGTGGCGTAACACATGGTCTATTCTAGAGACTAGTGTGGCAAAGAATGTGTGTTATGCTGTTGTTGGGTTGAATACTGTGTATACATTTATGAGGTCAAGTTGATTGTGTTGTTTGTTCCTCTGTGTCTTTGTCGAGTTTCTTTCTGGCTGTTCTATCCTTTTTCAAAAGTGGTGTATTAAAATCTCCCACTATTATAGTAGACTTGTCTATTTCTTTCTTTTATTTTATTAGCGTATTAATTTTCTTGCAGGTTACTCTATATTCTATCAACTTTCCCCTTCATTTAAAACAGTTTATTTTATCCTGCAATCTACCTGACCTCCTTTCACCTGGATCTCTGGTCCTATATTTTTCCCTTTATATATTTTTGGGGGCTCTTTGGGAGCATAGATATTTATTATAGTTATGTCATCGTTTTCAATTGATCCTTTAATCATGAGATAATGTCCTTCTTTATCTCTTTTGCTGGTTTTTGCCTTCAAGTTTATTTTATTGGAGATTTGTATTGCCACCCTGCTCAATTTTTATTGCAGTTAGCTTGGTATATTTTTTTCCATCCTTTGACTTTTAGTCTGTTTTTGTCTTTGTGTGTAAGGTGTGTCTCTTGCTGATAGCATATTGAAATAAGTTGTTTTCTTATCCATTTTGCCACTTTATGTCTCTTAATCGGTGCATTTAATCCATTGACATTCAATGTAATTATTGATAGGTATGAATCAATTGCTGTCATTCTGCTTGTTTTTGTGGGATGCTGCTGGTTTCTTTGTTCTGCACTTCTTCCTGTGCTTAGTTCATGTTTTTTTTTGTGTCCTTTCTTGTCAGTTTCTTCATAGTTTTAACATTTCCATGTTCTTGGATATTCATTTTCTTGATATGTTGTGAAGTATTAATTTTCTTACAGGTTACCCTATATCCTATTAACTTTTCCCTCCATTTAAAGTCCATTTTATCTTGCAATCTACCTGACCTCCTTATCACCTGGATCTCTGTTCCTATATTTACCCCTTCTTTCACAATGCAATTATTTTGATTATAGACTGACGTTCCAGATCCTCTGGATTTGATCTTGTAATTTGGTTCTGTTCTGGACTCTTCCATCTGTTAATTGAGTTCTGGGTGGTGCTGCCACATATGTCAGTCTCTGATTGTTGTCTATTTTTGTTGGTTCTCAGTCCAAATAACTCTCTTTAGGATGTTTTGAAGCACTGGATTGACTTTGACAAAGTTCCTTAGCTACTTTTTATCCTGGAAAGTTTTGATTGTACCATTGTATTGATTGACAGCTTTGCTGGATAATGATCCTTGGTTGGCAGTTTTTCCTCTTTCATTGTTTTATATATGTCTCCCCATTGCCTTCTTGCTGCATGGTTTCTGTTGTGAAATCAGAGCATAATCTTATTTGCCTGCCATTATAAGTAATACTTCTCTTTTCCTAACTGCTTTCAGATTTCTATCCTTGTCTTTGCTTTTGGAGCTTGATTATGATATGTCTTGATGATTTTCTTTTGAGGTTTATCCTTCCTGGGGTTCATTGAGCTTCTTGAATGCTTACCTTTCTGTCTCTCATGATGTTAGGGAAATCTTCCTACTGGACCAGCTCTTCAACTATCTCCTCTATAGTCTTCTATGATCCTTCCTGTTCCAGAATTCCAGGAATTCTCAAGTTATTCCTCTTTCATGTTTTCTCATGAAAATCTTAGACTTTCTTAAGATGTTTAAAATAATTTTTTCTGCTTGCTCTTCTATCTTAGGGGTATTGAGCTATTTGTCATTAAGCTTGCTGGTTCTGACTTCCATCTCTTCAATTCTACTTCTTTACCTTTTCTGTTACTGTCCATTTCTGATATTTTATTATTAATAATTTGAACCTCTTTTTGCAGGTTCTGAATTGTTTCCAAAGCTAGTTGTATCTTATTTGATAATTCCTGTAACACTCTCCTGCCTTCCTCCTTATTTTTCTCAACCTCTCTGTGGAGCATTTGGATGCACCTCAGTATCATTCTTCTGAATTCCTTCTCAGGCTGGTCCAGAGCCTGCCCTACTTCCAATTGGAAGTCTAGGTGTACCTCCAGTTCATGTGTTTCAGCTACTCTATATTGTTTCTGTACATGAGCAGAGATCTTCTGTTGCTTTTGGGGCATTTTCAATTGTTAGATGTAATTTCAATAATTAATGAATGTATGTTGCTGTATTATTATGCTTTCTGAATGACTCCTGATAGATGTGATCAGAAGATAGGCTTCCCTTTTCAATTCTCTTATTTCTCAATGCAGAGTAATTTTTGCAAGTGTTGTCTATCTATGTAGTGTATAGCAGCTGGTATTGGCACTTGCTCAGAGGGTTTGATTTTATAGGGTGCAATTATAGGTTGGGCTGTTGTTGTTAAGTGCCATCGAGTCAGTTCCAACCCATGGTGACCCTGAATAGTGTTTCTGAGGCTATAAATCCTTACGGGAGTAGAAAGCCTCATCTTTCTTCCACGGAGCAGCTGGTAGGTTGGGTATATATCTGCAATTGCTATCTCTTCTTGAGTAACATAATAAGAGAAGAGCCCCTCCAAGGTAAACAGGGGACTAAAAACAAGCAAACAAAAGAAAACAACAATATCAGCTACAAAAAAAAAAAAAAGAAAGAAAAGAAAACAAACAAACAAACCCAGATTGAACACTTAAGTCTATAATTGCCAAACCCCCCACACACACACACACAAAGAAAGAAAGAAACAAAAACAAAACAAAACAAAAAAAAACAACGCAAAATATGAGTAAGACTGTAGCGCCCCATTTTTGGCATCTTTCTTTCAAGGCCACCAAATAAATTTCAAGAGGTTACCATTGCTCCTTATGATGTAACTCAAGATTTAATTTTGGTCTCTTTCCTTGTTTGACTGTCTCTCCTTTCCTTAAGTTCAGTAAGGTGTTTCTGGTAGTGAGAAACAGCCTAGGGTTGGCCTGAGCTGTTTTTGAAAACCCTTCCATTTTAACCTGTTCCTGTTAACTCCTCCCTCGTCTTTGATTATGTGCCCTGTGGTATTTGCTAAGCTGATCTGTGTACATGTGGAGTAGAACCCTCGGAGGGTGTGGAATATGCATTTCCATAAGCACTTCCTCTAATCACCATAGTGGAAGTACACAGACAGAGAGACAAATGAACAGGGAAAAAAAAAAAAATGTTCACACCATTATTTCTGATGATCAGCCACACTTCTGTGGTGGAAGCACTTCTCTGATCCTTCATCTGCTCCGTCATGCCCAAGATGGCCACTCAGACCCTCCAGCAGCCACAGATCAGAAAACACCACCTTTCTTACGTCTGCTACAAATCCCACTAGCAGTAAGCCTTCAATCCATTTAAATATTCCTTCATATGTAGTTTAGAGTTCCAGGACTGTCTCCTGAACCTGCTTTTATCTGGTATCCACTGTTATTATTTAATGGAGGTCTGCACGTCGCATCTCCCTAATCTGTCATCGGTCCTTTCCCCTCAGTAGAGTTTTTCTTATCTTGTGGAAAGCTCTATATAAATATGGCAGAAATATTTTCTTGGTTCAAAAGAGAAAGAAAAAATATCTTCAAGTTGCAGCATAGTGAAAGTTTGTAATCTCAGAACTTTTCTCCAGTTTTCAGTGCCCACCAGCTACTCCTTGGAAACCCTATACAGGGTTGCTATGGATTGGAACCTACTTGATGGTGCTTAACAACAAAAGCCATTCTTGAGGCCACTTGGTAAAACTCAGATATTGCATGGTAGCTTGAATAATAATTAAAGAGTCATTAAAAGAAAAGAATACACAGTGCATAGTTTTTCTAGCAAAAGACCCAGGAATCATAGGCTTCAAATCTTCAATCTTTGTGCTGAAAATATAGAAGCACTGAGCAAAAATGCTCAAACTCCACTGAAGCTGAAATAAAACTGATATGTTGGAGACACAGCAGTTTGGAGCCATCATTCACTCATGTAAAGTTCCAGGATACTTTTGGGATGACCCAGGCCAGAATCTTCAGTTTTAAATGGAACATCTTTCTTGAACAGAGGACCATGAGAATGCCGCTTTTCCTTTCTTCAAGTTCTGTTGATTTGTTTTTACCCGAGAGACCATTAAAAACATATAAAGCTTTTAGAATACGACATCCATTTGTTCTAGTTTCTTTGTTTCCTTGCCAATTAAGTTCTTGTTTTAGGTTGCAAAGGAATAACCTCCTGCCAATATATGTGCATGCATATTATGACCACTGCATTAGCTAATTCATTGCACTTTATTACTCTTTTGTAAAATGTGCTATGCATTAGGGAAGACAGGCTTGTGGTGGTGAAGATCCTGGGTCTTGAGATTAGACAGATCTGGGTTTGAATCCTGGCCAATTTTATCATCAGCTCAATAACATTAGATACATTTTAACTTATCTAATAATTGGTTTCTTCATCTGTTAATGATAATAATAAAATCTGTACATGAGATTGTTAGAAGAAGCAAATGAGATGATGCATATAATGCTCTTATCAGCATCTAGCATATCATTCCCCCAAACAAAAAATAAAACAAGCAGACAAACAGAAAAAAATTACCAAAACCCCCCAGAAATGTATTGCATTTGTTTAAATTTCAGCTCATCATGACCATCTAGGACAGACTAAAATTGCCCCAAAGGATTCCTTAGGCTATAACTTTCTGGAAGCAAACTGCCATGTCTTTATTCCATGGAGTGGCTAACACTTTACAACTGTGCCACCATGAGTCTAAGCATATCATCAGTATTCAATACATTGTTGTTGTTGCTGCTGCCAAGTTGGTTCTGACTCATAGTGACCCTGTGTAGGGTTTCTGAGTAGTGGCAGGTGAGCTTGAACTGCCGACCTTGTAGTTCAAATTGATTTTGCTGCTGCAATTATTTCTATCGGGTCCTTGGGAGAAAACAATGGTTAATGTGCTTGACTGATAACCAAAAAATTGGAGGTTTGAATCTATCCAGAGACACCTCAGATAGAAGAACTGGTTAACCATTGACAACCCTATGGCACACTGTTCTACTGTGGCACACTTGGGGTAAAATGAGGCAGGGTCAACCTGATAGCATCTGAGTTTGGGAATATTTCTACTATTATCTACATACTGTAAACGAAACCACATTCACTGCTGTTGAGTTCATTCCAGCTCATTGCGACCCTATAGGACACAGTAGAACTGCTCCATAGGGAACTTGAAACTAAATCTTTATGGGAACAGGCTCACTGGTACTTATAAGTGTACTGATCCCATGTAATACTTGGATCATGGGAATTATGAGCCCATAGACTCCTTGTATGATTTAGAAGATGATGGGCCCTACTGGTCCAGGTTGTTGACCAGAGAGATGGTCATGTTGAAGAATGGCTGAAAAAGGCATTACAAGGTGGTGGAACTACCTCATATATAATAAAGTACAGTGACAAACCTGAAAGTATTTAACTGAAAGGAGAAAATACTTGAAAGAAATAAAATGTCCCCCCTTTCAAATATGCAAGATGCTGTGTTATCAAAAAGGGTGTGGTTTAGATCAAAGTTTCTCAGCCTTGACATTGACACTATTGACATTTTGGACTAGAAAATTCTTTGTTGTGAGTGGTTGTCCTCTGCTTTGTACAATGTTTAATGGCATCCCTGTCTCTTTGTACTACAATGCCAGTAGCATTTTTGATAGCTGTGACAACCAAAAATGTCTTCAGACATTGCAAAATCTATCCCCAACCCCTATAACTGAAAGCCACAGTACTATATTCATTTTACTGAAGTGAGCACATCTATTACCAGTTTATGAAAACCAATGAGGAAGGTGTTTGTTTATTCCAAGGAAGAATTTATTACTAACTGGCAAGATCCACCAATGTGATCATTTGATGGTACACTTGGTTAACATGCCCACTGCTAATTATAAGTTGGAGGTTTGAGTCAGTCCAGAGGCACCCTGGAAAAAATATCTTAGTGGTCTACTTCGAAAACATCTGCCACTGAAAACCCTATATGAAGCACAGTCTATTCTGACATACATGGTGAACGTTCATCCCTAAGTTGGAATTGGTTTGAAGATTTTTTTTTTTTACTAGAACAGACACCTCAGACCATGTCACTTGGGTCAGTCAAGACAAGGCTGAAAAACTTTGGGGAATTTTAAAATGGAACTCCTGTTTTGATTAGATTGTTGGTCTTCATTGGTTCTATATTTCTTAATTCTTTCAGACCACGTTTTTTAAAAAGGAAACTAAATTTCTATCATTTCAAATCGAATCTCAAACTGAGTCTCACCTACCCTCAGCATGCTGTTATAAGGAGATGCCTGACATGCCAGGGAGGCCACCAAAGCTCTGTTCTACTACTGTATGTGAGTTACTTTCTAAATTCTTCTTCATAGCTAATATTCTATGGTTTTAGGATGTTGTTTCTCAACTATGATGTAAAATCATAAACTTTTCTTGTCAGCATTTCTCTATGACAGCTAATAACTTCACTGATAATTCTGAGGAACTCTTATTGACTTAGCTCTACATAACTGGTTGCTGAAGTAACTAGTTCTTTTCTACCCCCCGTCTATATGTTGTCTTTTTATTCCTTTTTATCTTTTGGTGAGCATAAGTGTTCAATTATTTAAAATTTTTAAATATTCTGTTTGTTATATTTATTATTATTATTTTTTATTGCCTTCCCTGTCACCCTAGTTAACATTTGCCTACCCTCTGGCCAGTGAACTACTTTCCCTTCCCTCCCACCCATGAATATTTCTTTTAGCATGAAGACCTTGTATGGACTATTTACAATAGTGGTCTCACACCATATTTGTCCTTTTGTGAATGGCTAATTTCACTCAACATAGTGTCCTCCAGGTTCACCCATGTTATGAGGTATTTAGCAGATTCATTGTTATTCTTCGACAGTACCAAGTATTCCATTGTGTGTATATACCAATGTTTGTTAATCTACTTTTCCATTGATGTGCATTTAGGCTATCTGCATTCTTCTGTTATTATGCATAGTGCTTTGATGACTGTACATATCCATTCATGTCGCAACTATTATTTCATGAGGTTATATGTGAAGTGAAGTCCTGGTGTGGCACTATGAGTTAATGCGCTGGACTGCAACGTCAGTTTGAATCACAAGTTTGGCGGTTCAAGCTCACCAGACGCTCCTTGGAAACCTTCTACAGGTTCTCTATGGTTCAGGGCCAACTCAATGGCACATAACAACAACAACAAATATATGATGTAGCGGGATAATTGGGCCATATGGTATTTTCATTTCCAACCTTTTAAGGAACTGTCAGAGTGTTTTTCACAATGGTTGTACCATTTTACAGTCCCATCAGCAGTGTAGGAGGATCCCAGTTTCTCCAGACCTTCACCACTATATATTGTTTCCTGGTTTTTTTTGAACTTTGCTATTAATGCTGCTGTGAGAGGTGATTGGTTCTTAAGATCAAAAGGAAAGATTAAGATAAAAATGCTTATTTATGTTTTGATGAGATATAGTTGGACATTGCCCTTCACTAATATGCAAAACAAACAAACAAACCAAAATGGCAGTTTCAAAACTGTTTCCTACAAAACCAAAAACAAATTTTAAAAATCCCAAACCCCTAAACAAGCAAAACATATGTGCTCTAAACATATAGAAGATAATTGTTAAAAAGTGTTTAACTGATAGTGACCCTGTATAACTAACGAATAGAAATAAAATTAAAGAAAGTACAATGTCTTAATATCTAGTGGATTTTATACCTAGAAACATACCTTGACTCACTGTGGTAATTCCCAACTACGTTAAACTTGCGTTACTTTCTAAAACCATTCTGCAAGGTATTACAGATTCTGCTTGCCTTTAGGTTCTCTGACAGGCTTTTTCTACTACTAGGTGATTTCATCTTTACACTGTCATGTAATGCTAGCTAGATATATTCATTGCAAAGCAATAAGCTGACTTTAAATGATAAAATGTTTTCAAGTAGTCAAATCTGTGTTTGTCTCTTCCCATTGAAGTAACCCCACCATCTACCTAATATGTACCCAACTCTACAGTCTAGATATATGGACTAAAGGAAGAACTGAATAATAGGAAACAAAGGACAAAAGCAATTCAAACACAAGAGAACTGGAAATAAGAAAGAATGTGACAAGAGAAAGAAAAGACCTGAACTTCTCAAGCAAAGATGCCACTCACTCTTAGGTTTGTTATACATAGTCCGGGGGTTTCTTTAAAGTTAATATGCCAGGCAGAACAGGCTGGTACTAGTAACAAAGGCCACCCAAATCTCAGTGGTTTCCAATAATAAAAGTTATTTCTTGTCATATCTGTTTTAGATCTCCTTAAGTACTGCTCCATTCTGTCTTTATCCGAGCACCTAGACTGACAAACCAACTCCTTCTTAAGAGATTGCTGATCATTGAACAGAGAGGAAGGGAGCCTGAAGAACCCACACACTGATTCCTAACTCTTCTGCGCAGAAATGTCATGCCTCACTTACCAATGGCTTCAAATGGCCAAGCACCATCAATAGACAGAAAACTACAATTCTTCTTTAGAAAAGTGACCATGGATAATTATGAGGAATTCTAATTTCTCTCAGGGTTCTTTTCCTTCAGAATTTCTTACAGAACTTTTGGGGAACAAGTTAAATAATGTTATGCCTTCAAAATGGAAGCACACTGTGTGTGCCCATGCATTGGTGGAGAATTTTCACCAGTGTTTCTTTGTCTGCTGGACCCCTGTTCCTCCTGCTGACTTGGAAGTGGAATCTGCAGCTCTGCCATTTTCCCCACAAGCCCTTGCTATCTTTGGGAGACAAAACTTCAACCATACCTCCTTTTGGAGTAGAGAAGGCAGCTGCAAACTGAAACGCTGTGGTTTCCCATGTTGTTTCTCCATCTGTGCATCTAGGAGAATATAGGCACCTTGCTAACTAACCACTTGTAGAGGCATTTAAAAATCCATGTGTCTGGCCTTATTACTGCAAGGTGGTTCCGCAGGAACTGAGCACAGGCATGTGACACTGATGAGGTGCTGTCTGTCGAGTTAGTTTGCCTTTGTGGCCTTCTTTCTCTTCCCAGTCCCCATTGCTTATGACATGTGTGTTGTCGAAACTGTGTCAGAGTGAAAATCTCTCATTGACTGTAGAAAGTGAAAAGGCAGGCAAATAAGGCATGCAACTTGTCTGCTGAAATCTCCCGTGTTGCTTTTACTCCTTGTCAACAGATCCTCTACAAGTTCTCTTCATTGCATATCAGAATATAACGAATTGGTTTCTTCCCTCTGTGTCTTAACAAACAGGGCACCTCCTAAGTACTTTGATCAGCTCCGACTTTGCAAAGGCTCCTGCATATCCCCAAAACACAACCTTTGAACTCTAAGACTACATGGTGTCAGATACTAAATGGACTCATGTTTGGGCAGCCAGAGGATTTGAAGCCTTTGTCTATATTCTATTAAATTCATGATTTTATGATACGATTAGGCAGACTCTTCTCTGGAATGACCTAACAATAAGAGAATGCAATGGAAATGGAATTTATTGGCTGGATAAACAGCCCTTTCTCTGAGGTGGTGCTGTCTCTGAGTCATATTCTGGGTGATTGGCAGGAAGCTGTGACAGCTTGTATTGTATGTTTCTAAGAGGAACATGGATAGAAATGGTCAATTAGAACTGCCACTCAGCTTCTTCTAGTGTCAGGTGAGGGTGGACAGCCACTTGGGCTCTGCACTACTTGTTAAGATGGGGAAATTCTACTCCCCTATGACATTGGCTTAAGTGGGATGATTCTAGAAAACTCTAATTGCTTGGCCACATATCTAAAGTTACAACCCAGAAAAAATGAGGCAACTTATGCTTGTGGGACAGAATTAGCCATCCTTCCATGTAGGCACAGGATAATTATTTTAAGTGGAATATTTCCCCCCTGATTTCCTTCAGAGCCAAGGAGGCTCATCCATCTCTTGTGCCACTGGATGGCTACTTCCTCTGTGCACAAAACTCTTCCCTCAACCTCACACACTCTTCGTCCCATCCCCCACAGTAATGAGGCAACACAACCAAGCATGTTATTTTCTTCTCCCCTTTCTTCTAATGCTTGGATTTCAGAGAGCAGCTGTTAGGAACTAGTTTCTTCCTTGGGTTGTAAGGACTACTGCCAAGAGGAGTCTCTCACCCTGCATGTCTCTTGTAATGTGGCGAGTAAAACCAGGAGGTGAGTTCGGTCCAATGTGGGGAAAACAGCAAACAGATGGAAAAGGCACAAAGACGTTTAATCAGTGCCATCATGAAGAAAATGTTCATGAACTGAAGGTGAGCTAAAAAGATTGTTGGATTTCAACCCAGAAAGTAAGATTCCCTTGAAGTAGTGTTTGATGTAAATCAAATTGAAAACCTTAAGAAAAGGAGAAGAGAAAAGAGAAAGGATGGGAAGAGGAGAGAAGAGGGAAAAGAGGACAAAAGAGAAAAGAAAGAAAAAGGAATTAAGGAGAGGATACTTCATTTCTGGAAGTCACAGTCCTCCAGTAATTCCATCCAACCTATTCATAGTGGTTCAATACAGGGTTCTCACTTTGGACAGCTTGTTTTGAACAGGCGCTTCTTTAGCTTAATTCTCTCTACTGTAAATGGTTCATCCTTTCAGATATAAAAGGCTATCCTGGGCATTTCAGTGGCTTGGTTCAAGAACCAGTATTTATTGAGCTATTATGGATGCTTGTTGGTGTTCTTAAGTGCTTTCAAGTCAGTTCTAACTCATAATGACCCTGTATAGGTTTTCATAGGAGCAAACTGGTAGATTTGAACCACTGACCTTGCAGTTCAAGCTGACCTTGTGATCCAGTGTTTTATACTACAGTGATACACCAGGAGGGTGCTAAACATTGTAAAACAAGTCTCCGTTGCTCTTTGGGAGGAATCTGAGGTCCAGTTAAAAAGGAATAATGGACTCCCATGAAACACAAAAGGTGGGCTAGGTTTTCTACTTAAATGGTCCGACTTTATTACTCTTTGATTATCAGAGAGAATGAGATGTTCAGAGTTGTTCCCTGGACGAGGTAAGGTTTGAATTGTTCCCTGAACTGTGAGGAGAGGATTAGCTTGAAGAAGCGAAGCCAGAACAACATTGCAAGTCAGGCAGAGGTAGCTTCCAGCATGTGGGACGAACTGGGAATCCTATTTCAAAACTCTCTTTTCTGTCTCGTTGTTCATCAAATTAACTTTCTCTTACCACTTAATCAACTCTTGAAGTGTCACTGTAGGTGTAAGATGTTCCTTTGATCTCTTGCCTGTGTAAGAGTAAATTGCATAGCAATTCTTTGCAATGTCCCCCACAATATACTCAGTATGTAATAAACATGTTTGGGAGTCCCAGGTGGTATAAATGACTAAAGTACTTGGCTTCTAACTGAAAAGATGACAGTTCGAGTCATCCCAGAAGCATTTTAGAAGAAAATGGTCTACTTCCAAAATAAGCAGCCATTGAAAATCGTATGGAGTATAATTCTTTTCTGAGACACACAGGATCACCATGAGTTTGAGTTAAGTTGGAAGCAACTGGTAACTCTGCTTTGAGCCCCTACAGTGAATGTTATTAGAAATGATGTCGATACTAGATGTGGGGAGGAGATTCATTATGATTATTGAGTAGCTGCTGGTGAAAGCATTGGTGTACGCTGTTCTTGGTAAGTGCTGTTGTTAAGACCATTCTGACTCATAGCAACTCTGTATAGGGTTTCCAGGGCTGTAAATGTTTGCAGGAGCAGAAAACCTCTTCTTTTTCCTAAGAAGGATAAACCATATGGTTTATGGTCCAGGGCTTATACTACTGAACCACTGGGCTCAATGAATAGTACTAAGACACGAGTCCTACCCTCATGGAACATACGTTTCACTGGGGCTGGCAGACAATGAATAGATGCATACACAGCTATGAGATTGAATGACAGACAGTAGTCCATGCTTAAAATATGATGGAGGGTATAAAGGATATGTTGGTGACCGCTGTTTGTTGGTTTATTTTATTTAAATGGATGGTCAGGGAAGATCTCTCTGAGAGGGAGACATTTGAACAAAGACCTGAATGAAGTGAGGGGAGCATCCAGTTAGCACATGGTTGAGGTGGGGAGTCGTCCAGGAAGAGTGAGTTCACAGTTAGCCTGGTAGGCAGCTCCTTGGGCAGGGCTGAACTTGGAAAAGTCGGGATGGGAAAGCAGAGGGGAGGTTAGAAAGAGCAGGTAACCAGAACCCTTATGAGACACGAAAAGTGGTTCTTATTTTATTTATATATTTATTTATTTTCGACACAGAAGATGCAAGTTTTATTTTCCCATTTACATAGATAATGAAACTTTACAAAGAAGTGAAGTGAGTTGCCCAAGGTCATATAACTAATGAATTTAAGAGCTGGGATTTTATGTGCCAGGCTCACTCCCTTATCACTACATGAACTTTTTTTTTTTTAAGTTTTTTTGTGAATTATGTGGGTTTACATGGGAGAACATCAGTTTTACATTCATCCTATTGTATTTTGTTTCATTGCAATGATTACAATACCCTCTGTGCATCATCAAATAACCAAAGAATACACTCCACAGGCCCGCCACCCTGCCGTCAGTACACAGCCCCTCTCCCTCCCTGAGTCCAGTGTCCCCAGCCTCTCCATCTGTCTATGTCATTGTCTCTGTCTCCATCCCTGGTGTCACTGCTTCTCTGGGTAGGGTCACACTCTCCGCTCTTCTCACTTGATGGTCCCAGGACCTCTGCTCCTAGGCTACAAAATCAATCACTACCTCCTTTTGTCAAAAAACATCTGCCTCTACATTTCTGACCCTCACAGTCAGTCCTGATGGCAATTATTCACTATTGTACCACAAGAATCTTATCCCCATTTCCTTTCGCCAGCCCGGCCCCAACAGATTGGAAATCATTCATTGGAGGTTCTACCTTTTCCCGCTCCATCTGGAACTAGGCTTTCTCTTGAAAGCTTGTAAGGCGGTCACTTCTTGCCTTTATAGCCCCCCCACCCCCACCCCCAACTGGTAGCATAGTGATTATGAATCGGGCTGCTAACCTGCAGGTCAGCAGTTTGAAACTACCAGCAGTTCTGTGGGAGAAAGATGAGGCATTCTGCTCCCGTAAAGATGTATAGCCTCAGAAACCCTGTGCAGGGTCAGTATGAGTCGGAACCGACTCCACAGTACTTAACAACAACAACCCCAATTTTGGGAAGCCAATTTTGGGTAGCCAATGTCTAAGTTGCCCATCCCTGTTAACCCTGTGTGCCGAGGGGATGGGAATGATCCTTGCTGTAAAGATTTGTTCCCT
>NW_006408570.1:9728273-9739233 GCF_000296735.1 Chrysochloris asiatica | reverse complement strand
AGCCTCAGAAACCCTGTACAGGGTCACTATGAGTTGGAACTGGCTCCATGGCACAACTACCACCACTATGTGGAAAGTAAGGTGAGGCAGGGTAAAAGTGGTAAGAATTGTTGTTGTTAAGTGCTGTTGAATCAATTCTGATGCATAGTGACCCTGTATAGAATTTCTAAGGAATGACTTGTGAGCTTGAACTACTGACTTTGTGGTTCAAACAACTTTGCTGTCCAGCACATTAGCCAACAGCGCCACACCAGGATTCCGCAGATAGAATACACAGGGCTAATTTTGAAGAGGTCTAACAGACTTCTGGTGTGGCATTGTAGGATCAGCACTGGACTAGAAACTACAAGGTAGGAAGTTCAAACCCACCAGCTGCTCTTTGGAAAATCTATATAGGGTCATTATGAGTCAGAATCGACTCCACAGCACTTAACAGCAACAACAATGTGAGAAAGGAGTCCTGATGTGGTGCTGTAGGAGCAGCATTGGACTTCAAGGTTGGTGGTTGAAACCCACCAACCATTCCCAAAAGCCCTATACACAATCGCTAAGAGTCGGAACTGATTCAACAACACTTAACAATAACAACAACAATGGGAAAAGCACATGTGCCAACAGATATTTAGAATTCAGTGTGATGAGGGCTCAGACAGAAGGATTTCACAGTGAAATGGTTACTCAGTGGAGATAGAGATCAACTCGGCCAGAGAGGTCAAGGGTGTTTTCAGAGATAAACCAAGTTTTATCTGTATCTTGAAGAATGATCAGGGAATTCCCCTATGGAAGACCAAGGACAAACATTACTGACTAAAGGAGCAGCATATGCCAAGGAATAAGGAGTCACAGGGGAATGGAATTTGTTTGGAGGACACCAAGTTGTAGGGGTGATGGGCTGGCTGGAGTGCAGGTGAACATGGTGACTAGCAAGAAATGTGGTGTGAAAAGCTACATTGGGGGCAGACTCTGAAAAGCCTCACTTGTTTGTGACTTTATTACATAGGTAATAGTTAAGGAGCCAACAGAGTTGTAAGCAAGCAGACATATGACATGATTTGTGTTCTAGAAAGATTTCGCTGACGAGAGTGTGAAGATACATGGCTATTTCTACTTCCTTTAGTACATGTGATTTGGATTAATTCAGAATAGATTTTAAAGCTTGTCTTAAATAACTATTAGCTGGGGGTGATCAAAGGCATGTTTCTTAATTTCTTTGAAGCTTGGTTTCCTTGTCTATCACTTGGGAAGGAAAATCCTTATTTCAGAAGAGTTGTGAAGATTTAATTTGAAAAATGCTTGCAATAGTATACGACTCATCAAAATTGTGGTGTTACTTTTTATTATTGCAAAGGTCTGCGATGGAGAGAGACTCAAGGCAGGTATACTGGTGAGAAGACCCTTCCCCTGGTCTAGGACATATGCCAAGGGTCAACTATGGTAGCAGGGGGAGGAGGGGAAGAGAAAAGGAATTCAAGAAATATTTATGGACATGCAATTCACAGAGCCTGATCACTTTTTTTTATGAAAGTTGGAGAGGTTGGGAACGGAGAATGGCTCCAAACATTCTAACAAATACCTTGGTGTGTGTTGTGATCATTATGTGATCGTTATCAAAATCCAGGAATCCAGAGACACTTTTAATTCTCGAGTGGGATGTTGTTTTCCCATCCCATTAAACTGATTCACAATAAGAATTCCCTTACCCCAAACCAAGCGAACAAAAAACATAACTAAGTGCTCTCAAAAAAGGGAAATGGATGCCTGAGCAATGAAACATAATATATATCTACTGTGCTGTCTCAGGTTAGACTTTTCTAATGAGAGAAGGGGTCCAATTTCATACTTTTTATTTATTTCTGTTTAGGTAAGAGGACACTCACAGTTCTCTTGATAATTTGGTAGTGCTTAAATTATCTTCAAAGTTGTTGCTTATGATGTTGATGGTATTACTAATGTAGATGATAATTGCATTTTAAGAAGACATACATGTATCTACATTTAGGAATAGTCTATTCAGTGGGCCTTGATGAACTTAGATAAATGTCTACCAGCCTATGATTTTCTGATGTAGCTCTGAAGATTGACACTATAGTGATTTGAAATGAGTAATCACAGATGGTGCCTCATTAAATGTAATCACCCCCAAATGCGACTCTTAACTCAGTCACATAACTGATAGAAATTGTCATATAAAAATGACACTTATATCTGCTCAGGAATCACTATGTACATGGCACCATCTCAGATAACATTCTCAAGTTCTCTGAATGGGTTTTGTGCTACACTGAGAAGAGATGTAGCCAAGTAGTAGTTACGTACAGTAGTCTAGAAAAAGATCTCTATTTGACCTGTTTCTCTGGGTGGACAAATGGTGACAGCTTGCCCTGAATATACAATCGTGACCTGGATAATGTCTTTGATATTGAAGAACCAAGTATATACAAGTCTAATCCACATTGCAAACAACAGTACTTCCTGGACAAAGCTTGAGTAATTAGTTGTTAGAGTCATGACCATACTGATGTTTCAAGACAGTATAGTAATCTATATCAGTTTCATAACACAAAAATGAACATTGTATTTGAGAAGTCCAGCTACAATATATTTCTAGAACTTCATAATTATCGCATTTACTTTATGCTTTGGTGCTCTTAAGCTAAAAATGAAGGGGAAAAAATATATATATATGGACAGAGAAAAATGTCAAGTTGAGGTTCTGTGGGAAGACCAAAGAAAAAATGAAGACACTATTGCCACAATTGAACAGGCTGGAAAACTAGTACCAAAAATCAAGGCAGTTATCTTCACACTGATTCCAACTTATGGCAATCCCATGTGTCTAAAGTAGAACTGCCTTCCATAATGTTTTCAATGACTGTAGCCATCTTTTTCTGAGGTGCCTCTGTGTGGCTTTGAACCAACAACCTGCAAAATAAATACATTCAATGACTTCTTTTAAATATTTCACAAAATCTCTGCATTTTCCTTAAGTTGAAGCAAATCCACAACTGGAAGATCTTATGTTCCATAATTGCTTATGAATACTGTATGTTGCTATTGTTGTTAGTGCGATCCAGTCAGTTCCAACTTATTGTGATCCTGAATAGGGTTTCCAAGGAGTGACTGGTGAGTTTGAATCACTGAGCTTTCGGTTAGCAGTCTAGGGCGTACCATAGAGTGTCATACCAGGACTCCGAGTATTGAATGGTGGTTGGGCATAAATTACACAAACCAGAATTTCAACCATGGTGGAAAAGACTACAAAAATGTCTAGCCCTTATTAACTACTATGTGACTGCCTGGTTTATGATTGGATTTCAAATCATAGTTTCAAATATGGACAAATGCCCTCAACACATTATGAGGAAATTTCTTCACAAAAGTACTGGCTTGGTGGAGAGAGAGAAAGAAAGAATAAACTCTAGGGGGTCTCACAAGTACTGGCAGAGGTCACCCTCTAATCATGGCAAACATGAGTGTACTTTCTTTGCTAAGCAAATAAATTTAATTGTGAGTTTGTAAAGCCACAGAAAGTCTAAACTAAGTGCTTTGCTCTAAGGTATGAAATGTTTCCATTGAAAGTTGGTAGAAATGAGAACTGTCTCTTTAAAAATCTGGACTCAAACTGGCTGGAGCTTGTAACTGCCCAGAACAGAGCCCCATGGGCAAGCAGTTAAAAATATGATTTTTATAAACAAACATGACTTGCAAACTTAATGTAAAACCCTATGTATGTATGTATGTATGTGTGTGTGTGTATATATATATATATATATATAATATCACTTATGTGTGCAACTTGTTTAAATTAGAGCTACAGAAAGAAGAAACTAAAATGGACATATTAACATTTTGTTGAACAATCTACCTTATCCGTATTTTGAAGTAGATGGTTGGGTCTCTCCAGCCCACTAAGAACTAAGAATCTATTGCATTTCCTCCTGAATTTTTCCAATTCATATATTTGGAAAATTCTGCTGTAAGTATATTCTCCATACACAAAATATTCTGGGAGTAAACTTTTACTTTGCTACAGAATTCCCGGGTGTGTCGCCAAATTCATCACACTGACTTGATCTTAGAGAAACAATATACAATATAAGCAATACTTACCAAAGTGCTTTCCTTCCACTTCTACTTAAAAACTGAAAAGAAAAAAAAAAAGAGGAGGTTTCTTTTTTCTCTGGAAATTTATTAGCCAATATGCCCTCGCTCCAGTTCAGTCTCCTTTGGTATTTGAAGAGAAACCACAAAACATGAGTTGATAATATTGCCCTAAACCTCACCCTTTTGCTTCATTGTATCCTTGGTTTAGATCTGTTTTCTGTATGCCACTTTATAAATGTAACTAAATCATAATAGCTCAATCCTATGGATTTGAACAACACTGAGCATCAACACAGATATCAAAAATTATGACAGAAATATAAAATATCCCTTAGAAATGAATACTTGACTCACCAATAATTTAGTCTGAAAAGTGTTTCTTAGACACGTAAGTATTTAGCATGATTAAGATGTATTTGTTCTTAGTACAATTATTCCAGAATATCACGTGTTGCTCTTGAGAGCATTGTTCTGAATAACCAGATTCTTGTCTGCATTTGTCTCACCTTCCTTGTACATGAAATTAACTTGTGTTTGTTTTTTGTTGTTGTTGTTAAGTATCATTGAATGGGTTCCAACCCACTGTGACCCTATATAGGGTTTCTGAGGAGTGGCTGGACCTTGTGGTTAAAACTGACTTTGCAGTCCAGTGCATTAACCCACCAGCCTGGTTTCAAACACTGTTAAGAAGCCCTGGTAGCATAGTGGGTTAAGTATTGGGTTACTAACCACAAGGTCAGCAGTTCAAACCCACCAGCTGCTCTTTGGGAAAAAGATGAGGCGGCTGCTCTCATGAAGATTTACAGTCTCAGAAACACTAAGAAACAGTTCTACTCTGTCCCTTGAAATTGACTAGACAGCAGTGGGTTTGGGTTTTTTGTTTGAAACACCATTGTCTCATCCCGTCCCATTAAAAAAATTCACCTTGATGGTTTGTCACCCTTTTAGCTATCCGTATTTAAGTTGTCAAACATATCTGAGTCTTCTTGATATGCAAAAGGGGGTTTGATATTGTTATTTTTCAGTAGCATGTAGCCCTGATTGCTGAAACAATCAAACTGAAGCCATAGTAACTTTGTATCCTTAAAGGTTGGACGATGCTTAAGGATAGCCTGGCACAATTTGAGCTTTGTAAAAGACTTACCAGATGGGATAGTTTTGAAGAGGTTTGGTCATTATCTTGGATATGGTACATGTAGTACTTTCTGCATGATTTCTCTGAAGTGACTAACTATTGTATTGCTTATTTCCACAGAGTATTGTGTGGTCTTTTGAAAAGCCTGTGTGGTATGTTTAGTTCTACTCTATTAATTATATGGGATGTCTTCAAATATTTCCTCTATTGTTTTGCTCTTAGGGATTAAGAAAACATTGTGTGTGTGTGTGCACGTGTGTGCGAACGTATCTCCTTTTTATTTGTAGGATGATGTCCTAAGCCTTCTCAGAAACAAGTCTCTTCCCCATACACAGAGAAGAATATTTTGGAGTCTATAAACTCACACATCTAAAATAGTAAGAAGAAAACATCCAACTAAAAGCACAACATGATTTCAACTACAAAGAAAATGTTAAGTTCCATTTGACATCATCACTTACACTTACACCCACAATAGTCTGATATTGGAAGGTGAGTTAAGGACAGGGCGTCTGCTTTAGTTCTAACTAGTGCTGGGTTTTGTGGGATTCAACCAAACCCTGAATGCTAGGAGAACATGTTTTCAGATTTAAATTGCAGTGAATAAGTATCCAACTCTGGTTCAGTTGCACACAGATATTTTTGTTTTCATTCTTCCAAGTTCCTAGTAGTTACAGACATGCAGGCAGGGTGGAAAAGCTGTTATGTGTTTGTGCCCTGGTATTCAGAAATATTCCTGAATGATCACTGCCAAGGTCTTTAAATTTGTTGTTCTAAGAAAGCCAGGCCTGTATTTTGGTCAAGGTTGAGACAAAAATTATTAACTTCTCTCCTCCCTACCAAGTAAATTAATGCCTGGCTAGTAATTTATTTGCATTAGGAAACCGAGTGGGGAACTTCTCCTACTCACACCCAGTCTTCTCGTTTGATAGGTAAGCACATCTATAAATTCAACTTGATGAGTTTAAACAGAATTTCAAATGTGCAGAAGAATAAAATATCATTATCTCATTGTCATCTACCTGGCCTTGAATGTAAACTGGGTGTTGAGCCATCATTTTGGGGTCACTCATTGATGCTAGATAATGAAGAGTCAGAAGGATTTATTTTCAGAGACATTTCAGAAATACTAGTTAGAACGGCCTTACATTGTCTCCTATTGTCTGTACTACCACCTTACAAACACTGCCATTTCTTCAGAGAATAATTTTCTACTTCCAGTGCCAACAAAAAATCCTGCCTGGCTCAGATATCTGTGCTGTTATTCTTGTTGGATCCAGAGGTAGATGTTTATGTAACATTAGTGTTCATGTTACATTCTGTGTTTCACGTTAACACTTATTGACTCGCACCATCTGCTAATACTTAAGTTAATAAAATATAACCTGCATCATATGATCACAGATATTTATCTTCCAGGGAAATAGGTATTTTTATACTTTCTATCTCTGGGTTGCTAGTTTTCTGTTTTCCTCATTTTATTGTAAAGTGGCATCAGCAGTGATTAAACTGGAAAATTTGCTATTCTGACTTTTGTTATTAACAATCCTTAGAATTCGGAACAAAAAATGTGTCTATTTCATTCTCAGAGCTTAGAGTGGTAGTCTTTTTTTGTAAACAGTATATCAGAATTTGCAAGTGCATCTCTCTTTCTGTAGCTAATAAAAATCTAAGATTATTTACTTCTACTGATCAGGGGCATAGTTATCTTTAAATGTGATGGAACATATTGATATTATTTATTTATACAATCTTTTTCCTATGGCAAGAAAAACAGCTTATTTCTCTTAATGTAGATAAACTTGGACAGTAAGGAAAGTACAAAGATTTAAAACCTTGTAAATGCTTTGAATCTTTCTTACAAAATGTATATTTGTTTTTATAAAAATAGTGTCATTATGCATACAAGACATTAGGCAATCTATTTTACCCACTAAACTGTTATCTATTTATTCATGATATTAACTTTTCTTCTATAACATAGTTTCAATTGAAGCATAGTATATTTCTTAATAGAGTTGTATCATAATTGTCTTAACCAATTACCTATTTTTGTCTACTTATGCCATTTTTGATCCTACCTTACTTTGATGCTACATATTCTGTAGAAATATTTTATTGAATACTAAATTTTTTATTGATTTGTAGGAGCACATTACATATTACAGTGATTAACCCTTTGTCATATATATTTGAATTTCACCTTTAAATTTTTTAAAATTTAAAGAAATTATTTCTTCTATAAAGTCATGTATATTCATGTATAGGAGTTCTGGTGTGGCATTGTAGGACAAACACTGGGCTGTTAACCACAAAGTCGGTGGTTCAAACCCACGAGTCACCCCTTGAAAACCCCACAGAGGGTAGCTCTGAGTCAGAACCGACTCGATGGCACTTAACAGAACAACAACATTCATGTATATACATTTTTCTTAATTATATTTATTTATATTTGCTTCTACTAAAGATTAAAGTCTGTGAACTATTAATACTAAAAATAGAATTAGCTTTTCTACTCACTGCAATTCATTGTTCTCAATGAATTTTTACAGTGTTTTGTAATAGAGCAAGAAAGAGTTGTAGAGGAGTGATTAGGCTTCCATTAAATGTATAGATTAATTTTATATAATATATATTTTAATGTACTGAGTCTATATATATGACAAAAAATATATTATGTTCCTTAACTTTGGAGTGGAGTTGGTTCCAACTCATAGCAACCCTTTATAGGTTTCCAAGGTGTGGCTGGTTGGTTTGAACCACTGACCTTGTGGTTAGCATACCAGTGCTTATGCTACAGTGTCACAACAGGATATATTTATGCTTTGTTAAAGTTTTACAAAAATATTTTATGCTAAGGTATAAACTCTTTGATAAATTTTGTCTCTTTTTTGGGGTGGGGGATTTTTATTTGCCCTAATATTTACAGATTTTTTTTTTTAAACATTCTTAGCCTTTAGTTCGAATTTTCAGTATATTTTGCCATTATAAAATTGTGTATATTTTAACCTACATTATTTTAGTGGCTTTATGTTTGTTTGCTTTTCATTTGGAATGTAATTTTTCTCCAATTAATTTGGGATATACAGTGGAATTTTGGTATATACAGTGGAATTTAAAAAATATTAGGAAGTTGTCCTAATCTACTTACTGAGTAATTCATTCTTTTTGTACACTTATGGCAAAGCTATTAACTGGTACATAGTTGTACATTTTTTAGTTTTTATATTGCTCTTTGTTCCTTATAGTAGAACGTCAAGAATATAAATAATGATTGAGAAATAAGACTTATATTTTCTGATTTAAAATCATTTAATGGAATTGATTCTGTTATTTCAGTTTGATTTTAAATATTTGGTATGCTGTGGTATGTTTTTAGTATTTAAAGAATTTTTTAGTATTTCCAGATTGTTGTTAAGTGCTGTTGAGTCAGTTCCAACTCATAGTAACCCTGTATAGGGTGTTTGAGAAGTAACTGGTGAGTTTGAACTACCAAACTTGCAGTTCAAATTGACCTTCCGGTCCAGTGCTTATCCTATAGAGCCACACCAGGACTCCATTCCCAGACAGCTGTTATTTAAAAATCAGGAATGAATGTTAAATATACTAAAATTCTTCATTAGTATTTATTAAATATTAGTTTGCTTTTTCTTTTACTTTGGTATTTTTATGATATACTATACTCATTTGCAAACAATAAAGGTAATGTTCTCATATTCATTATCATTTGTTGTTGTCGGGTACCATCGAGTTGGTCCCAACTCCTAGCAATCCTGGACACAACAGAAGAAACACTGGCCCACCCTGCACCATCCTCAGAATGATCTCTATGTTTGAGCCCATTATTGCTACTACTGTTTCAATCCATTGCATTGAAAGTCTTCCTCTCTTTCACTGACTCTCCACTTTATCAAGCATGATGTCCTTCTAAAGGGACTGGTTCCTCCTGATAACATGTCCAAGTATGAGAGACAAAATTTCACTATTCTGGCTTCTAAGGAACATTCTAGTTGTGTTTCTTCCAAGACAGATGTGTTTGTTCTTCTGGCAGCCCATGGTACTTTCAATATTTTCACCAACACTGTCATTCAAAATGCATCAATTCTTCTATGGTCTTCCTTATCCGTTGTCCAAATTTCACATTCATTTGAGCTGATTAAAAACAGTTGGGGTCAGGTGCACCTTAGTCCTCAAGTTGATATCTTTGTTCTTTAACAGTTTAAAGAGATCTTTTACAGCAGATGTGCCTGATGTAGCATGTCATTTGATTTCTTAACTGCTGCTTCCATGAGAGTTCATTGTGGATACAAGCAAAATGAAGTCTTTGAGAACTTCAATATATTTTTGTTTATCTTTTAGTAGAATATTATATTTAGTTTGATAGTATTTTGTTGTTTTTTATTTACCTTGTTTTTAGTTTTTGATTTTCTATTTATGCCCTCTCTTTACTAGGTTTTGTAATTACAGAAATGAGAATTTTGGAAAATAAATTGGAGAGATTTTCAATTTTTTGATGCTCTGAAAAATTTAAAATAGGAATTAGTTTCTTTGAATTACTGACTGAATTAAAAGTTAATACTTTTGATATATTTTATAATAGGTATAGAGAGTTGAGTACACAGATCTTTTGTATACTGTTCAATGAGTTTTGTCAAATATATACACTTAAATAACACAATGTAAATTGAAATATAAAATGTTTCCATCAGCCCAGAAAATTCCAGTTAGTTCCCACCTCACACCACAGATGTATATATTCTGAGTTCCATCAGCTACCTATTCTTGTGCTTCACATAAATGAAACCATGTGCTTGAGATTTATTCATAGTGTTCCATATAGTCGTAGTTCATTACTTTGTATTGCCAGGTACCTGTCCAGTATATTGGAGTTCTAGTGTGACACTGTGGGTTAATGCACTTGACTGAAAACTCTGTTTGAACCACAAGATCACTGGTTCAAGTTCACTAGTCTCTCCTGGGAAACTCTATACAGGGTTACTATGAGTCAAAACTGACTGGACAGCACTTAACAATAATAGTCTAGTATATAAGTATTTGCCAATTTGTTTACCTACTTCCTATTAGACAGACTTTTGAGTTCTTTCCAATTTTAAGCTTTGAATATGCTCTTACAAGTTGTTCATGGCTATATCTTTTGATTGATTGCCAGTAAATATCTAAGAGTAAGATTTTTGGAGGGCCAAGTAGCTAATTAGATGAACATCAGAAATTGCCAAATAATTTAGCACTCACACTATTACAGATAATTAAATGAATTCAAGTTGATCTACTTTCTCTAACATGTGATATGTCATTATGATTTTAATTTGTGTTTTCTTGATGGCTATTGCCTGATGTAGCGCTGTGGGTTAATGTGCTAGACTGCAAAGCCATTTGAACTGCAAGGTTGACAGTTCAAGCTCACCAGCTACTCCTTGGAAACCCCTTACAGGGTCGCTATGGGTCAGAACCAACTTGATGGCACTTCACAACAACAACAATGGTGCTGAGCATCTTTTCAAGGTGCTTTTTGGCCATTCATATATGAGTGTGGCATCAAGATTGGAGGATGATTCATGAACAACCTGCAATATTCAGATGAAACCGTCAAAAAGTGAAGAGGACTTAAAATACCTACTGATGAAGATCAAAGACCACAGTCTTTGGTATGGATTACACCTCAGTGTAAAGAAAAGGAAGATCCTTACAACTGGACTGATA
>NW_006408570.1:9719817-9728173 GCF_000296735.1 Chrysochloris asiatica | reverse complement strand
CAAATCTGCTGCACAAAACCTCTTTAAAGTGTACAAGAGCAAAGATATCAGTTTGAGTACTAAGGTGCTTCTGACCCAAGCCAGGGTATTTTCAATATCCTCAAATGCATGTGACAGTTGGGCAATGAATAAAGACTGTAGAAGAATTGATTCATTTGAGTTATGGTGTTGAAGAAGAATATTTAAAGCACCAGAGACTGCTAGTAGAACAAACAAATCTGTGTGGGAAGAAGTACAGCCAGAATGCTCATGGAAGTCAGGATGGCAAGAATTAATCTCTGATACTTTAGACATATTACCAGAAGGGGCCAGTCCCATAGAAGGAAATCATGCTTGGTAAAGTAGAGGATCGGTGCAAAAGACAAAGACTCCCAATGAGATGAATTATCACAGTGGCAGCAGCAATGAGATCAAGTGTAGCAACAATTGTGTGGATGGCCCAGGACCAGGCAGTGTTTTGTCTTGTTTTGCAAAAGATCACTAAGAGTTGGATCCAACTCAATGTCACCTAGCAGCAACAACAAATATATTCTTTTATAAAATTTCTGTTAAAATATTTTGCCCATTTTTAAGTTGAGGTCCTTGTCTTTTTTATTATTGAGCTGTAGGAGTTCTGTACATAATATTAATACAAGCCCTTTATGATAAATATTAAAAGATCTTCTCCATGTCTGAAGCTTGCTCATTTGTTTTCTTAATGTTTTACTGTAATAGTTGATTTTAAATAGCTCAGTCAAAAATATACATTTTATTTTGCATATATTTGGTTGTCTTTTACATTTTCATATATAGATTTGTTATTAATTGTTGTTTAGTGCCATCGAGTTGGTTCTGACTCATAGGGACCCTATGTAAAACAGGGCAAAACATTGCTTGGTCCTCTGCTGTCCTTACATCTGTCATTATGTTGCAGCCACTACATCAATCCATCTCATTGAGAATCTTCCTCTTTTTCCCTAACCTCTGTTTTATCCTTCATTAATTACCAGACACTAATTATAGTTTTGTTGAAAAAAAAATTTAGGAGAAATATATTTAGTAGTCAGGTTATTAGAGATGACTTTATATTTTTGTTCCTAAATCTAACCCCTTAGCTTTATTTGCATTTTGTTTTGTCCAAACATGTACCATTTATTATTTCTACTATTTTTACCTTTCCATGATTGGCAGTGTTATGTTTCACTCAGATTCACTTTCAGGAATGAAAGATATATGGCCCCAGTTGCTGAAATGCTGGTAGATAGCCCTTGACTATCAAAACTCTTGGAGAATGGTATCCACGTAGAGGTGTCTTACCCAACGTGCCACACCCAGCATCCCCGGTGGGTGAATCCAATGGCCGTTGTGCTTAAAAAGTGAGCTCCACCTTGGAAACTTGAAGGATCATTGGACTACAGCTCTATTCTCCCTCTATCCATTCCTGCTTTCTTTCCTTTTTTCAAGAGATGTTGAGTCTCCTGAAAGCTAATATCCATCCCAGAAGCTGCTTTTCTCAGAACTTAACTGCAATATTTATGGAAATTAATTTGTGTTTGTATGTATACACATGCATTCCAACCAATCAAGTGATTATTTTTAATAAACATTACCATTCCATTGCAAAATCAAAAACAAACACCATCAGCAATAACAAAAGCCAGGTGTATTCACATTTTTTCATTGGACGTCACAAAGTCTGATATACCTATAAACCCAAGTATCCATGTCTATTATATTATTTTTCTTTGTATTTGTTTATGCTTTAACTACTAGATCCATCCAAGAAGAACATCACTATTCCCGTTTTTTTGATTCAAAAAATATTTATTCTTGAGGACTTTACATACTTGTTTTATTGTTTATTATATTTTAATATAACAATATTGTCTGTATTCATAGTTATAGCAGCATATGTCTTTACTAGAAGTACAGCTGGTGTAGTACTATAGGAAAAGTTGTGGACTGTTAACTGCCAGATCAGTGCTTCAAACTCTACAATCGCTCCTTGGAAACCCTATACAGGATCTCTATGAGTTGTAACTAACTTGATGACACTTAATAGCAACAACATATTTTATTAACATGAATTAGCTTTCTCTTTCCTTTTTTGTATTTTTGACTTAAATTAATTTTGTTGTTGTTAAGTGCTGTCAAGTCGTTTCCAACCCATAGCAAACCTCTAAGGAGCAGCTGGTGAGCTTGAACCACCAACCTTGTGGTTCAAACAACTTTGCATTCCAGCGCATTAGTCCACAGTGCTACACCAGGATTCCAAATTTATTTTTCTGTGATATTAATGCTGCAACTCTGCCATTTATTTTTAGTTCTCTGTTCAGATCTTTGCTTTTAACTTATTTGTGTAGTTGATCTTTTGACATGTTCTTAATTGAAGTAGTCCTATTTTTTAAAAATCTCAAGCTAAGTGTTTTTAATAAAGGAATGTTTAACCCCTTCATATTTATTACTATGCCTAATATATTTGATTTTACTTCTGCTTTGCTATGTACTGATGCTTTAATATTATTTTATTGTTTTCTGGAATTTTGAATACAAGTCCTATTTTCTTTGCGATATTCTTATTTAGTATATTAGGAACAGTATATTTTGTTCTAATTCTGTTGATTATCTTCCAATTTGCCAAAAACATTCTTTAACATATTTTATTTTAAAACCAATAAAAGTTATATGTATATTTTTCTCCTCCAATAAATGTTATTCCTTCCATATAGCCTCAGTTTTGGGATTTTAGATTCTTGATGGAAAGTATCAATCAGAATAATGATTGTAGTTTTTATTTTCTATATTACATATTGTCTCTTAAGTAAAATTTAAGTTTTCAGATTTCTTATTTCATTAATTTCATTTTCTGTCCTTATAATCCTATTCTTTATAATATCAAAATGATGTTTCTATTCTTCATTAATATTTTTAGCATTCTCAATATTGTCTTTATTGTACCTATCTCCCTTTTATTCTTATTGCTTTGCTTTTCATTCTTGTCTGTTTTATTCTTAAACCTTTTCCTCTCCTGTTCATAGAATTCATGCCTTCTTGAGCTCTAGTGAGCATACCACATAAAGCACGAAAATAAACAGAGATGTTGGCTTTCTTTTAATATTGCTGTTGTTGTTAAGTGCCATTAAGTTGGTTCCGACCCATAGCGACCCAGTATAAGGTTTCCAATGAACAACTGGTGAGCTTGACTTATGACCTTGCAGTTTAAATGGATTTGCAGTCTGGTGCATTAATCCACAGCGCCACACCAGGACTCCTCTTTTAATATTACAGGATATATATACATACATATATATATATATGTAATTCTTGAAAACAAGTCCCTTAAATCCTGTAGTATGTGTCGCAGCACCTCAGACAACCTAAATGTTCAATCTTTTCAACTGGCAACTTGGCATTGACAACAGGTCTATCACTCTCCATTCATCTGAAATAACTAGTCACTTCTGCCCATTTACCACAGCTCCTTTCCCTATCATATGCTATACCCCTTTCCCTCTCTTTCTGCCTAAATGTGTAGCCACCTTTCAGAATGTGCTTTCAACTCTTCCACTTATACAAAGACTTTCTTGACCATACCTCCTTGAATTAACCAATTTGTTATTCAAACTCCTCAATCAATTACTATGTACTTGTTTTATTGGGTTCTTATACTTTATTGAGAGTGCCATGGGTTGCCAAAAGAACCAATAGATCCATTTTGGAAGAAGTGCAGCCAGAGTGCTCCTTGGAGGCCAAGATGGCCAGGCTTCGTCTCTCATACTTCAGTCATGTTGTCAGAAAGGGCCAGTCGCTGGAGAAGGATATCATATTTGGTAAGGTGGAGGGTCAGAGAAAAAGTGGAAGACCCCCAATGAGATGGATTGGTCAAGTGGCAGCATCCATGGACTCAAGCATGGCAGTGGTAGGGTGGTTGGCCCAGGATCGGGCAGTGTTTTGTTCTGCTATGCATAGGGTCACTATGGGTCGGTACTGACTTGATGACACCTAACAACAACAACAACATACTTTATTACATAGAATTGTTAGTTTTCTCAATCGGTATATACAGTTAATCTCCTCAACTATAAGATGAACAAATTGTGACACACTGCTACCGTTGTTGCTGTTTTTGTTATTGGTTAAAAATCCTTTGATTCCTAACAGAGGACCTTCCCTTGGTTATGTCTACAGTAAATATAAACTCCTTGATATATGTGAGATATACCCATGATCCTTGAACACTTCCATCTCTGATCTTGGTTGTTCAATTACCTAAAACAGATAAATGTACAGTATAATGTCAAAACCAGTTAGTAAATCAAACACACTTCACATGAGGGTTGATTTTGTTGTAGTTACTTGCCATTTAGTTGGTTCCCACTCATTGTGATCTTTTGCACAATAGGACAAAACACTGCCCACTCCTGCACCATCCTCACAATTTGTTGCTACCTTTAAGCTCATTGCTGCGCCACTGTGTCAATGCATATCATTAGGGATCTTACTCTTTTTCTGACCTTCCACTTTACCAAGCATGATGTCCTTCTCTAGGTACTTTTGTTGTTGTTAGGTGCCATTGAGTTGGTACTAATTCATAGCAACCCTATGCACAACTGAATGAAACACTGGATGGTCCAGCACCAACTCACAATAGTTGCTATGTTTAAGACCACTGATGCTGCCACTGTACCAATCCATCTCATTGGGGGGTCTTCCTCTTTTTCTCTGACCTTCAACTTTATCAATCACAATATCCTTCTCCAGGGACTGGTCCCTCCTAGTAATGTGTTCCAAGTATGAGAGATAGAGTCTGGCCATCCTGACTTCCAAGGAGCATTCTGGGTATACTTCTTCCAACATAGATCTGTTAGTTCTATTGGAAGTTCATAGTACGTTTAATATTCTCCATATTAACGAGAACACCATTTGGTGTTCTTTTGTTCTGTTCAAACAACTGCCTCTTGGTCTATGTACAAGTTCCTCATGATCACAATTAAGTGTTCCAGGATACTCATTCTCCACAATGTTGTTCATAGCTTGTCATGATCCACAAAATCAAAAGCCTTTGCATTGTCAATAAAGCACAGGTAAGCATATTTCTGGTATTCTCCATGTACAGGTCCCTTGTAATAGTTTGTCTGATGTATGAAAGACGAAGTATGAGGGTTGACTATCCATTAAGTAATGAATTAAAAGTTCCAGAAATTATTTAAACAATTGTTTTTATTTCTAGCTTTAAGTTACGACTTTTCAAGAAAGTATTGGCATGTGTACTTTTCTGACTCCCATCACTGTTTCTTGGCAAAGACTACTTGCATTTGTCATAGTTTCTCAGTTCAGCCTTGAAAACCTGAATTCAGATCGTGGTCATCACACCTTGGTGTCTTATTAAGTGCAGGAGCTTTTAAGGTTAAGTCAAGCATAGTAATGGTTTATATGACTAAATTTCTTGGCAAGGTCAATGACATCTGTAGAAAGATGGGCATTTTTAAAAAAAACACATACAAGTTACTGCAGATGGAGCTGGTGAATTTCTTTGGCATTAAATGTTATGCCATACAAAGACACGTGCAATCCAAAAACATCGTCACAATTTGTTGACTCTTTGTCAACAGTTTTGACAGTTCATTGGCATACGATACATTCCTGCACCTGTCTGGAATGACTTTAAAAATGTGTATTTAAAAGAAATATTTATAAATACTCTAGTATTTAACATGGATTTGAGCTTGCTTAGTGATTATTTGAAACACCTACATTTTGATACCCAATGAAGCCTTTCTGGGGATGTGGTGAGTTCAGTTTTCTTGCAGTTGTAATAGTGACAAGTTGTTGTTGTTAGGTGCCATTGAGTTGGTACTGACTCACAGCAGAACAAAACACTGCCTGATCCTGGGCCAACCTCACTAGGGTTGCCACGCTTGAGCCCATCAATGCTGCCACTTGGCCAATCCATCTTGTTGGGGGGGTCTTCCTCTTTTTTTCTGACCCTCCACCTTACCAAACATGATATCCTTCTCCAGTGACTGTTCCCCCCTGACAATATGTCTGAAGTATGAGAGACGAAGTTTGGCCATCTTGGCCTCCAAGGAGCACTCTGGCTGCACTTCTTCCAAAATGGATCTGTTGGTTCTTTTGGCAGTCCATGGCACTTTCAGTATTCTCCTCCAACACTATAACTCAGAGGAATCAATTCTTCTACGGTCTTCCTTATTCACTGTCCAACTTTCACATGCATATGAGATTATTGAAAATACCATGGCTTGGGTCAGGCATACCTTAGTCCTCAAGCTGATATCTTTGCTCTTCAACACTTTACAAAGGTCTTGTGCAGCAGATTTGTCTAATGCAATACGAATAGACCAGTGGTTTTTGTTACCAATGAATCTCAAGATGTTAACTTTCTTTCTCATAATGAGTGTGTAAAAATCCTATAGTCATTTACACTGTCATAATGAAATGTTTAATACATCTCTCAAAAGTTCAGGAGAGAAGCTGATTTTTAATAGATATTCTTATTAAATCTTTCATTACTATGCTGAACACTATCTCTTACCCTGTCTGTTTATAAGTGATCAGATGGAATTTTAAAAAATCATGATAGAATACTACTGAATGATTCATAAGTGTTGGCTCCAAAATTTGAAGATTCTACTAAAAAATTTTTTTTTTTTCTTCAGAAACAATCACCTATAATTTGCTCACATTGAATGGACTGTTAAATGCTGAATGAGAAGACACTCAGACCTGGACCCATTAGTATTTATGCTGTAGTATTTTTTCCATCTTTACTATCAATTTCTGTTTTTTTAAAAAGGAATTGTTTCAATATTTAAAAAATTTGATAAGCATTATTAGTACTGTTATCTCATTTACTACAGGATTTCCTGAGAGGCAGTTTGACATAATTAAAATGGACTAGGTTACAGTTATGACTGCTGCTTGTAAGCTATGTCACTCTAGGGAAGTCTCTAGTCCTCCCTAAATTATCTAACATAAATATTACAAAAAAGTATGTGAAGAACAAGTGTAATAATGTATATGTATTAGTCAAATTTTATACTTGTTGGTTAGGAAGAAGGGGCATATGAAAATTAATGCCTGCTAATAAAGTTGTACAATGTTCACTATGGCTAAAAGATATCTGATGAATGGTGCTAGTGATTGAATTGTGTTCCCACCCCCTACCCCCCCAAAAAATATGTTTCAACTTAGCCAACTCATGATTTGAAGTATATTGTAATTATTTCACATTTCATGATATGATGTAATTTTGCTCTGTGATATTAATAGAGCAGGATTACAGGCACTTATGTTAATGAGGCAAGATTAGATTGTCTTGAGTTGATCTCTTTCAAGATATAAAAGAGATTAATAAAAGAAGCAGAGATAAGGGAGACTTTAGTACCATCAAAAACAAGAGCTACAAATCAAAACAACAATGAGATGTCATCTCACACCAGCAATAACGGCAAAGATCACAAAAGTAGAGGACAGTAAATCCTGGTGAGGATGTGGAGAGACTGGTGCCCTCCTACATTGCTGGTGGGATTGTAAAATGGGACAACCACTCTGGAAAACAGTATGGTGCTTCCTCAGAAGGTTGGAAATAGAGATACCTTATGATCCAGCAATTCCTCTACTTGGTATTTATCCACAAGAAATATGAGCCATAACATGAGTAGATTTATGCACACCAATGTTCATAGCAGCACTATTTACAATAGCAAAAAGATGGCAACAACCTAAGTGCCCATCAATTGAAGAATGGATAAACAAACTGTGGTACATACACACAATGAAATATTATGCTACCTTGAAGAACAACAAGGATGTTGCAAGCCACTGCATAACATGGATGAACCTTGAGGATATTATGCTGAGTGAAATTAGTCAGTCACAAAAGGAGATATACTGCATAGTACCATTATTGTAAAAGCTTAAGCAAAAGTACCCACACTAAAAGGGAAAAAAATTTTCTTTGCTGGTTATTGGGGTATAGGGAGTTGGGTCTGGAGATGGAGGGGTAGGTGGAACACAGGGCAGAAAATAGACACAGGATAGTTTGGGTGCTGGGGGGGCGGGTACAATACACAAGAAGGGGGAGGGGAATGGAAGAACAAGGCTTATGGGAGAACATTTAGGCATGTTTGCTTGGGCTAAGTGACACAGAGGTAAATAGTGATGTATGTTCAACCTTGTAATAACAGGGTTCTGGTCTGGGATACAGGAATTGAGGCATGGTTAGAATGGGCAAAAGAAGGGAAATGATGTTAAGATGCTTGGCTGTCTTTTGAATCTTGTTTTCCCTTGCCTACTATTGTAAAATAGATCCTTGAAGGGGAGAGAAAGGAATAGCCAGAAACATCACCAGAGAAAG
>NW_006408570.1:9715832-9718528 GCF_000296735.1 Chrysochloris asiatica | reverse complement strand
GATACTCCTCATTCCACATCCTCATATGAAACCATCTTGAACCTCTGGCAGTTCCCTTTTAATCTCTGCTTTGAGAAGCCATCTCTTCCCCAATTGCCTTCCAACCTGAGGGTTTCGTCTTCTGGCACTACATCTGACAGAATTTTGGTGCTCTCCATCATATTTCAATAGACAGTATTCTAATGTGGAGCTGTGGAATAAGGTACTGGACCACAAGTTCAGTTTGAAGCATAATGTCAGCAGTTCTGACTCACTTCTTGGAAGCCCTATACAGGGTCACTATGAGTTGGAGACAACTCAAAGGCACATAACAACACCACCACAATCCCTTCAAGACCCTGATCTGATGTAATGGAGATTCTCAGGGGTGTGGCGTGCAATACCTTTTATTTTAAAAGACATAAATGGAAAGAGAAGTACTACCACCTAGAAAGGAGAGCTGGGATTAGAGTGCATCCTTTGAGCCTGGGGTCCCATGCACTCTGAAGCTCCTAGATCCAAGGACAGATTGATGCCAAGACACTGGAATATCTCCAAGGAATGCTGGGCCTACAGAGGCTGAAAGGAGACAAGGACCTTTTGCCAGAGCTGGTGCTTTGAATGTAGACTTCTAGCCTCCCAAATTGTGAATGACTAAATCTCTATCTGTTAATGCCTGAACTAAAAAAAAGAAAGAAAGAAACAAGAGCTGAGAATGAAGTGTGTCCTTGTGGACTCCGAATCTCTATGAACCTTCTAGACCTCAACAAAAATACTGATGCCAAGACACAGGGAGATCTCCAAGGCAGGTCAAGTCCACAGACATTGACAGGAAATAAATACCTTCCTCCAGAGCCAAGACAGAGAGCAAGGCTTCCTCTAGAGATGGTGCCCTGAACTCAGATTTCTAGCCTCCTAAACTACGAGACCTTGTGTGGCACTATAGGATAAACATAGGACCACAAGGACCACTAACCTTGTGGTTCAAACTCACCAGCTGCTCTTCAGAAACCCTATACAAAGTTGCTGTCTGTCAGAATTGACTCGATGGCACTAAAAAACAACAAAAACAAACTGTAAGAAAAGAAATTTCTATTTGTTAAAACACACATATGTGGAATTTCTGTTATCGCAACAACAGATAACTAAGAAAAATGGAAATGAGTCTGCTGTAGAAAATTGGGATAAGGAAACAGCATTGGGTATAGCTATGAAGACTACATTAAATCAGTCTTCCCACTATAGTTCCTATCACTCTTTGATGCTATAATTAACAGAAAAAATGTAATCAAGGAAGAATGAGTAAAAAGTGTTCTGTACTCTTTTTCAGCATTTCTGAAGGAGTGCTGAAAGCAATCATTGTATTCTTAAAGACAAATTGTTAGAAAGACAAGATGGCCAGAAATTGGTCTCCAAGATTATGTGTGGACAGAAATTTCTGTTGATTAGAAGGTGTGAGAGAAGTGTATAGACAACAGAAACTGCACACATTCCTGCTTTTAAAAGCAGATGATAAGCTAAGAACAAAAATTGGGATCTCCTCAGAACTAATAGTTTTAGAGTCGAAGGAACCTCAGAGGTCATCATCTTAAGCCCACTCTCAATTTTGTAGTTGATGAAATTGAAACTTTGAGAAAAAAATTGGCTTGCCTAGATATGTAGGAAGTCAGGGTTTGCACTCATGTGATTGCTAAACTAAAGGTTGGTGGGTTGAAAACCCCCCTCCCCCCAGCAGTATTGCAGAAGAAAGGATTGTGATCTTTTTGTGTTAAGACTACAGGCAACAAACCCTATTGAGCAGTTCTACTGTGTAACTGGAGTCCTGGTGTGGCACTGTAGGATAAGCACTGGACCGAAATGTCAGTTTGAACCGCGACATTATTGTTGTTATGTGCCATGGAGTTGGTTCTGACTCATAGAGACCCTGTACAGGGTTTCTGAGGCTGTAAATCTTTATGGGAGCAGAAAGCCTCATCTTTGTCCCACAGAACAGACCCATAGGCATTTCAAACTCACCAGCTGCTCCTAAGAAAACCTATAGGGTCACTCTGAGTTGGAAGCAACTCGATGGCACTTAACAACAACAATATTCTATAACTAGGGTAGCCATGAGTTGTAACCAATGCCATAGCAACCAACAATATAAACTATAGAAATGTAGGGTGACCATATGCCCTCGTTTGTTTGACATATGCCTGTTATTTCTACATAATTTTTATTAGTACCTCTTTTCATAATAATAAAAAAAAGGTATTCATTTTGAGCAATAAATTATGTGGTCACCATCATTAACAGCATGGCAAAGACTGCTCTCGTGGACTCTTAGCCTACTGTTCCTTCCACTATACCACCATTCTCTGTCTTCAAGTAAGCTATAACTTAAGTTTATTTTTAAAATAGAAATCAGATCATTTTTTAATGCAGACAAAGACACACAGAGAAAGACACACACAGAGACACACACATATGTAAATACACACACAAACAAGGGTGAGTCTAAATATTATCTGCACTCTAACTGTAGAATTAATTTTCATCAACACTTAAAAAACACAAATACATCATTTTTGACACAATATATTTGCTTTTCAATATACCATCCATCAACAAGCTTTCATATTCCCTTATTTTAAAATATCTTAGGCTGAGCTGTGAGCCATGAATGCACTGCTGTCTTCACTTCTTCATCAGAGGTGAATCTTCATCCTCAAAGGGCT
>NW_006408570.1:9691006-9715227 GCF_000296735.1 Chrysochloris asiatica | reverse complement strand
TCTTTTTGAAACCCAAGTCTGTCATGGATTATTTTATAGGCAGAGACATGGGTGATTTGCAAATGGTTTGCTACATAATCCACTGTCACTTGCCTATTTGATAGCATCATTTCACTTGCAGACTCAATGCTGTCTTCAGTCATGGACTTGGACAGACATTTCAATATAGCCGGAGTATAGATAATATTTGACTTACTATATATATATATGGTTGTTAAGTGCTGTGGAGTCAGTTCTGCCGTCGTATAGGGTTTCTGAGGCATGGCTGGTGATCTTGAATCGCCGGCCTCACAGTTCAAACCAATTTTGCAGTCCAGCACATTAACCCGTAGTGCTATACCAGGACTCTGTATATACATGTATGTGTGACATGAAAGATACTAAGAGGGTTAGAGATAGAAATTTACTGGAATAGAGCTTATGGCCCGTTTAGTCAAATATGACACTTGGTATTCATGTTGTTCTTGTTAAGTGCTGTCAAGTTGGTTCTCAGTCGTAGTGACCCTGTATAGGGTTTCTGATGAGCAGCTGGTGGGTGTGAACCACTGAGCTTGTGTTTTGCCGTCCAGTGCTTATCCTACAGTGCCACACAAGGACCCCTGGTACTCATGTTGTGGTTTGTCATCACGTTGGTTCTGATGCATAGGGACCCAGAGTAGGGTTTCTGAGGAACGACAGGTGAGCTTGAACCACCGACCTTGTGATTCACACAGACTTTGCCTCTCAGCACATTAGCCTGCAGCACCACACCAGGTACTCCTGTTGTCAGGAAACATTTCAGTCCCTATGTGTCTAGCATACTAATTTGGAGCTCACCATCAGTGTTTTATTTATTTTTACATCTCGTTTTGGCACAAAAACAAGTAATTATTGAGCACTTAAACAAGGCCTGTAGAAGAAAACACCAAGAAATGACAATGGATTAACCCTATGGAGCATCAACTGTTTTCAGAGATATGATCATCATTCCTTTATCCTGTGAATTTGCACTTAATTAGGAAGCACTACATTCATTTAATGCAGGGATTGGAAACCTTTTTTCTGCCAAGTACCATTTGGATATTTATAACATCATTCGTGAACCATACAAAATTATCAATTTAAAAATTAACCTGGTGTATTTGGTCAAACATTTAATTAACTCACCCCTTATGTGATGGCTGGAACTGTGGCTGCCTCGATAGGGCCAGACCAAATGATTCCAAGGGCCTTATATAGGCCACATGCTAGATGTTCCCCACTCCTGATTGACATTCCATCTTCACTTCAAGATGACAGTTCAAGATGGCTTTGTATTCAGTCATCTCAGAGATATGTGGAATATTTGGGTAAGGTGGTAGTAAGATGAAAAGAAAAAGGGGGAGGAGAGAAAGAATTTTCCCAAACCCTTCAAATAACCCCATCAAACTAATTTCCTACATGTGCCCAGACCACAGGGTCAGACAGCATTGCCCACAGAGTGAACAAAGAGCCTTGTGTGCTCATGACATAGTGCTGAGATGCTGTATTACCTTATTCTTGAGAGGTTGTAGCCACTCTGAAAAGCCTCCCACCATGTTTGTTAAATAAAAGTGCTATAAAGCATGAGACCACAAGATGTAAGGAGCTCTGGTAGCGTAGTGGTTACAAATCGGGCTGTGAACCGTAAGGTCAGCAGTTCGAAACTACCAGCGGTTCCGTGGGAGAAAGATGAGGCGTTCTGCTCCCGTAAAGATTAACAGCCTCGGAAACCCTGTGCAGGGTCGCTATGAGTCGGAATCTACTCCACGGCGCATAACAACAACAACAACAACAAGATGTAATGGCTTAATGGTTTTGTCTCTACCTTGGTTTGCAGAGACCTATCTTCTTACACAGTTGTTTGCAAACTACATTTTACTCATTAATGGTGGGAGAAACAGATGCACTGTTCGCAAAATGGGAGTCTGATCCAAATATCTAAACAGTGCTACTTGGGAGAATTTAGAGTGTGGTCCAAGGGTAATAAGGGTTTTCTGAAGGTAAGTAAAAACTAGGGTTCTAGTTCATACATACCTGGGTTTATTCTAAATAAAACGTGTTTGACATATCTCAGCAATATGTGGATGACAACAGACAAGTTATCTCATTAATACACTTGTCTTTTTCATCAGGGTAACTTCAGCATAAAGGTCCAGTTAAAACAGTGACTTCTGAGGGGATCTGCTAGGCCAGTGAAATTCAAGGCAGAGAGATCACCTCAGAAGGTTACGGTGGTGGTTGGTGGTTATGTGTCGTGGAGTCGGTTCCGGTTTCCGAGGCTGTAAATCTTTACGGGAGTAGAAAGTTTCTTCTTTCTCCCATTGAACATCTGGTTATAGAAGCTGTTTTATAGGCCTCCAAAGGACTCCTGCTGTGGCTTAATGCACTGGACTACAAAGTAGGTTTGAACTACAAGGTTGGTAATTCAAGTACATCGGCCACTCTTGAAAACCCTACACAGGGTTGTTGTGGGCAGGAACTGACTCGATGGCACTTAACAACAACAAAAGGGGTAATGTTGATAAATTTTCTTAAAGGACATATCAACCCTACAACCCTGATCTTGCCCCTTCAAATTTCTTTTTATTTCCCAAATTCAAAGAACATTTAAAAGGAACATGATTTGAGTCCTTTGAGGATACCTAAACTGCCTTTTTGATGTGGTAAAACTTGAAGAGCACAGAGTTCTTCAGAGAAGCGTTAGCGAGATGAAAACACAGCCTCCAGAAGTGGACCCAGATGGAGGCTGTGTTGAGAAACAACAGTTTCACGTTTAGCTATTTTTGTTTAATAAAGGTTTCTATGTTTCACCAGTGCTTTCAGCAGTACTTCCTAACTTACCCTCCTGTATTTGAAGACAGGGGTTCCTAAAGGTCACTTAATTTTTTTCCTTATCTTCAGCATAGCCTGGCCATCAGAAGCTATCATAATTCACTCATACCTATGAAGAGGCAGGAAATGGGATGGGGTCACCCATGATGAAAGGCAAATTGCTTGAAATACTTCCTCTGTCCAGTGGATGGAGTTTTTTATGAGCTTAAGCAACATCCATTCCGATAGAGTTTGCTAGCTCGGTCCTGTGCAGGTCATCTGGAGGGAGAAACCTCAAGGAATTAGAAGTCTTTCAATTTCCAGAACTCAATCCTGTAGAGTTATTTCTGCTTATATTTTTCAGTTCATTACTCTATTAGTTGAGCTCTGGTAGCATAGTGGTTATGAATTGGGCTAAGAACCGCAAGGTCAGCAGTTCGAAATTACCAGCTGCTCCGTGGGAGAAAGATGAGGCTTTCTGCTCCCGTAAAGATTTACAGCCTTGGAAACCCTGTTCAGGGTCGCTATGGGTCAGAACCAACTCGACGGCACTTAACAATAACAACAACAACAATGCTGTAGCAAAGGAGCTCTGGTAGTGTAGTGATTACGAATCAGGCTGTGAGCCGCAAGGTCAGCAGTTCGAAACTACTAGCTGTTCACGGGAGAAAGATGAGGCTTTCTGCTACTGTAAAGGTTTACAGCCTCAGAAACCCTGTACAGGGTTGCTAAGAGTCAGAACCGACTGCACAGCACATAACAACAACATCCTGTAGCAGGACTCTTCATATAGTGCTGGAAGATAAGCACTGGACTGCAAGCCACAATGTTGGTAGTTCAAACCCATCAGCTGCTCATCAGAAACCCTAGACTGGGTTGCTATGAGACACTTAATAACAACAACAAGGCTTTGTAGCATTTAGAGGCTTCTTAGATTTAGTATTCAAAAAAACCTTTTAAAATGCTTTCTTACAGGGATACCTTGGGTTTTGTATTCTACCCTCGTGCTGAAATGGTAGACTTCTTTTCACTTGAATCAAAGGTTGGTTTGCATATCAAAGACACCTAGCTTGAAAACCAAGGAGACAGAGTTACCAAGTGTTCTCCTGAATGGCAACTTCCTAATCCAGACATCACAAGACTTTTAGAGTCACTTAAGATTTATATAATGGCGCTCTGGTAGCGTAGTGGTTACGAATTGGGCTGCGAACCTTAAGGTCAGCGGTTCGAAACTACCAGCCGCTCCGCGGGAGAAAGATGAGGCTTTCTACTCCCGTAAAGATTTACACACTCGAAAACCCTGTACAGGGTCGCTATGGGTCGGAACCGACTCGACGGCACTTAACAACAACAAAGATTTATATAAGGTGGTGGTTATGTGTCGTGGAGTCGATTCCAACTCATAAGTGACCCTTTGCAGGGTTTCCGAGGCTGTAAATCTTTATGGAAGCAGAAAGCTGCATCTTTCTCCCATGGAACAGCTAGTAGTTTTGAACTGCTGACCCTAAGGTTAGCAACCCAACTCGTAACCACTATGCTACCAGAGCTCCTTAAGATAAGCCTACTTGCAAGTTACCATTAAGTTTTACAGTTTCTAACATCTATAATATGTTTCAGTTGAAATTGCCTATTCAGAGTTGTTGAGATCTTTCAGGAAAAATGTATGATACTATCAAAACTCAATGTACTTTCAACACTTGAAATTCTTTTGTTTTTCGATATAGAGGTATATGGAGCCCTGGTGTGGCTGCGGGTTAATGCGCGGGACTGCAAGGTTGGTTTGAACCTTAGGGCTGGTGGTTCAAGCTCACCAGCTGCTTCTAGGAAACCCTATACAGGGTTGTTATGAGTCAGAACTAACTCAATGGCACTTTAATGTAAACAAACAGCATATGTCCTGGTGTGTAGGGAAAAGCACTCAACCACAAGGTTGGTTTGAACTGCAAGGTAGGCAGTTCAAACTCACCAGCTGCTCTTCAGAAACCTTATACAGGGTTGCTGTGAGTTGGAACGTACTCGATGACAGTTAACAACAACAACAACATGTGTCTAAATGCATATAGCAAATATAAAAGCCAATAAATATCCTCACATAAATTAGGATCTTTATAAGTAACTTCCCTGCTCCAGCGATCATGCTATATGTTGGAATTTCAGCTTGGCATCCATCCATACTTAGAAATAAAAGCATTTATCTTTAATCATGCATATAATTGGAAGGGTGAACATCAAGGACTCCTTTTTTCTTATCTATATGTACATAATCTCAGATAAAGTCCTATAAATTATGGAAAACCAAACAATAGTTAAGTAGCTTGCCATCTAAGAAATCTGGGAAACAGATTAGGTTTTTAGATTAAGCAAAAACATACATGTGTGTAACCATATGCTTTCCTATCAGAATTGTTGGCCCCAAACTAGCATATTTCTGCAAAACTCTAAAAAAATGCATACTGATCTATATATAGAGAAAGCAGATTAATGGTTACTTGAGGATAGGTTGGGTGGTGGGAAAAGTGGGACCAATGGAAATGTCTAGGCAGGAAGGCCACATTCACTATACTGATTATAGTGATGTGTTCACCGTTGTATGTATGTTTTAAAGCGCTCTTGAGGGTGCAAACTGTTAAACACTTGGCTTCCAATAAAAATGTTGGTGGTTTGATCCCACCTAGTGGTGCCTAGTGTAGTCCTGGTGTGGCGCTGTGAGACAGTGCACTGGACCACTAAGTCGGCAGTTCAAAGTCACCATCTGCTATGCGTTGGAGCTGACTCAACAGCACTAACAACAACAACAACAACAACAAGTGGTACATAAGGGAGAAAGACCTGATGATCTACTCCTCTAACTATTACAGCCAAGAAACCTCTCAGACGCAGTTCTATTCTGTCACGTGGGGTGCTATGAATTGAAACTGACTTGACAGCCCCTAACAACAATATGCATCTTTCAAACATTATCAAATTATCCATGTGCACTTTAAATATGTGCAATTATATACCTCCATAAAGCTGATTTTTGAAATGTGTTTACAAATAAAACTAATACTTATGAAACTTGATTAGAATTTCGAAGTATTTTCTAGTTTAAGCTAATGAAACACTGCCAGATCTTGCACCAACCTCACAATCCTTGCTAACTTTGAGCCCATTGCTGCTGCCACTGTGCCAGTCCTTTTAGTTGGGGGTCTTCCTCTTTTTATCTGACCCTGGTAGATAGATAGAAGCAATATAATTCAAAAGGATATAGGATATAGATTCAAAAGGAAAGAAGGATATAGATTGCTCCTAACAGAACCCCAACTACAGTGGATAGACTACACAGGAATTTATTCACTCATCTAATAGCCATTCAGAGATAGGCATCACAAGACTGGTGTCTCTCCAAAAGCCTTAGGGATTCAGGATTTTTCTATTTTTCTGCTCCACAATATGCAGCTTCCATCCTCAAGGAAAACTTATTTTTCTAGATATCTGCTGATGTCCTAGTCATGACAACTGACTTCAAGACAACAATAGGAGGGAGGATGGTGGGTACTCCTGGTTCATACCTTTTAAGTAGACATCTCTGATGATTCACCCCAATTTTCTATTCCTGGGCACAAATACTAGCAAGCTAGATTGGGAAATATTGACTCTACTTCAGATGCTAACACATGCAACTAAAAATCAGGGCTTTTGATTATTATTATTACAATTTCTTATACTTGAAGTCAAAGTTGAATTGTGGTCATTTAGAGTTTATGAAGCATATTTCTAGGTGTGATTTTTATTTACTACAAATCTCTAGCACATATCAAGTTGGTTGAAAAGGAATTGCTATGCAGTTAGAGGAAAATGGCAATACTGAGTTCGAACTTTAAGATTCATTCATTTGCCAAGCAAAGAATACAGGTCAAAGGCCATTATAATAAAAAGATGGCCCTGACTCTTTTATTTTGGTGTATTGCATATTTCTGAAGACAAATGGGTTATTGCCTAGGGCTCAGAAATCTTTTGCTATATAGAGATTTTTGTCACAATAGCATTTGTTGTGATGAAATTTGACCTATATTATATTTCTTCACGTCTGCTGCCTAATTTCCCTTAGAGCAGTGCTTTTTAAATTTTTTCTTTAGATGGGGAAATCCTTTATTGAAACAAAATCTTGTCAAAGCATACAAATAAAGCAGATAAAATGATTGTGGTTCTAAGTGAAGGATTTTTAAGTAAAGGTAACCTTCAGTCCTTTCTCCTGTACCATTGATTTCTTTAAACCACACATAAAGGTTTGCATCCTGGGTTTTGGTGTTGCAAATGATTTGTTATGAGTAAGATTTAAATCTTATTTAGCAAAGATTGAGTAAAAGATCTTGCACATAATTTCCATCACTAGCTAATTTCTTTAGATATTATGAGATGACCACTTAACATTTTCCTATTTATTGATCAATTAAGAATCTGAGAATTGATAAAATTTGGAGGTTTAAAACGTCTTGACTTGAAAAACAAAAGATAGTCAACTGCTGAGATGCTCCACTGTAAAATCTTATTATAGCATGGAGATACAGGTCTTCACGGCACTGCTATAACACACATATTCATGCTAATGGGAGAGAAATCACTATGTTCATTGCTCTCTTTAGAAATGATTTTTAGAAAGTGGTTGGATATTTTGGCTTGGTTTCGGTTTGCTCTGCTTATCAAGTATCTATAGCCAAGTATCATGGAATTAATGAAATATAAAAGTTGATGTTCTTTACATTAAAAATAAATAACTATTTACAGAAGAAATGCAAAATTGGAAATATCATTTAAGAAACCACCAGTTTTACTTATTGTGAAATAGGTGTCATGTAATTTTTTAAACAACAAAGACAAACAAACGAGCAGCAATAAAACATGAACAGTTTGGGGCGTTCTGTTACAACCGAAGAAAATCTCACCAAAGGAATCCTGATTACAATATAAGGGGAATACACCTGATTTCATCTTAAGTACTTCAAAGGAGCTTCTACACATTCAATTGCATTACTACACTCACGTATGTTACATATATGTTTTTATTGCTTTTTCTAAATCAGTGGTTCTCATAGCAGGCTGGACTGCTCTCCAGAAGATATTTTAGCAAAATGTGGGTGGTTTTTTAATTATTAAAATGTTTTGGATGTGCCAGGGATTCTACTTGCCCTGCAATGTGCTAGAGAGTCCTGTAAAATAAATACTGTTGATTCTTGATATTCATAAAGCTCTATAAAGTATTCCAACCAGTCGCTATCAAATCATTTCTGACTCATGGTGACCTCATGAGGATAGAGCTATGCTCCAAAGGGTTTTCAATGACTGATTCTTCAGAATTAAATAGCCAGGAAAATCTTGCTTCTGAGACCCCTCTGAATAGATTTGAACTTCTAACCTTTGGGACTGGCATTACCCTGTGACTAATATGAAATTCTCATACTGTTTTTGTTAGGTACCATCGAGTCAGCACCAACTCATAGTGACCTTATGCATAACAGAGCAAACACTATCTGGCCCTGTGCCAGTCTCATAATAACTGGTACACTTGAGCCCATTGTTACTGCCACTGTACCAATTCATCTTGTTAAGGGTCTTCTTCTTTTGCTCAGATGCTCCACTTTACCAACATTGATGTCCTTTGCTAGGAACTGATACCTCCTGATAATAGGTTTGAAGTAATGAGAAACAAAGTCTTGTCATCCAGGCTTTTACTGAGCATTCCAGCTGTACTTCTTCCAACATAGATCTGTTTGTTCTTCTGCCCGTCCATGATAGTTTTAATATTCTCCTCCAACACCAAACTCAAATGCGTCAGTTCTTCTATGGTCCAACTTTCACGTGCATATGAGATTATTGAGAATACCATAGTTTGGGTGAATCATGCCTTAGTCCTCAAACTGACATCTTTGCTCTTGAACACTTGAAAGAAATCTTGTGCCTCAGATTTGCCTAATGTAATACGTCATTTTGTTTCTTGACTGCTGTTTTCATGAGTGTTGATGGTTGGTCCAAGCAAAATGAAGTCTTTCACAACTTTAATCTTTTCTCTATTTATCTTGATGTTATTTGTTGGTCCAGTTGTGAGGATTTTTGTTTTCTTTATGTTGATATGCAACCCACACTGAACATTGTGGTCATTCATCTTCATCACTAAGTATTTTTGGTCCTTTTTGCATTCAACAAGCAAGGTTGTATCATCTGCATATCACAGGTTGTTAATGAGTCTTCCTTCAAACCTGATGCCATGTTCTTCTTCATATAATCCAACTTCTTCTATTATTTGTTCAGCATACATTTTGAATAAGTATGGTAAAAGAATACAACCCTGGCACATACTTTTCCTGATTTTAAAACATTCGGTGTTCCCTTGTTCTATTCGAACAACTGCCTCTTGGTCTATGTACAGGTTCCTCATGAGCACAATTAAGAGTTCTGGAATATTCATTGTCTGCATTGTTGTCCATAGCTTGTCATGATCCACAAAATTGAAAGCCTTTGCATAGTTAATATAACTCAAGTAAACATCATTCTGGTATTCTCTGCTTCCTGCCAAGATCGATCTTATTTCAGCAATGATATCCATGTCCTCTTCTGAATCTGGCTTGAATTTCTGGCAGTTCCCTGTCAATGTATTATTGCAGCTATTTTTAAATTATCTTCAACAATATTTTACTTGGATGTGATATTAATGATACTGTTCAGTGATGTCTGCATTCTGTTGGGTAACCTGTCATTAAAATGGGCACAAATATAGACCTCCTCCAATCACTTGGCCAAGTAGCTGTCTTCCAAATTTCTTGTCAGGGATTAGTGAGTGCTTCCACTGTTGCACCAGTTTTTTGAAAGATTTCTATTTGTATTTCATCAATTCCCACAGCCAATGCCTTCAGTGCACCTTGGAATTTTTCCTTCAGTAACAGTGACTCTTGAACATATGTGACCTTTTGAAATGGTTTGACATCAGCCGTTTTGTTTTGTTACAGGGCCTCTGTGTAATCCTTTCATCTTCTTTTGATGCTTTCTGCATTTTTCCATATTTTCCTCATGTTGCTGTTGTTATTAACTGCTATTGAGTCAGTTCCAACTCATAGTGACTTAAGGAGTGGCTGTTGAGCCTGAAGTGCCAACCCTGTGGTTCAAACCAACTTGTGGTCCAGTGCTTTATTCCAAAGCACCACACCAATATTGCTAGTCGAAGTTTGAATTTTGTCTTCAGTTCTTTCAGCTTGATAAATGCTGAGTGTGTTCTTCCGTTTTGGTTTTCTAACTCCAGGTGTTTGCACATTTCATTATAATATTTGACTTTGTCTTCTCGAATTGCCCTTTGAAATGTTCTGTTCAGTTATTTTACCTCCTCATGTCTTCCATTTACTTTAACATCTCTACTCTGGAGAGTAAGTTTCAGAGACTCTTCTCACATCCATTTGGTCTTTTCCTTCTTTCTTGTCTTCTTAATGTATGATGTTTTTCATGTGTGATGTTCTTGATGTCGTCCCACAACTCTCTGCTCTTCAGTCATTAGTGGCTAATGCATCAAATCTGTTCTTGAAATGATTTCCAAATTCAGGTGGGCTATGTTCAAAATCATATTTTGGCTTCATGGAGGTGCTTTACTTGTCTTCAGCATCAGCCTAAACTTGTATATGAGCAACTGATAATTTGTTTCACATTCTGACCCTAGCCTTATTTTGGCTGATGATGTGGAACTTTTCCACTGCCTCTTTCCACAGATGTGGAAAGTCCATTTGATTTCTGTATATTCCATCTGGTGAGGTCCATGTGTATAGTCATCTTTCATGTTGTTTAAAAAAGGTATTTCCAATGAGGAGGCCATTGGTCTTACAAAATTCTATCATGCAATCTCCTGCATTGTTTTTATTACCAAGAACATATTTCCCAATGACTGATCCTTCCTCTTTGTTTCCATACTTTGCAAGAGTCTTGGTAGTACCATGGTTAAAGGGCTGGCTATAAATGCTTTGAAACAAAAGGTAAATGTTTTGAACCCATCTGCTATTCCATGGGACAAAGATGTGGTAATTTACTTCCTTTAAAGATTTACAGTCTTGGAAACAACTATAGGGCTGGTCTACCCTGTTCTACAGCATTGCTGAGTCAGAATCAACTAGATGGCAGTGGGTTTGATTTGGGTTTGGGTGGTCTAAATGTTTAAGCACCCAGTTCCTAACTAAAAGGTTGGTCATTCAAATTCACTCCTAAGTGATTTGAAAGTAAGGTTTGGCAATGGCAAACACCCAACTAAACCTAGTTGACCTCAGGCGAGACTTTTTTGTTACCTTGTGTATCCATGTATTTACAAATGACTGCTAAAGCATGGTGAGTGATTTTAGCAAATGTGTGAATTTTCAAATATGAAATTTGTAAAGGGGAATTGTCTGAAGTTTCCTATGACCTACAGAACTTCTTGATATCCCACTAGATATTCACTCTCTTTTACAAATAAACACTGAGGATCTTTTACATGGTCTCAGTGTAGTTAAAGCCCCTGGGTAGTGCAAGGGATGAATGTGCTTGGCCACTAACCAGAAGGTCCACTCAGAGGTGCTGGATATCAATCTACCCAGGAGGCTTGATAATCTAGTTCTAAAAAAGCAGCTATTAAAAATGATATGGCACACAGTTCTACTCTGACACACATGAGGCTGATATGAGTTAGAATTGGCAATGTATCCTGATGCTAAAATTACTGAGATACTTTTTTTTATTGGAAACTTTATTAAAATATGCCCACCATTTCAGAAAGTCATGTCATCGACAGCAAAACCACCAGGTATGTTTGTACCTTCACCAGTCCTTTATATGGAGTCTTCTTGGTAATGACTTACTTACAAGCACCTGATGAGTTCTGGATCCTTGTCTCTGAGTTTTACATCTTGAAGTCTATATTATTTTCTTATAAACTGTTTTAATTTTATTTCTCTTTTGTATTTAATGTTGTCTGTAGGCAGGTTTACTATTTCTATGGGTTTAATTTCAGGGAACTAGTTGGCTGTGCTGGTTGTGTGCCATTGAGTCTGGTCTGACTCATTAACTCTATAAAGAGTTTCCAAGGCTATACATCTTTATAGGAGTAGAAAGTCTCATATTTCTTCAATGAAGCAGATGATGGATTTGAACTGCTGACCTTATGGCTAGGAGCCCAACTTGTAACCCACTAAGCTACCAGGATAATAGAAAGGACTGTTAAGTGTTCTGATAAGGTTTGAGAACCACTAGACCATGGCTTCTCAACCTCAACACTATTGACCTTTTGAGCAGGAGCATCTTTTGTTGTGAGGAGCTGTCCTGTACATGGCAGGGTGTTTAGCAGCATCCCTTGCTTCCACCTATTAAACACCAATAGCATCCTCCTCTCCAGTTATGGTAACCAAAATATCTTCAGACATTGCCAAATGTCCCCAGGGGTTGGGATGTGTATGTGTGCCTCCTGATTGACAACATTACACTAGTATAAGAGGTCATAAGAATTCCAGAGTTGTCGGATGTGCTTGTTTGTCCATATCGCCTTTATTTATTGAGGAGAGAATTGGCTATGTCCTTTGCAACTGCTGCCAAAGGTTACTTGGTGCACTACAGTGTCCTAGTTTCCTCCCATAACCCATTAAGACGTCTGGGTTGCACGCGCCAGATTTTGTGTCAGAATTGCAAACAGCAATAAAAGTATTAGGAATGAGGACTTCTTCACCCAGTGATTGACTCAGTATTATCAACCACTCCCTGGATGCAATGCTCATCCGGTATGATAGGGCCATATACACGTGTCAGGGTCATGTACTCAATTTTGGCAGGAGAAAGTCATTGCATCACCTCTCACTTATTGACTAGCTCATTATCCAACATTTCACATTTACTGTTATAGTAGGAGATGTACGATGTAAATATTTTACACATTGACAAGCGTTTGGCAATAAGGAATGCCGAGGTGCAAGGTAAGAGTACCACTGCCTATGATGGTTAAGGGTTTGTGTTATTATGGATTGGACTGTGACCCCGCAACATGTTTGTCACTGTGGCTAGGTATTCTCAGTATTATATAATTATCCTCCTTTTTGTGATCTAATGTAATTATTCTGTGTGTTATAAGTCCTAACCACTGTCATGCTAACGAGGCAGAATTGTGCCAGTTATGCTAATGAGGCAAGATACAATCTGTAGGAGTAGGTTGTATCTTTAATCAATCTCTTTTTGAGGATATAAAACTGATCAAACCAATTGAGCAGAAATCAGAGGGACTTCCTACCTCCAAGAAAGAAGAGCTTGACAGCAAAGCATTTATGTCCTTTGGCCCTGGGGTCCCTGTGCTAAGAAGCTCCTAGAACCAGGGGAAAATTGATGCAAGGACCTTCTTCCAGACCCAAAAGAAAGAGTCTTTCCTCGTAGCTGGCACCCTGAATTCAGAAGAGACACTCACTTATAGTTCAAAAGGGAATCTAGTTTATCCTTAGCCAAATGAACCATGAGTGTTCATATGTCACTGGGCAGGTTTTCTATGGCTCCGGTCTTAGCAGGCACTTCATGGTTCAGGTCATCTACTGTGTTCACGACACTGAAGCCTCCTGTTTCTACTATGTTCTGGAGGGAGAAGGAGCTCACAGTTCCTTCGTGGGCACTTTTGGGCTTCTGTCGTTGTTCAGTAAGTGTTTACAGCTCTCTAAAGTAGCTGTCTGCCCTGCTCAGCAAGGTCCTTACAGGAGCCAGGATTGCTGCTGCTTCCCAGTCCCCAGGCTCCTACCTCCGTTACTGCTCAGTCTTTCTCCCAGTCTCACTGTAGTCTCTCTTCAGTGTTACAACCTCTTTATTTAAGTCTAAGAGATATTCAAAACTAGGATCGCTGGTCCAAATGATGCACTTTTCTCCAGGTTCTTATTGATCAGGGAGGTCTCCAAAAACTTTCATAAGATTGGACACTAATATAGAAAACTTCCTTTCCAATTTCAAGTCATAGCTTTCTGTAAAACTGACATGGAGGGCAGCGTCTGACTTCTTGTGATTTCACCAAGGGGAAGAAGAATCAAACTCTGCATCAGTTTAAGGTCATTTCCTATGAAGGTGAAATCAGACATGCCTCATCCTCTTTGATCTTTTATCAGTGTTGGCAACAACTATTCCTCCCACGACAGTCTACTATTTCTCAGCTTGGACAAATAATTCATTGCAATGGCCACAAAGAACTCACAGGCAATACTCAGGATTATGAGACAAGTAAACAGCTTATAATTCAGGATTAGAAATGTTCAAGATACAGTGCTTTGGCCAGGACACTTCTCTCTGACCTTTAGTCTTTTAATCTGGCATCTGCCCTGCTCTGGCAATGTAATAAAGTTCTTTTAGCATTGTGGATAAATGCTCAAAGTGCATGTCATTGTACTATAAGGCACTCAGTTCTAATGCTGTGGGTCAGCAAACCTAGCACCCTAATTAAATGCCTGGAGGCACCCCACTCCACAAAGGAGCCTTCTACCCCAAAGCACTCAGCTTTCCTTGCTCCTTGATCAGGAGGTCAGTGGTCTGTGTGGTACTCTGGCTCTTGATTCTGCCTTTGCTGATTCTCTACCACTCCTCTCTGCCATTCCTCTGTTCCAACTCTGTCTGTTGGGTAGAGGAATTTCACCATGCAGGGATCAGAGTCCAAAAGACACATTTCACTCCTGGCTTGTCTTTCTTTTTGATGGTAAGATTCCCCTTTCCTACTTCTCAACTGACACATTTAAAATTTGGTATGGGTTGCACATAATGTAAAGAAAACAAAACTCCTCACCACTGGACCATAAACAACATCCATAGAAAAGGAGAAAAGATTGAAGTTGTCAAAGACTTCATTTTGCCCCAATCAACCATCAACAGTCACAGAAGCAGCAGTCAAGAATTAAATGATGTGCAGCAAATCTTCTGCACAAGATTTTTCTAAAGTGTTCAAGAGCAAAATAGTCAGCTTGAGGACTAAGATGTGCCTGACCCAAGCCATGGTATTTTCAATAACTTCATATGCATGTGAAAGTTGGACAGTGAATAAGGAAGACCACAGAAGAACTGATACATTTTTACTTGGTGTTAGAAGAGAATATTAAATGTGCCATGGACTGCCAAAAGAACAAACCAATCTGTGTTGGAAGAAATACAGCCAGATGCTCATTAGAAGCCCTGATGTCTCACCATAATTGTTGCTACATTTGAGTCCATTGCTGCTGCCACTGTGTGGATCTATCTCCTTGGGGATCTTATTCTCTTGCTCTGACCCTCCTCTTTACCAAATATGATATCCTTCTCCAGGGACCGGTTCCTCCTTATAAAATGTCTCTCATTTTTCAGACATGTTATCAGGAGGGAACAGTCCCTGGAGAAGGAGATCATGTTTGGTAAAGAGGAGGGTCAGAGCAAGAGAGTAAGACACGGTGGCAGCAACAATGGACTCAAATGTAGCAATGATTGTGAGGTTGGCACATGACTGGGCAGTGTTTCATTCTGTTGCGCATAGGTGCCATTCTGTTGTTGTTAGGTGCTGACTTGATGGCACTAACAACAACAAAAGAATGACAAAATCGACTAATCCCCACATAAGTTTCAAGTATATACAATCACAATTAACCCTGTTAACAATTACTCACAACAGAGTCATAGAGCCCATCAGCATCTTCTCCCACCTTCTCTTGCCTAGACCCATTAGGAAGAGTCATTTGGTGGAGGTTACAAAGACTCGACAGCACTTAACAACAACAACAACAACAACAACAAAGACTGTGGCTGGACGAGTGATTTTAAATAATGCACTGCACTGCACTTTTATAGTAAGATCCCAAACCTATTCATTTTCAAGGTAGATTGTAGGCCATTCAGTCCTATTGGGTGGATTACAAACTTCTTAGGTGATTAGTGAAATAACCAATCACTTGGCAGATAACTTTGGGAGAATTACAAACTCAGAGTCCAAAAGACTACATAAGGGAAACTCATTATACTGCAACTATGCTAGCTATTGTTTCTCTAAAAACTTTTGGAGATCTGTTTTGTTTTAGAAGGAAAAACACTAAATTTGGAAGAACTAGATTCTAGCCTACTTGTGTAGCCTTAGGAAGATCATTTTATATCTTGGGGACTCAATTTCATCTGAAAAATAAAGTTTTGAACCTGATAATCTGAATTCTCTTCAGCCTTGAATGTCTTCAGTTAATTTCTCTCTGACTCACCTCTTAAAATTCCTATTTGATTCTTGGCAATTCTGTAGGTGATTTGGCAAGAGACACCTCAAATATGCTGAAAAAGGATAAGATGAATCTAAAAACAGTAAGATTAATTAAAAAAAATCATCACTCAGGGAATTTAAAAATAGTCAAACTAAAGTTAGTGGAATAGATTAATTGCTGCTTAACAGAATCTAAATTTGTTTGAAACCATCTTTTTAAAGAACTCTACTCAGAAATAGAACAAAAAGGCTTATTAAGTTGATGCCAAAGGCATACACCTGAGCCTCCTAGGGAGCAGAATGAGCTGGTACTATAACCCATGATCTGGATTGATGGCGGGCAGAAAACCTGAGGCTCAAATGGCACTGGAATCTATTTTGATGACTCTCCCTCTAAAAGACCAAGCCATACTGGTGACAAATGAAGAAATCATCAAGCCATATACTGTTTTCTGCCACATACTAAATACCTGGCTATTTGGAGCTATAGAGAGCGTACAACTTTTGGCTACATTTTTGCTTTTGTATTCTTCTATAACGTTGGCAGCAAAAAAAAAATAGAGCTGAATTTAAGGTGATTACTACAGCATTACTTTTTGCCTTCAAAACCAAACCAACCCATTGCCTTTCAGTTGATTTTAACTAATAGAGACCCTATAGTGATACTATTGCAACCCCATAGTGACCCTGAATAAGTAAGATACTCTAGAGGTCCTGTGTTGTTGCTGGTGGGTTTGAACTGCTGACCTGACAGTTAACAGTACAGTGCTTATCCTACAGTGCCACCTAGCAATTCTAAATATGAGTTCTCAATTATATATATGCCTACTGTACTGTCCCTCATGTATAAACAGGCTCCTCCTGAGAGCATTCTAATGGTCAACAATGATGATAATGAAATTAAATGCCCATCTGAAAATGTGCAGCCATCCTGTTAAAGGGGATGGAAATATTAAACACCCATTGTATACTGGCAAAGGATCCCTGGTGGTACAGTGGATTATACATTTGGCTGCTATCCTAAAGTCAGTCCATGGTTCCAACCCACCAACCACTCTGCAGGAGAAAGATGAGGCTGTCCTCTCCCATAAAGATTTACAGTCTCAGAAACCTTTAAGGAGGAAGTCTACTATGTTCTTTTGGGTCCCTGTGAGTCGTAATTGACTTAATGGTAGTGGGTTTTTAGAATTGCCTCTGATCTTCAAGTAAGCATTGTGATTTCACAGTTGAAGAAACTGAGTCTTTGAGATGACTTGTTCAAGGTCACCTAACTACTAATGAGAGCTTGGAACTGTCTCATTCCAACATTTCCATTCTCTGCAGATCAACTAACATACCTTTGTTGTTGTTCTTAAATGTTGTTGAGTCATTTCTGACTTGTAGCAACACTATAGAGGATTTCTTAGGAGCAACCGATGGGTTTGAATTGCTAACCTCATGGTCAGCAGTCCAGTACTGATCCAACAGTGACACACCAGGATTCTTGTTAGCTAAAGTTGGTTGTAGTTCCAAATATTCCTTTGGTCAAAGTTCCAACTCTGACTTATGGTGATCGCATGTGTTTTATTGAGAACTGGCTGATATTTTCAGAATTAGACTACAGAGACTTTCTTCCCAGGTATCTCTGGGTAGACTCAAACCTCCAACATTTTGATTAAAAGCCAGAACACCTTAACCATTTGCATCACTCAGGGATTCTGACTAAGGCACAGTTGGAAGGGAAAACTGTGAAATTTATACAACTTCTCCTCACCTGGAAGTTCCAACTCCAGTCTAGATATTAGTATTATCAGACTGTCTCTCAGGCCTTTATGGGTTTCTACACCTCACATTTGGCCAAGGTAATTGTTCCAATCTTTTCAGAGAATCCATTCTCTGTCAAACTTTACACTTCCCAGATCCTGCTTTTTAAGGACTCTGATCTCTGTCGGATGGTTATGTGTGATCATGGCATTTTAGACACAATTGCCTATTGCTGGGTTAGCTAGCCAGACATCTAGGGGACTGAGTGTCTTTACCAAGATACAAATGAATCTAAGGACTTGAAAGACTATTGAAGTGATACTTTTGATGTCAGGCACTAGGTGACTAAACAGAAGGGACACCCCTTTGCCAGGACTATCAACATTTTTATGGGAAACAAAGTTCTAAGCACAAGTAGTAAAATACTGGCAAGACATTTTAGGCCATATGGATTTAAGTGGGACCAGAGGAGCTCTGGTAGTGTAGTGGTTACGAGTTGGGCTGCCAACCTCAAAGTCAGCAGTTCGAAACTACCAGCTGTTATGCAGGAGAAAGATGAGGCTTTCTGTTCTCGTAAAGATTTACAGCCTCGGAAACCCTGTGCAGGGTCACTATGAGTCGGAACCGACTCCATGGCACTTAACAACAACAACATAAAGGAAATGGGGCCATTTTGAATCTCTGAAAACATACCTTGGACTAGATTAAAGTCTTCCTAATGGTGAACAGATTTTCAGTCAAGACAATAAATGCCCAGGGAACATATGACTAAATTGGTTTAGATGAAAAGGAGAACTTTAGTGTTCTAATAATTAAGAGTTTCAGCATGTCACAAACAGCAGCAATACAGAGGAGTAGATGAGGCAGGGACTCTGCTTATGCATAACAAAATTGTCAATTATTGTGCACAAAGAACTTATGCAAATTAATTAGTCATACAATACATAGTGAGTAATCTCTGAGCCCAAGGTTTTACACAAAGAGCTAGGATGAAGATAAGGAGTCTGCCTGTCTTGCTAATGTGTCAAAGTATTAGAACAATTTAATGCATTTACAAATAAACATAACTATTTTTTAAAGCCACATAACTTAAGGCAAGGTTTATAGAAGGATATGGAGTCAATATATGTATTATGTTATTTATTTAACATGTATTTATGTGAGCACCCCGCTGACTTTTTAAACAAGAAAATGAGAAAAACAAGCAAACAAAGAGACATTTTCATTGAGTTGACTTCAACTCACAGCGACACCATATGTGTTAGAATAAAATTGTAGGGTTTCAAATGATTTCCTTGGAAGTTGATAGCCAGGCATTTCTTTTGAGGCACCTTTGGGTAGTCTCAAACCTCCATCCTTCCCATAAGCAACCTAGTACATTTCCCACTCAGGGATTCCTAGACACTGGGAGATTTAACTGAGAAAAAGACAGTCTCAACTTCAAGTGTCAATTGTTTGTTCAGGGACTCCAGGACAATGTAATTATTCTAGAATGAATCTGAATCATGAGGCCATCCAGGTAAGTATTACCAGGCGAGCACACAAGAGAGGTAACTGGCTCCTATTCTGAGGTGATAAGCAAAACATACTGATGTCCATGTTGAGACCTGGAGAATGAGGAGTTAGTTAACCAGGCAAAAATGTGGGCGAGGTAGGTGCAAGAAGGACAGAGGGAACAGCACTTATAAGACTGGGAGACAAGAGACAATTGGGCCACCATGGGAGTGTCTCCAGCTAAGTATAGCAAGAATTTAGAATTTAAGGCATAGAAATGGTGGGGCTCATGATGGTGAGGAAAAGAAAGGCTAGTTCATGAGAACACTTGAATGTATGCCAAGGAGTTTAGACATTAACTTGAAGACAATGGGGTGCCATTGATGGATTTTAATCATGGCAGTCAATGCAGTAATTACAGTGCACTAAACATGGGAGAAACAAAGTCGTTTTGCTTTTCTAGAAAATATAGTAGGCCAACAGAAATGCCTGAAGCTAATGACCTAGTTATCTTGAAGATTTTGATTCATCATGTTGGTGAATGTTTCATAAAGTGCTCAAGTGTGTTATTTCTTCCCTCCATGGACCTCTCTCTCTGAGGTGAGATTTCTTAGGAAACCAATAAAAGGCATATTTTGTATAAGAAGTCAGTAAAAGTTATAAAAGACTTGAGTTAGAGTAGATCTCTTGCAGCTGTTTCTGGCCCATCCAGAAAGAAGAAATTAAGCAGCTGACACATCTCTCCTTATAACTTTTATTGAGCAGACAACCTCTTTCTACCCTCAGCACCCACCCCCGTCTAATTCTATGTACATTTTTTAATGTGAAAAGGAAAAAAAAAAAAGTTGTAAAAGTTAATAAAATATACAATGTGACCTGGTTAATCTGAACCAGTTTGCAAACTCCCTTTATATTTGGATAAGAAAATAAACTTTCTGATTAACAAACTCTTGGCAAATTCTTTGTCTCATGTGCTAGTGAATTCTTTACCAGTTACATTTCCGGCTCCCCAGACATTGGGATGCGTTGAGCCTGAAAGAAGTAGGCCTGGCTGTAATTATAGTAAATATTGTTGCAAAGAGCAAAAATGTGTGGTAGTGTACAGATATCCAAAAGGTGACATTTGCTTTGACCTGTCAAGTTTAGGACTGTGCCCCAGGTTCTTGGATCTGATACTAGAAAACACTTGTCCAAAGTCACTTTGGACCTTTTTAATGGCTACTGATTTTGTCATTAATATAAGTGATGATGCTACTGGCTAGGAAAATTGAAAGTTGGAGGTGGGTTGTGCAAAGAAAGCTAGAATCAAGTTTACAGACTCCAACTTTAACACACAGATCTTAAGGAACCATAGACCTGGTAGAGAAACGAAGAAACGCATATTCTAGAAAAGATTATTGCTCTTTGGTTGGGAAATGGAAGTGTGGTAATGCAGTAAGATAAACAGTAGACTGTTAACCACGAGGTTAGTGGTTCTCGGGAGAAGGATGAAGCTTACTGTTCCCATAAAGATTTACAGCCTTGAAAACCCCATGTAGGGTTACTCTGAGTTGGAACTGATTCAAAGGCACTCACAACAACAGTTAGGAAGCAGCCAAATATCTTTCATTTATTTTTTCCCTGATGCTTCCAATCTTGCTATGTGACTGACCTCTTCCAGAAGACTTTCTTGATAAATCCTCTTTCATCCTGATAATTTCCTTGAGGTTGTTATCGTTGAAATGTACAATACTGTTTTAAGTCACTTTAATTTTGGATAGCCACTACCTGTCAGTTTGTGGTACAGTGGTGACATGTGTGTCCCTATGATGCTGAGAGCTTCACCCATGATCGACAGGTTCCAGGAGAGCTTGCAGACTAAGTTTAGGAAGAAGGGTTTATGATTTGCTTCCAGAAAGTAGCCAATGAAAACTATGAACCACAACAGAATATTGTCTGACGTAGTGCTGCAAGATGAGTTTCCTAGATGGTAAGACAGTACATAAAAGTCACAACAATGGACTCAAACATGCCAGTGATTGTGAAGATGACGCAGAAGTGGGCAGCTGTTCATTCTGTTAGACATAAGGCCATTGTGAGTCACAGCCCACTCAGTGGCAACTAACAACAATATAATTTTCTGTATGTGCCTCCCCCCTTTCCTCCCAATATCACATGTAAGTAAAGTTATGCTGAAGGTTATTCAAAAACAGTGGCAGCAGTACATGGAGGGGGACTGACAGAAATTTTGGCTGGATTCAAAAGAGAAGATGGAATGAGGGATATCATTGCTGATGTTAAATGAATTTTGGCTGAAAGCAGAGAATCTCTGAAAAATATTTAACTATGTTTTGTTGATTGTGCAAAGGCATTTAATTGTGTGGATCATAACAAATTATGTATAACATTGTAAATATTGAGAATTCCAGAACACTTGATTGTGTGCATGTAGGATCTATACAGGCAGTCATTCTAACAGAAGAAATGGATGCTGAGTGGTTTAAAATAAAGGATTGTACCCTTTCACCTTACTTATTCAATCTTCTGGTTAAACAAATAATCTATGAAACTGGATTATATGAAGAAGAATATGGCATTAGGATTGGAGGAAGGCTCCTTAACAATCTGTGACATGCAGATAGCACAATATTCCTTGCTGAAAGTGAAAGGACTCAAAGCACCTACTGTTGAAGATAAAAGACTATCACCTTCAGTATGGGTTAGACCTCAACATAAAGGAGACAACAATCCTCACAAATGGACCAGTAAGCAATATAAGACAAAAGATTGAAGTTGTTAAGGGTTTCATTTTACTTGGATCCACAATCAATTCCCTTGCAATCAGAAGTCAATAAATCAAATGACACATTGTGTTGGAAAAGTCTGCTGAAAAAGATCCTTTAAAAGTGTTTAAAGAGCAAAGATGTCATTTTAAGACTTAGGGACATCTCACCTAAACCATCATATTTTCAATCACCTCATAAGTATGAAAAAAGCTGCACAATGAATAAGGAAGATCAAAGAAGCATTGATATCTTTGAATTATGGAGTTGGTGAAGACATCATTGAATACGTCATGGGCTTGCAGAAGAAGGAACAGATCTGTCTTAGAAGTGCAGACACAATGCTCCTTTAGAAGCGTTCATCTCACTTACTTTGGACGTGTTATCCGGAAGGACCAGTCCCTGGAGAAGGACATCATGCTTAGTAAAGCGGAGGGTTGTCAAAAGAAAGGAAGACTCTTAATGAAATTGATCGACATCGTGGCTACAGCAATAGACTTGAGCACAGAAACATTGAAATGGTTATGAGGTGGCGCAGCACTGGGTAGTGTTTTAGTCTGCTGTACGTAGGATTGCCATGAGTTGAAACCCACTCAAGGGCACCTAATGCAAAAGCAATCCAAAGGCTTGGCTTCCCATCTTTGACTTTTCTCTTGGCACTGTTTATGCACGATGTGCTTAATACTTGGTTGAGAACATTATGAAAGAACTTGCTGCTCAGAAAAATAAAATGTGTGATGCCAGCACCTAGCTACCTTGCATGCAAAAAGTTTCTGCATAATTATATTTATTACTCTCATAAACTACAACACTATTCTTATTACTTTGGGCAGTAAAAGAAAGCCTCTAATGTAACTTTTCCTACCACACCTCATACACTTTAACTATTAAGGAAGTCCTAACAAAGAGCTCTGGTAGCGTAGTGTATGAATCGGGCTGCTAACTTCAAGGTCAGCAGTTCAAAACTACCAGCTCTTCCACGGGAGAAAGATGAGGCTTTCGGCTCCTATAAAGATTTACTGCCTCAGAAACCCTGTACAGGGTCACTATGTGTTGGAACCAACTCCACGGCACATAACAACAACAACAAATAGAGGGTAAGGTGGAGGGTCACAGAAAAAGAGGAAGACCCCCAATGAGATGGATTGGCCAAGTGGCAGCATTCCAACAGTGGTGAGGTTGGCCGAGGATCAGACAGTGTTTTGTTCTGCTGTGCATAAATAAGGTCACTATGGGTTGGTACCGACTCGATGGTACCTAACAACAACCACAACAAAATAGAGGGTAGAAAGACAAAGGAAAGGCCAGATTATTCCAGCAGAAGCCAAATGACTTGGAGTGTGGAAGTTTGATTCTGAACTTAAAGTGGTCTGGGAAAATGTAAACTTTTATATCTTAAGTGTGACCCACTGCCCCCTTCAGTATTTTGAAATGTAGTCCTCCAGTCAAAGTTTCTTCCTAGCCCTTCTTTTAAGAGAAGTATTCTGAAGCTTACTTTCAAAGCCCTTAAGTGTAAAAATAAACAAGCATTCAGTCAAGGGGTCCCTGATGCCTTGCTATATACCACAACACATTTCGAGTCATAAATCATGGCTTTGACAGGTCTATGATGATGCATTGTGTTAATACATCATAATGACAATACTGATGATGTATTAGTGCAATATATTCTGAAAGCCTATCACTTTAGAATTCTGTGTTTATAGATAGCAAAGGAAGGGTTTGAGGGTGGTGAAATTGAGAAGGAGAGAGGCACATGGGAGGGTTCAGTATGATGAACATCTTCTGACAAGCCAAGAGCCCAAAGTAGAAAACAAAGGCATCTATCTACCTTGCAGGCACGTAAGCCCTGCTCTCCTAGTACCTGTCTCGTGGATGCAAGTCCTGAAGATGTGTAGTCTACCAGATACAAGATCACATAGCTATTGGTGAATCCAGACTGGATGCAGACGTTCTGAGTCCTAGCCTGATGCCTTTTCCAATATCTCAAAGTATGGGGATGAACCAAATGTACCAGGGGGCTTCAAAAAGTTTGTAGAAAAATGGAATTGAAAGGTAATGGAATTTTTCCATGAACTTTTTTCTTTCTTTTTTTAATGTTTTATTGTGAATTATATGAAAGTTTATATGGGAGAACTTTAGTTTTACATTCATTCTATCGTATATCATCTCATTGCCATGGTTCCAATCCCCTCCATGCATCATCAACC
>NW_006408570.1:9670799-9684191 GCF_000296735.1 Chrysochloris asiatica | reverse complement strand
CAGATATTTTATCTTTTTTCTGGACATGTGCCGATATGGTCATCTGCTTTTGCTTCTTGGACATGTTTAATGTTTATCTGTGGCCCTAATAATTAATTATGTGTTTTGGTAATTTTTTTATGTTTTCTGATTGCCTCTAGGAAGATGTGATCAGGATGTGGTCTTCCCTTTTCACTGTCCTTATTGCTTAACTCAGAGTAAGTTTTTTGGGCCTCAGGTGGGCCTGGGCTTCAGTGATGGGCCGTTTGGGCCTCGGGCAGGTGGGTTGAGCATAGGGCAGGTGGTTTGGTCCTCTGGGTGCCTGGGCGTCAGCGACCGGACTCCAGGACGGTTGGGCCTCGGGTGGGTGATTTGGGCCTCGGGCTTGTGGTTTGGGCCTCAGGCAGTGGTTTGGGCCTCAGGATGCCTGGGTATCAGCAGCTGGGCATTGGGCAGCTTGGGCCTCAGCGCGTGGGTTGGGCGGATTGGGCCTCAGGGGGCCTGTGCCTTGGGGACCGGGCTGAGGGCGGGTTGGGTCTCAATGGTACTGGGCCTTGGCAACCAGTCTATGTGGCGGGTTGGGCCCCCGGGGCCCTGGGCCTCAGAAACCTGGCTACGCAGCGGGTTGGGCCTTGGGGGCCCTGGACCTTGGCGGCAGCCGGGTTGTGGACCGCCTGGGCCACGAGGCGGGTAGGTGATTTGTGCCTTGTTTGGGCCTGAGCCTTTGTGACCAGTCTGTGGGTGGGTTGGGCCTCAGGGCAGGCCTTGGCCTCGGTGGGAGTGTCTGGGCCTTGGGAGGGCCGTGGCCTCAGTGGGCGGGCCTGAACCTTGGGCGTTCCTGAGCCTCGGCAGCTTGGCAGAGGACTGGTCTAGGTCGGGGCAATAGAGGGCTGGGGGTTGTGGCTGTAAGGAGGTAGTGTCCTTATTTGATGACGTAAAAAAATGCCTCTTTTCATCTCTCTGTACCGTGGGTACCCTGAATTTCCTGATATTCGTGCCGTATCCCTGTCTATTTGTTCGGCTTTGTTAGTTTATGCTTCCTTTTCTCTGGAAATGCAGCCTTTTAAGTGGGGTTGCTCTAGCCCTGCATTCCAAGGTCTGCAGGGGGCAGAGGCACTCGCCGGCGCGGGCGTGGAAGCGACAGCCGCGTGCAGGCAGGCAAAAGCTCAAAATGCCTGTAATTCCTCAGCAATTTGATATTAAAAAAAAAAAAAAAAACGAGTTCAGAATGTTGAAATATAAGATCTTATGCTTGTTCAAAGGCTGTCAGTCTGCTAGACAGAGGTTTCTTATGTGTGATTCCGCCCCTTTTCCCTGAGACTGCCCTACCTGAGCTGCCTGGTCAGGGAAGCACTGGAAGTCCTCTCAATGAACTTTTGAAGCCCCGTTTTGTTCCTTATACACAAAACAGAACCTCTGTTCTAATTGGGCCTTGACTCCACTGATCAAAACATTTCTTCCAGCTGCATGCCTACATTAACATTTGTAATCCAAATCAGTCAGTGGTTTTTTTTCTCTCAAACCTTATGTATGGTTTGTGATGGAGTTAGATGAATAGCCTAGGAGTAGTAATGCAGCCAGTTAATCTTTCAAACATTCATTACTACAACAGGTTGAGCTCCAGCACTTACTACACCTTGCCAGACTGGGTCAAGTGCCAGCCACTTAATAGCCTCCCTTCAAACCAATTCTGCTGGGTTATTTCCTGTTTCCAATAGAGCATTTGTGGTTACTTGACAATTATGAAAGCAGTTAGTCCTTAGCTTAGGGCTCTGCCTATAGAAGAGATAAATAAGATGGAAGTTGTGCAGCCTTCAGAATGTGAATAACAGGAAGAAGCATACCCTATTTGTGAGGGAAACCTCCTACTCCATCATATCTTTAGAAACTTCAATTCACTATCATTTCCAACAGCCAACAATTGGCTTCAACATTCTTCATTCAACGCATCTCTATTCAATGTTAAGATGTTTCTTAAAAAAAAAAAAAAAAAAGATGAAAGAAAGGAAAAGAAAAATGAAATGGAATGAAGTTTTGTTAAGGGAGAAAAGTCATTTAGAAGTGTATTCGAGGGCCCAACGGAGAGTGCGAAACTCACTGGGATTGATACATGTTTGGTTAGGAGATCGACTGAGAACAAATTTTCTATCGCTGAGAAGTAAATAAAGGATTTAAAATAGGTATGGAAAATGACCTATTTTGAAAAAGTGGCTTCAGATAAATCCATTTTTAGGGACAAGCAACTTTTTCAATCCAAACACAAATGTGTTTATTTAAATACACAGATCACTTCATTCTTGAAACTTGCAAAGCAATATTTTATTTCCAATAAATTCTGGGATTCGAATTTTCCTTAATTAAGTGAAATGTCTGCATAGTATGAGGGAGGGTTTGTTGCACATGAAAGTCAAGTAAGAAAGAGGGCAATTTCTCTGTTGACATTTCCTGACACTTGTTGTTATGTGTAGTTGGTTCAGACTCATAGCACATAATTTGTGAGTATCTATTTTGCTGAACATACAGTGTATTTTTTAATGGCCTTGCATATTGTCAGTTTTCCTGTGTAGAATTTCTATGCAGTTGTGAATAAAGACTGTTTACAACCCTCATTCTATATATCCAAAGTATGGACCTTAATATATGCCTTTTACAGACATTGATGTTTATTTGTGATTGCAGATGCAATACATTGCTTCTGTCTTGACTTCTTTATTCCTATGAACTCAAAACCTAAAATTACCCAAATGTGCTTTTAAGGTCATTTATTCCAAACAATTCATGTCAGTTGTCTTTATGGAGATAACCAGTTAGTAGGACCAGACAACTGTACTTGAAAATACTCCCAGGTATTTTGTATTCAGCTAGTTTCTGTCAGTAAGTGTGGCAGCCAAGGACAGTAAGAACTTTATCACCTCCTACCATGCTCTACTACCAGCCGCTCCGCGGGAGAAAGATGAGGCTTTCTACTCCCGTAAAGATTTACACCCTCGGAAACCCTGTACAGGGTCGCTATGGGTTGGACCTAACTCGATGGCACTTAACAACAACAACAACAACAACAACCATGCTCTAGTAGTGTAGTGGTTATAAATAGGGCTGCTAACCTCAAGGTTGGCAGTTTGAAACTACCAGCCATTCCACGGGAGAAAGATGAGGCTTTCTGCTCCTGTAAGAAGCCTCAGAAGCCCTATGTAGGGTCACAATGAGCCGGAACTGACTCCATGGTACTTAACAACAACACCACCATGCTCTATGAGTCTTGGTGTGGTGCAATGGGTTAATGCATCAGACTGCAAAGCTGTTTGAACTGGAAGGTCGGAAATTTAACCTCACCAGCTGCTCCTTGGAAACCCTATACAGGGTCGTTATGGGTCGGAACCAACTCGTCGGCACTTCACAACAGCAACCATGCTCTAGGGGACCATTAGGTAAATGACTGCCTCTCTCACTAAATGATTGTCTTGTCTTGGGATGGAGTGTCTAGAAAGGGGCATTAATTTGTAAAGTTTGCCAACCATGGCTCACTCCTGCCTGAGCCTGTTCTACTGACCCTCAATTTCAATGGCTATTGCTGTTCAAAGAATTTTAAGGTCAGTGCAGAGAATGATGACAAAATTCCAAGAGTCCCATGGCAAGGTTCCAGAACTTTGAAGATCCTCAGCTCTCTGACCAGTGGACTCGTGGTAATGTTTGTTGCTCTTGGCCTTGAAACCAATCTATCCCACACTCAAATTGAGCATCTGGAGAAAGTACAATTTCCAACAACTGTTCCCAGAGGCCATATCTATCTTTCTATTACCAGAATAAAAATATCCTAGCTCTCCCAAGTACCCAGCTAATGAAAAGTTGTCTTATTTTACCCAGCTGGATTATACCAATGATCAACTTCCCCTGCCCTCTTACATCTCCCATCAAATCAAGAACATAGACTATTTAAACATATGTCTAAAATGTTTTTTCTTATAGCCATACTGCCAGATTCATAAATTATATTTGCTCCTATAAATCTATAAGACATTAATGCATGAGACTCAGGGGAAAGTAATGCCACTGAACAAAGGAAGAAAGCTCCTTTCATGCCCTTGGACCATCAACTTCTTAGAACTTCAGTATCCTTATCTGTAAAGTGAGAGTTTGAATTAGATGAGAACTGTATAGTTCAAGTGATATTTTCTGCTTTAAAGGCTACATTACTATAACACTTAGTAGAAAAAGTGAAAAACTATATACTATCAACTTTACTCTTCCAGAAAGCAACTTTGAGGCATATAGATTTTCCGGCAGTGGGTAATGTTAAACCTGCACTCTATAGTGAGACACCAAATAGGTTTTTGTTTCCTTTTTTTTTTTTTGCCATCTAAGTGTCAGTAAAAGCAGCCAAGTAATAGTAATTGTTATTATTAATAATACATGGTTGTCTGATGAATGAACAGAAGCAAAGGGGTTTCAGTCTTTACTCTTTGTCTATTATAAGCCTTCTACTTTATGGTTAATACCAGATAAAGCTCACTCCACAGTTCACTAAGTCTGCATCAGAGATGCATTCCAAGGCACTCAGACCCTAACTAGTCTGTGTCAAACCCAGCAGTTCGAAACTACCAGCTGCTCCGTGGGAGAAAGATGAGGCTTTCTACTCCTGTAAGGATTTACACCCTTGGGAACCCTGTACAGGGTCGCTATGGGTCGGAACCGACTCGACGGCACTTAACAACAACAACAACAACAATCCTTATTAAAGGTTTAGTCTACATGTTTATTAATACAGCCTCAGTCCCATCCCCTGCTCTATCAGCATTCCATGTTGTGATTCTTCATCACAGAGATATAGACGAGGTGGCAAAATTCTAGTTTTGCCTTCTGCTCAGGAGAACTCATTCTGAAAATGTGTTTCAACACTAAGATGGGCTCATGCCTCAATTTTATGACTTAAGACATCAGTTACTTCAGTTTCTTTCTTTTTTTTAAATTTGATATATTACTGTTAGTGTAAATTTACACAGCAAAACCCACTCCCGTCATACAGTTTCTAGACATAATGATGAGTGACATTGTTTGTATTCTTCATGATGTTTCAACATTCTCATTATTTTTGTTCTAGTTGTTTTATTCCTATTAATTTAAACTCCTGGCCCACCCCCAGTCCTCTTATCTAAACTATTAAAATAGCTGTTGACCATTAGGTTTTACATAGATGATTTTTATTTCAAAGAAGGAAAAATGATTCTTGAATCCCAGACCTTATCTAAACTATTAAAATAGCTGTTGACCATTAGGTTTTACATAGATGATTTTTATTTCAAAGAAGGAAAAATGATTCTTGAATCCCAGACCTCCTCCTTAGAATGATGGAATCTTGAATGAATGGGTGGCTCTTGTGCTTTGTCGAGGGGCTTGGGGAGTCTTCCTCAGAGACATTGGAAGAGGACACTGCAGAAGAAATTGGATATATGTGAAGTCTCTGGGGCAATCTTGTTCAAGGGAGAAAGAAATAGTAAAAGAAAGAGAATCATTTGGGTTGTGTTGTGGATTGAATGTGTTCCCTCAAAATATATGCTGAAGTCTGATTACCTGCATCTGTAGAAGTGATCCAGTTGGAAAGAAGGGTTTTCTTTTGTCATATTAATGAGTTCATACCAGAGTAGGGTAGGGCCTAATCATTTCTGATTTAAAAAGAGAACAGAATAGGCACAGAGACTTACACAAGAGAAAGGTACCATCTCAAGACAGAACACATTTCAAGTGCTTCAATAAGGCCAAGAACTCCAGGATTGCTGGCTATTCAAAACTGAACTAGAGTCCTGGTGTGGCACTATAGGATAAGCACTTGACTACTGACCACAAGGTTGGCAGTTCAAACCCACCATCTGTTCCTTGAAAACCCAGTACAGGGTCATTATGAGCTGGAACCAACTGGATGGCACTTAGCAAGATAACAACAATAGAAACTGAAGTATCAGAAAGAGATTTACTTGTGCTTTATTGACTGTGTAAAGGCTTTCAATTGTGTGGATCATGTCAAGCTACGGACAACATTTCAAAGAAAGGATATTCCAGAACACTTCATTTTGTGCTCATGAGGAACTTGTACCTCATGAACCTAAGAGGTAGTCGTTTGAACGGAACAAGGTGATACCGAATGACTTAAAATCAGGAAAGGTGTGAGCCAGGGTTGTATTCTTCTACCATACTTATTCAATCTCTATGTTGAACAGAGAATATGAGAAGCTAGATTACTTGAAGAAGAAGAAGTAATCAGAGTCAGAGGAAGACTCATTAACAGTTTGTGCTATGCAGATGGTACAACCTTGCTTTCTGGAAGCAATAGGGGCTTAAACTATTTTCTGACAAAGATCAAAGACCACAGACATCAGTATGGATTGCACCTCAATGAAAAGAACAAAATTCTCATAAGTGGACCAATAAATAACATCATGATAAAAGGGGAAGAGATTGAAGTTGTCAAAGACTTCATTTTGCTCAGATTAACCATCAACACTCATTGAAGCAGCTGTCAAGAAATCAAAGGATGGTGTATTACATCAGGCAAATCTGCTGCACAAGATTTCTTTAAACTGTTCAAGAGCTAAGATATCAGTTTGAAGACTAAGGTGTGCCTGCCCCAAGCCATGGTATTTTCAATAATCACTTATGCATGTGAAATTTGGACAATGAATAAAGAACATAGAAGAATTGATAAATTTAAGTTGTAGTGTTAGAGAAGAATACTGAATGCCAGAAGAACAAACAGATCTGTCTTGAAAGAAATACAGCCAGAGTGCTCCTTAGAGGCTAGGATGGTGCAACTTGGGTTCTCATACTTCTGACATATTATCAGGAGGGATCCATCACTGGAGAAAGACATCGTGCTTGGAGAAGTAGAGGGTCAGAAAAAAAGAGGAAGAAAGAGCTTTAGGGAAATGGGTAGCACAGTGACAGCATCAGTGAACTCAAGTATAACAGTAATTGTTAGGATTGCACAGGACTGGGCATCGTTGTGCAGTGGGTTGCTATGACTTAGAACCAACTTGATGGTACCTAGCAACAGCAAGATGCTGAAATAGACAAAGAAGGATTTCCACTTAGTACCACACCCTGAATTTAGATCGACTCTTAACATTTAAATTTTAAGTAAATGAGTTTCTGTTATTTAAAGCTGCCCACTTGTAGTATTTTTTCTTACTGCAGCACAATGTAACAAAGTCAGATAGTAATAGTTTGCAGTACAGAATAGGCTGAAGGGGCCAATAAAATGCTGCTTTGTTGGAGGTTCTTAGGGTGTTTAAGGACTGGGACTGTTTTTATTTGTGGTCTGTGTTGCTGTGACCTCCTCCTCCCCTTAGAGCCCCACATCCCATTTAAAGAGAAAATTCTGTGCACACATATATCTTCAAAAAAATGCAATGATCAAGGAAAAGCAGAACAGTGAGTTTCTTAGCTAGGTCCTCTTGGACATAGGAGGTCCAGAGAGTGAAATACTCTAAAACGGAATGTATTTTAGAAAAGTAGAAATTTAGAGCCAGCAGTAATAATGAGAACACAATCTATTAACATTGTTGGAAATGTTGAGGGAGGGAGGGTTTCTTTAGACTTCCACAAGCTACTTAATACACAGTTTGGGACAATCTTATTTAGATTTTAAGGGGCAGATTACATATTGGTTTCATTTTGTGGGAGACTTTTTGTTACACTGGCATCAGGAATTAAACTAATCTCATTATGTTGTTGTTATTGTTGCTAAGTATCATCGAGTCAGTTCTGACCCATTGTGACCCTGTATAGAGTTTCCAAGGAGTAGCTGGTGAGGTTGAACTGCCTACCTCGCAGTTCAAATAGCTTTGCAGTCGGGCGCATCTTAACCCACAGTGCCACACCAGGACTCCAGTCTCATTATACCAGACTTTATCTATCTTTGCTAATATTTTGTAAAATAAGATAAGCCCTGGGACATATTCATACCAGGGTGATAGTGGGGGATCTTAGACCTCACTTTTCCTCAATGTGTTCTGCCCTCCACGATTTGGCATCTAGTGCAAATATCTCTCCTTTCCTGTCAGCCCTTTCATCACTTTCACTCCCATCCCAACTCTAAATTAGGATAAAAATTAATTTGCTCAAATGTGAGTTGAAAATGTGATTTCCTTCCTCCATGTGGTTCCAAAATTTAAATAATTCCCCACTCCCCAATTTCCCTGCAGCAGGTTTAGTTGGCCAGCCTTACACCAGCCCCTCCTCTCTACAGACAGGGTTTTGCTTCCTTTTACATCTTCAGTGAACCACAGTGACCTTGGAGGCTGATACAGGTGCTTTGGGAGACCAGTTCATCAAGAGTTGCAGACAGTAAGGGCTGGGGTGAGCCATCAGCCCCTCAAAACTATGGTCTAGAACTGCCCTGGACCAGATTAGTGATGGTGACCCAGAGGTGAAAAGCTCTGCATTCCATTACCAGTCTCCTGAGTAATCTTCCTAATTCAGTATCCTTTCATTTAATTGAAACATTATTTTCTCTCTGTTAGCCAGGGCACTCAAGCTGGTGTAGTAGTGTTAATCTTTCAGCTGATTTCCATCTTTGCAGAATTACCTTTCTAGCAATTAGACCCACTGGTATAAATTTGCCTTGCTTCTTCCAGGGGTCCAGTGTTAAAATGGAAAACTCCAAGCTCAATGAGTTTTCCTTCAGGCTGACCCAGGGCAGGTATTAATTAACTGGGGTGTAGTAAAAAGGCTGAGCTTGAAAAGTCAAGCAAGAGAATACTTCTCTTGGGATATCTTTGCAGTCAGCAGACAGACCAAAGAGGGTGAGACCTGGATAGAGAAGAATCACATTTGAAAGTCAAAACCTAATTAGTCAACAAATCTCATATACATGTACAGCGTTGCCGGAGTCAGAACCAAGTTGATGTCACTTAACAACAGCAGATATACATATAGTTGTTGGAAACAAAGTGATACATGTGGAATAACACCTTGGGGTGTGTCCAAGGCATTCCACGTGTGTCACTTTGTTTCCTTAGCTTTGGCTTGTGTAGCCTCATGTCGGAATAGTAACACTATCTTTCTTTTTTAAAATCAAGATGATACAATTAATATCTGCTGTCTTGCAAGAAGTAGATCTTTTGAGCAAAATACTTAATGTACATGAGTTATAAAGATTGTGATGTTCTAGAAATGGATGTTGTCCATTCCTGCAAATGAAGTACATCTCAGAGAGATTCATTAGCATTCCAAAGCCCACAGGCATTACATGGAAGAGTCTGGGTGTGAGCCTAGGCCCTTCTGACTCTAGAGTCCACGCTTTTTCCTTTAGTGACTCCCTTTCTAGTCTCTTCAACTTCAAATCCATCTGGCACATCATAACCATCCTGGATAATATTTCTAAATTTTACTTCTAAATAACCTGACCCATAATTAGCATTCACTCATTACATACTGAATGAGTGGATACATTGCACATGTGATTCCTCTAATTAAGCATGGTTTTAACAGCTTTATTGAAGTATGCATGGCCTACAGTAAACTGCACATATTTAAAGTGTGTAGTATAATAAGTTTTGACGTATGCACACTCATGACATTATTACCATAATTAAGATAATGAACGTACCCATCGTCTCCAGAAGTTTCCTGGTGCTCTTTTGTCATTCTTTACTCCCAGCTTTCTCCATCCCCATCCTCTTCCCTATCCACTACCATACCCAGGAAAGCACTGATTTACTTTCTGTCACTATGGATTAGCTTACATTTTCTGGAATTTTTAATAAATAGAATCATACAGTATGTATTCCATTTGTTTTCTGACCCCACTGCTTAGTTTAGTAATTTTAAGATTCATATATGTTGTTGCATGTGTCAGTGGTTCCTTGGTTTTTATTAATGAGTAAGTAGTATTCCATTAGACTCCTGGTGTGGCGCTGTAGGGTCAGTACTGGACTGCAAACTACAAGGTCAGTAGTTCAAACCCACCAGCTGCTCTTCAGAAATCCTATACAGGGTTGCTATGTGTAGAAACTGGCTCAACGGCACTTAACAGCAACACCAACAACAGTATTCCATTGGACCCCTTAGGTGGCAGAAATGGTTTATATTGAACTATTAACTCTAAAAGTTGTTGGTTCTAATCCATCTTATAGTACCTATAATAGCTCTACCATAAAGATTTCAGCCAAAAAACTATGGAACCATTCTACTCTGTAATACATGGGGTTGTCATAAATAAGAGTTAACATGACAGGGTCTTTGGTTTTGGTATTCCATTGAGAGTTTCTGAGTCGCGACATGATTAATGTACTAAACTTAATTGAAAAGTTGACTACCCAAGTTCACAACACATGGGCCTCTAAAAAAGTCTGGCCATCGAATTCTGAAATACCAGATGCTGAAATCATCATGGGAACATAGTTGAACTCAAGACTCATGGGTTGGTGTGAGTCAGAATTTACTTGATAGCAACTGATTGGTTAACTGAGTAGTATTCCATGGTATGAACTTACCACATTTGCTGATTCATTCATCTGATTGTAGACAATTAAGTTGTTTCCAGATTTTAGCTACTACAAAGAAAGCTGCTATAAACATTTATGTACAAGTCAATATCTGGATGTACAACTTTGTTTCCCTTGGATACATGTTGAGGAGTGGATGACTAGATCATGTGATAGGTGTATGTTTAACATTTTAAGAAATAGAAATCTATTATCCAAAGTTATTTGATCATTCTACATCCAAATATTGATAAGCATGAGAGTTCCTGCTCTTCATCCTTGCCAATATTTGGTAAGATCAATTTTTATGTCCATGTGTTTTAAATGTTAGCTGTTCTAAAAAGCATTGCAATATCACATTGTGGTTTGAATTTATATTTTCTAATAAAAATGATCCAATGGATTGTAGAAATTATTGCACAATATCATTAACATTGCAAGCAAGTATAGTTTTGCTGAAGAGTATTCAAATATAATTGCAACAATATATCAAGAAGGAACTGCCAGAAATTCAAGCTGAATTCAAATAGGATATGGAATGAGGGATATCATTGCTGATGTCAGATGGATCTTGGCTGAAAAAAGAGAATACTAGAAATATGCTTACCTACATTTTATTGACTATGCAAAGACATTCAATGGAGTGAATCATAACCAATTATGGATAGCATTGTGAAGAATGGGAATTTCATAACATTTAGTTGTCTTATGTGGAACCTATACATAGATCAAGAGGCAGTCATTCAGACAGACAAGGGAATACTGCAGGGTTTAAAATCAGGTAAGGTGTGCATCACAGTTGTATCCTTTCCCCATACAGATTTGATCTGTATGCTGAGCAAATCATCTGAAAAGCTGGACTGTATAAAAAAGAAGATGATGTCAGGATTGGAGGAAGATTCATTAACAACAAGTGATACAACATTGCTTGTTGAAAACGAAGTGGAGTTGAAGCACTGATGAAGATCAAAGACTACAGCCTTCAGTATGCTTATATTTGGGTGTTATGTCTTATAAATCTTGGCCTAACACAAGTTCACAGAATTTTTCTCTTATTTCTTTTCTAGACATTTTGTTTATTTGTTTTGTAAATGGTGTGGCTCTGTATGATAAGCACAGGACTGCTAACCACAAGGTCAGCTATTAAAGACCACCAGTTGCTTCTTGGAAACACTACACGGGGTTGCTTTGAGTTGGAACTGACTTGATAGCACTTAGTAACAACAACAACAAATGCATGTCTGATCATTCCAGCACTATTTGGATGCACAACAGAAAACACACTGCCTGGTCCTCTGTCATCCTCACAACTGTTGTCATGCTTGAGCCCATTACTGCTGCCTTTTTGTCAATGAACCTCCTCTTTGCCAAGCATGATGTTGGTCTCCAGGGCATGGGCTCTCCTAATTACATGTTTGAAGTATGAGAGACAAAGTCTTAAACCATCCTGGCTTCTAAGGAGCATTCTGGCTGTACTTATTCTGAGTTTGCTCTTCTGGCAGTCCATGATACTTTTAATATTCTTCTCCAACACCATTACTCAAATGTATCAATTCTTTTCAGTTCTTCCTTATTCATAGTCCAACTTTCACATGCATATGAGGTGATTGACAATACCGTGGCTTAGGTCAGGCACACCTTAGACGTCAAAATGATATTTTTGCTCTTTAATACTTTAAAGAGGTCTTTTGCAGCAGATTTGCCTAATGCAATGCATTGTTTGGTGTTTGCTTCTATGAGTGTTGATTGTGGATCCAATCTTGTGGAGGTCTTTGATGACTCCAATCTTGTCTCCATTTGTCATAATGTTATTTATTGGTCCAGTTGTGACGATTCTTGTTTTCTTTGCATTGGGGTGCAATCCATACTGAAAGCTGTGGTCTTTAATCTTGATCAATAAGTATTTTAAGTCCTCTTCGTTTCCAGAAAGTAAGGTTGAATCATCTGCATATTGCAGCATATTACAGTTTCCTCCAACCCTCCAATCCTGACACCATATTTTTACATATAATCCATACAACTATGTAATCCTGTTTCTCAGATGATTTGCTCAGCATACAGATTAAGTAAGTATGGTGAAAGAATACAACCCTATTGTACACCTTTCCTGATTCTAAACCATTCAGTATTTCCCTTGTCTATTCACTTGACTGCCTCTTGGTCTGTGTATACTTTCCTCATAAGCAGAATTAAGACTGATGGGCTTGAACTGCCAACCTTGAGGTTATCAGTCCAGTGCTTCTCCTGCAGCACCACATGATGGCTCTGGTAAAGTGAAAGGTCAGCAAAAAAGGGGAAGACTCTCAGTGAGTTAGTGGCAACCACAATGGACTCAAACAAAATCACAATTGTGCCAATGGTACATGACTGGGTAGTGTTCTGTTCCATTGTCCACAGGGTTCTTATGAGTTGAAACTGACTTGATGACACCTAACAACTACTCCTAATGACATCTAAGTTGATATTTTGTGGAAAGGCATATACTTGTGTGATTGGGTCAAAAATGAATTAAAATATGGATTCTGAAATGAATTTTTACAGACAACTTCTCTCATGTACACACATCTTGATGTACAAATAGGGGTAATAGTTGGTAAAAACAAAACAAAACAACGTCTAAGTCTATGTAAATTTAAAAGAGATTTTCAAGTAAATATGAAGTATAAAATAATATTTCTAAACTATAGCATTGTGCTTTTTGTCAAACGTGTTTTCTTTCTTATGGTAGGTAAATCATGTATCTGACAATCATTGATACCTTCCTAAAATGCTGTTCAATAATTTTGGGAAACTTCCATTATCTTTTATTATTATTATTATTATTATTTTAATGTTTTATTGTGAATTATATGGTAGTTTACATGAGAGAACTTTAGTTTTACATTCATTCCATCGTATATCATCTCATTGTCATGGTTCCAATCCCCTCCATGCA
>NW_006408570.1:9655897-9657352 GCF_000296735.1 Chrysochloris asiatica | reverse complement strand
CATGCTGGAAAAGGATATCATGTTTGGTAAGGTGGAGGGTCAGAGAAAAAGAAGAAGACTCCCAGTGAGATAGATTGGCGAAATGGCAACATCAATGGGCTCAAACGTGTCAAAAATAGTGAGATTGGCCCAGGATTGGGCAGTGTTTCGTCATGCTTTGCATAAGGTCGCTATGAGTCAGTACCAACTTGATGGCACCTAACAACAACAACAACAACTTACAGCTGAAGAAAAAGAAGTATGGACTCACTAGAGGTTCAATCCAAGATGGCGTGCTGAAAAGGGATAGCATCAGAGTGTACAATTCTTTGGCTTTCAGTTCAACATGTTCACACAATTAAAAAAATAATGTTCAGATAAATTTGTGAAGAATCATAAAATTTAAACATAGTCAAAGCCTTAGTCCAAAAAAGAACAGTTAAATAAACACATGTAAAGATTGCAATGGTAGGTCCGTAATGAATTGATCTCTGGTAACACAGTGTATTAAGTATTGGGGTGCTAACCACTGTTCAAACCCACCAACTGGTCTGAAGGACAAAGGTGAGACAGTCTCCTTTCATTAAGATTTCCAGCTTCAGGAATCCTAGGGGACGGTTCGTTTCTGTGCTGTAGGGTCAGTGTGAATCGGAATGGACTTGACAACAGTAGGTTTTGGGTTTGGGTTTTATGGCATTGATATCTGGAGTTTCATTGGACAACAACTTTGCATAACAAATACAATGTACATTGTGTTAATAATATATAATGAAATTATGTTGCACACTCCTTTAGAGGCAGTTTTGTATTTTCATAATTCCTACAGAATTCATTTAAAGGAGAATTTGAAATGGATTCCATAAGTCTAATACTTGATTCTAATTCAGTCAGTCTTGATAATTAATAAGTGGCGCTGTGAGTTAATGCACCAGACTGCAAAGCCATTTGAACTGCAAGGTCGGCGGTTCAAACTCACCTGCCGCTCCTCAGAAACCCTATACAGGGTTGCTATGGGTCAGGATCGACTCAACGGCACTTAACAACAACAACAATAAAGTCTACTTGAGTATAATACTTGTGACTGATTATTTCCCATAGATTATGTTCATTTTCTTCTTACCTTGGTGATGGTGATGTGCCGTGGAGTTGGTTCCGATTCATAGCGACCCTAAAGACTCTTAATCTATAGTAACATTCTCCATTTTATATTAGGGATAGACTCAGACTTAAAGTGGCTCCATAGTAAAGATTGTTCTGATTGAACATTTCTCTTTTGTCTATCAGTACGTCTCAGTAGAAAGCTGCCCACTAAATGAAATAGTGCAAAGAAATAAGTATCTTTGGGATTAGACCTAAGTCTGTATTTTAGCCCTATTGCTAATGGGCTGTGTGGCATTTCCAAGGGTTTTTTTTTTATTTATTTGAATCTGAAACTCCTCATCTGAGAATTGGGAGGATATTATGACAAAAGATTAT
>NW_006408570.1:9653608-9655620 GCF_000296735.1 Chrysochloris asiatica | reverse complement strand
AGCGACCCTGTACAGGGTTTCCGAGGCTGTAAATCTTTATGGGAGCAGAATGACTCATCTTTCTCCCACGGAACAGCTGGTAGTTTCGAACTGCTGAGCTTGCGGTTCGCAGCCCGATTCCTAACCACTACGCTACCAGAGCTCCATAGCAACCCTGTATAAGGTTTCTGAGGAATGGCTGGTGAGTTTGCACTGCCAATCTTCTGGTTCAAACAGCCCATATGGTCCAATGCTTATCCTACAGTGGCACACTTGGTACTTAGAAAATATTAAACCTTGACTGCCCAATAAATAATGTTGTTTTAGCCATTTTGCTTCTGGGGACATCATCCTTGCTACTGTGTATTTTGTAGTCTATCTAGGTTGCTTTATTCAGTACTACATTGTTATGGGTCATAAAAGAATAAAATATGTTTTTTGTACTGTTATGTTTCTTTTTATTCAAGAACCATAAACATTTACAATCCTTCAGACACCTTTTTGGGTGATCTTTTTTTGTATTACTTCATTTCCATTCAAGCTGAAGTATAAGTAGCTTTTGTTTATATATTGGCATGTATCTGTTTATTACTTAAGACAAATACTATTTTCTTTCTGTTGTGTAAAACAAGCAGTTGTTCTTGTAAAGTATAAATCTGACTACATTTCGTACTTTTATATTACCCTAACTCAACCCAGACCCCGCCGCCAGGCTATAGAAGATGCAGTCAATTTTGAAAAAAAAAAATTTTTTTTTGAAAAAATAATCTCATTTCACTGTCATTTCAGCCTACTTTTAATCACCTTAATTATTAAAAAAAAAAAAAATTAGTTGTTTAGAAGCTTTTGTAAAAAAACACAACAACAAGACTAAACGTTAAAAAAAACCTCTTTCATTTAAACAACTGCAACAACCACCTTGTCTATGATTAATTGGGTTTGAATATTAGCTTAGCCTAAGAAATACATTCTCTATTTTGTGTGTGTGTGAAACATAAATAAGGTAAAATAAAACTGTTCCGTCCATGTGAGGCAATTTTTCAAAGCAAAATAAACATAACTAAGAGGAAATTGGAATGACTTCCAAAAATGTATACTTTTGAGTTGTGTTCAAGCTTGAGTTCTTTATACCCAAAGTTCAATTTTAAAAATAACCATCTGTGGATGACTGGGAGCCAAAAGTCAAGCACCTTCAGCCCTAACACTTGAGGACAGTAAAGAGAGCAGGTCTCCTTCACATCTGCACTGCTAATGGCTCAGGGAGCTTGTCTAGTGAATTTGGTATCACCAAGGCAACACTTCCATCACCTGAAGTCTAGCACCTTCTCATTTACAACTCATTTGACACGCACCAACTGTAAATAAGTCCACACTCAGCAGCAGAAATGTTTGGAGTGCCTCACCAGCACCTCCTGTAAAAACTGTAAATTGCCCAACTTCAGGACTGAATGAGATGCCGGCAGATCCGGCACTCAATCTATTGCACACTAATTGTTGCACTGAGATAATTTTGAGGTAATTACACCCCACCAACCCACAAGTAACCTTGCTTAGGCTGTACTTAATCCAAAAGGTCAGGAAATTTCGCTCCTCACCTCTAACTGCTCACCTTTCTCGGGTGCACTAGGGGGATACTTAATTCCAACAGAGTAGAAATTTAGCTAGTAAGCGACGTCTAGACATAAATATTCATGGAAAAAACTTTTGAAAAAAATTAGTTAAGCCAATCACCCCACTCTCAGGAGACCACTGAGATAGACTTTGACAATTTACATGGATTTGCTTAAATTTTTACTTATTTCAGAACTGTGTTCGTGGCAACTGACACATTCCTTGTGCCAGTATTTGGATACTTCGTTTTTCACTTTGCTCTTTTAAGAAGGCAGGTGCACTCAGAACCTTGCAAACTCTGCTAACTCTTTGTGCACACTTCTTTACCTTTCTAAAACTCTGGCCCTTTAAAAACAGTATTCAAGATGGTGGATCAGGTGGATGTATAGTAGAGAGCTCCGCCAACAACAACACAGAATACC
>NW_006408570.1:9622354-9650873 GCF_000296735.1 Chrysochloris asiatica | reverse complement strand
TTATTATATATGCCTGAGTGGGTTTTTTTGTTTGTGTGTTTTTTTAAAAAAAGCTAAAGTGGATAAAGAGAAATACTTTTAACTGATGGTATGGAGGGGATTATAATCAATGTAATGAAACAAGTTACATGAATTGTTGAATGTGAAACTTATGTTAATGTTCACTCAATCCACAATAAAAAACCTTAAATTAAAAAAAAGAAAAATAACAGTATTCAAAGATTTGTTCATGTTCCAATGTAGTCACAAGTGTCACGATTTATCTAAAATTACTTGGAAGCTTGGAATTTGTTCTATGCTTATGAGAACTTCTGTTAGAGTCATTCATCATCAGAATACTTAAATAATGAGTCTGATGCATTCTATTAATTATACACTCTACAGAGTCAATATAATCCTGCTCCCTGACCCAAAATGTGTGTCTATGTGTGGGGTTGCTTTCCATGCCAAGCATCCTTAGTAATAACAATAGCTTTTGTTTTCATCACAAAAACCATGTATAATTTTTATCTTGTTTAGCTCAAAGATGATATCAAAAAATTTACCTTTCCTTTGTTGTTGTTGTTGTTGTTTGATGACACTGAGTCAGTTCCAACTCATAGAGACCCTATGCACAACAGAACAAAACACTGCCTGGTCCTGTGCTAACCTCACAAATATTATTATGTTTGAGCCCATTGTTGCTGCTACTATGTCAATCTATCTTGTTGGGGGGTGGGGTGTCTTTCTATTTTTCATTGACCCTCCACTTTTCCAAGCATAATTTCCTTCTTCAGGGACCAGTTCATCCTGAAAACTTGTCCAAAATCAGTGAGATGAAGTCTTGCCATCCTCACGTCTAAAGAGAATTCTGTCTGTACTTCTTCCAAGACAGATTCATTTGTTCATCTGGCAGCCTAGGTTGTTGTTAGGTGTCATCGAGTTGGTACCGACTCATAGTGACCTTATGCACAGCAGAATGAAAGACTGCCCGATCCTGGGCCAACTTCACTGTTTTTGACATGCTTGAGTCCATCGGTGCTGCCACTTTGCCAATCCATCTTGCTGGGGGGGGGGGGCTTCCTCTTTTTCTCTGACCCTCCACTTTACCAAACATAATGTCCTTCTCCATTGACTGCTCCCTCCTGACAATATGTCCAAAGTATGAGAGATGAAGTTTGGCCATCCTGGCCTCCAGGGAGCACTCTGGCTGCACTTCTTCCAACACGTATCTGTTGGTTCTTTTGGCAGCCCATGGCACTTTCAATATTCTCCAACACCATAACTCAAAAGCATCAATGTTTCCAGTCTTCCTTGTTCATTGTCCAACTTTTATATGCATATAAGGCAATCAAAAATATCATGGTTGGGGTCAGATGTACCCAAAGTGCTCTTTAACACTTTAAAGAGATCTTTTGTAACAGATTTGTCTAACGCATGACTGTTGCTTCCTTAAACACTGGTTGTGGATCCAAGTAAAATGATATCCTGACAACTCAGTCTTTTCTCCGTTTATCATGATGTTTATCGGTCTAGTTGTGACGATTTTCTTGTTGTCTTCTTTGCACTGAGTTGTAATACCAAAGTTTGTGTTTTTTGATCTTCATCAATAAATGTTTCAAGTTCTCCTGGCTTTCAGCAAGCAAGGTTGTGTCATCTGTGGACCACAGGTTGTTATGTTAATGAGGCTTCTTCCCATTCTGATGCTGTTTTCTTCATATAGTCTAGTTTCTGAGATTATTTAAGTGTACAGATTGAATAATTATGGTGATAGAATACAATCTTGACACATACCTTTGCTGATTTTAAATCATAGAGTACCTCTCATTAAAAAAAAAAATGTCTTTAGAAATTCTTTTGATATTCACATACAAAATAACCTTGAAAGAGTCATAATTATGTTGATTGCTTCCTTGAAACATTGTGGGTTAAAACATTGAAAAACTTCTTTATTTATCTACTATCATTTTGTAAAAAGAAAGAAGGCAGGCAAAACATACTTACTTATACCTCTTATCAAGATAGTACCATGCCTGTCTTATTCCGTGCCTGATAGTGACAAGACCACAAATCTGAAGAGGAAGGCTATTTTCAAGACTTGCTCTACCTTGTGACTTTGTTGTCATTTACTGCTGTCTGATTGACCTCAACCCATAGCAGTCTATACAATAGATCAAAACATGGCATTCCTGTGCCATCTCATGATTGATTGAGACTCAGACTGTTGTGATCCAAAAGTTTTAAATTGGCTGATTTTTGGAAGTCAGTTGCCAGGCTTTTCTTCCTAGCCCGTCTTAGTCTGGAAGCTCTACTGGAACATTTTCAGCATCATAGCTACACACAGCCCTCTCCTGACAGATGAGTAGTGGCCATGCTTAAAGTTCATTGGCTGGGAATCGAGCCTGGGTCTCCGGCTTGGAAGGTGAGAATTCTACCTCATGTGACTTTAAGCATCATCTTCCCTATTCATGCAGCTATTGGTCTACAAGGTGCTCAATATAGAGTCTGGAATAGGACTTCTCTAGGGTTTAAGGTCTTGTGATTCAGATGGACAACAGGGAAAGATCTTTCTTTGGTTTCTGGGCCTTTCATCTTACAAGATCTATTTCAAGTCACATTTTCTATTATATGTGCTTAAGAGCCTCCAGTGAAAAACAAGTATTTAGCCTTTAGAAGTTCTATAGGTAATATGCAACCTTCTTGACATAAATTGGTTTTAAATGGGTTTGGTGACCTGAATATACTATTCCAAATTTCAGCCCAAACTCTAAGTTTTTCTTTTTCATTTTCTATTTTCCAGGTCTTTCCAAGAATAGTCATTTCAAAGTACACTTGTGAAATAAAATCCTGGTATCACCACCCGGGGAGGTTGAACCATAACTAAAGGAAACAAGAAAAGGTACAATTTGCTCTTATGGCTTTCTACTATGACTTTCTGATGTTTTCTTTTCTTTTTTTAAACTAATAGTCATCCCAGCATAAAAGATTCTGAAAGTATAAATTGAAGAGAAGTATGAGTATTTAGTAGAAGTATCTTCCCTATCTCCTTTCTTCAATCTTCTAGTTTCATAAAAGAGGTGACATCATAATTTATGATGGTAAGCTAGCTGTTCAAATGTCATTACACAAGTGATGTTTTAATTGATGATGTTAGGCTGGTTAGCAGAAAAGTGTCAAATGTCACTTTCATGACATAAACTGGCAGTTACGATTATATAATATCAATTATTCTTTTGAAAGCTGTATTAGCTCAGTTAGAACTGAACCAATTTCGTTTGAGCAGGTTCATTTTTTTTCCTTTCTAGCTGTTCATCCAGTTCTAATGATTAGGAGTAAAATACACTCTAGATGTAGTTTAGGCTTCCATAATGTCCTCCCTGCAAGCATAATGGGTGTCATACATGCCCTTTCTGTTGTAAGAGGAGGTACAAGAAAAATCTGTATTGATCTACTACAAAGGAGGCTAGACCTTGAATTACTTCACCAAATAATCCTCCTCCCTAATAGAAACTCTTGAAATTATTTTAATTGTTACTTGTTGTTTCATTGAAATATGACCTTGTGAAGGAATGCTTTTTTAGTGTCTTCACTCATTTTGGTTTTCTATAAATGTCAACTGCTAAGTTAATTTGGAGTCATGGTGTGGAACTGTAGGATAAGCCCTGGACTGCTATCCACAAGGTTAACTGTTCACACTCACCAGCTGTCCCTTGGAAACTCTATACAAGGTCACCCTGAGTAGGAACCAATTTCACAACACTTAACAACAACAAAATTAATTTAGAATTAACCCCAGGCTTCTAAGCATACTTGCCTTCTGCCATTTCCATTTATTTATAAATGAAAATAAACTTAAAATCAGAAAAATTAGTCAAGAAACATGTTATTTGGTTCTTTTTTTCTTTTATTGATGGAAAACTCCTATGAACTTTTTGAAGTCCCATTGTATATATACCATCTTGACAATGTGATAGGTTAAACAGAAGACTAGAGGAACTCAAATCTGAACATAACCTAATGAAAACCGAAAACACACCCACTGCCATCCAGTTAATTTCCAACTCATGGAGACTCTATCGGATAGAGGAGAAAATTTAGAATAGCACCAGAGTAATATTAGACATGGTTAGCACAAATACAGTGAAGTTCCAACAATTGGTATAGATTTGGACACAGGCTTTCCCTCTGGAGCAGGGTCCATATTCCATATGGTAGGTACCATACTGGGTAACCCAGTATAGGCAGGCCAGAGGGAAGAACCAGAGAGGCTATGGAAGATGGTAGGCCTTCATACGGAAGCATCTAAAGATGTTGCTACTGGAATGGAATAGGTGCATTCCAACAAGTTACCAGCAGGTACAGTTCTATATGTCAACACTAAGAATTGTTGAAGATAAATTACTCATAAGAATTTTCTGCCTTTTTCCTATTCCTCTTAGACCTCTGATTTCTAATCCCATTTCCATTTACTCCAAAGAAAATCAGATCCCTTCTTCCCATTGCTCTTCAGAGAGTTCACCTCAGACACTGAACTGATTGATGTCCTTTGACACTTCATTTCTACAGTTTTGCTTTCTTTCCCAGGATCCTTAGTGGTATTGTGGGCTGCTAACCAAAAGGAGCTCTGGTAGCATAGTGGTTATGAATTAGGCTGCTAATCTCATGGTCAGCAGTTCGAAACTTCAGCAGTTCGAAACTACCAGCTGTTCTGTGGGAGAAAGATGAGGGTTTCTGCTCCCGTCAAGATTTACAGCCTCAGAAACCCCGTACAGGGTCGCTATGAGCCGGAACCAACTCCACGGCACATAACAACAACAACAACCAAAATATTGGTGGTTCGAATCCACCAGCAGCTCTGTGGTACAAAGAGGAGGCTATCTGCTCCCATAGATTTAGACTCTTGGAAACCTAAGGACGGTTCTACTCTATCCTGTAGCACTGCTATGAGGTGGAATGAACTTCAGTGCAGCGGATTAGTGAGGCTTGCTTTCCTACAACTATGATTTAAGTGAAAATTGTTGTTGTTGTTGAGTGCCATCGAGTTGGTCCCAACCAAAGCGACTCTGTATAGGGTTTCTAAGGAGTAGCTAGTGAGCTTGAACCACTGACCTTGAGGTTCAAACCGACTTTGCAGTCCAGTGCATTAACCCACAGCGCCACATTCCAACTCACAGCAACCCTAATGTAAAACAGAACAAAACACTGCCTGGTGCTGCGCCCTCCTCACAATTGTTGTTATGTTTGAGCCTATTGTTGCTGCCATTTTGTCAATCCATATTTTTGTACCTTCCAACCTGCAGGGCTCGTCTTCTGCCACAACATCAGACAATATTCAGTAGGCTAACACTTAGGCTGCTATTCATAGTGGCTAACGCTTCAGAAGTAATCTGCCTCTTCTTCTTCCTAGTCTGTCTTAGTCTCTCAGCTCAGCTGAAATCTGTCCACCATGAGTGACCCTGCTGCTGTTTAAAATATTGGTGATGCTTCTAGCATCACAGTAACACACAAACCACCACAGCATGACAAACTGACAGACGAGCGGTGGAAGTGAAAATTAGGGGGAAAAAAACTCACACCCAAAGTTGAGCAAGTCAATTGGAATCTCAGAGGAATGTGAAGTCCTGAGCTAATACCAGAAATTCTAGAACTTGGATGAAAGGGTTCCCATGTTCCCTCTGAGGGCCCAGCAAACCACACCAAAAAGAACTTAATCCATAAATGTGTCAAATGGGAAAACACCACAATTCTTGTTCTTGGCAGCATGTGAAGTCTTCGGAACAATTCTTCTGGGCAATTTATTATATTTGTCTCCATCAAAGGTCCTTCCCCTTTGTTCTCCTGTCATTTTCTACCTTGTTTTCACCTGGTTTTAGGAACAAAGCCAAGCAATTTCATTTTGAATGTGTGGAAAAGGCAGACATTGGTTCTGGGACTTTGGGTTTCTTTCTCTGTCTACAACTCAAAGGAGAAGGACAAGGTCTCACAGGGTCGCACCAGAGGAGACAGGGCCAGGTCCCTTAGTGATAAGCCAAATGGTCACAAACATTTGTTTAGTGCTTTGTGAGCTAGCATTGTGGTTTTATCTATAAATACATTATTCTCACAGCCATCTTGTGAGATCATGATTATTAACATTTCATAGAAAAACAAATGAGGCTCAAAAAGTTAAGTAAAAACAATGAGTAGATATCTGAATATAATAATTCCTGTGATCTTCCCATTCTAATATGAGAATATTTAACTTCTCCTTACTCTGGTTATTAGAAGTCCTGACTACTCACACTAGGCGGAGCATCAAAGCTACTTCAGTTTGACTTCCTTGATTTAAATACTGACCATAACTATTTAGTCACTCACTCACTTACTCACTCACTCACTCACTCACTCAATTGTGTTCATTCAATAAATGCTGATTGAGCATCTATAATATGCCAAACACTGTTCCAGGACTGGTGATATGATTATCAACCAAAGTATGCCTCCCTAGAGCTTACATTTTCACTGGACTAGGCCTAGAAACATCTGCAAAAAGAAAACTTTGGCACTCAGTGTTCTATAACGTATTTGGAATTAGAAGCAAGTCACTAGGTCCAGTTGACAAACAAGGAGCAAAGAAAATTCCACAAGGTGTGAATACCAGGAGACGTGGATCATTGGAAGCTGTTCCAGCAGGCTTCCTATCAAAGAAGGAGGGTAGTGATGCTTCAGTGATCGCATTCTTTCCTTCCATGTGGGGGACAAGGGTTCAATTCCTTAGCCAACAGGCTAATGCACCTGTTGTAAGCTATCACTCTTCTTCCAGTACAGCTTTGTGTGTTGCTATGACACTAAAGATTTCAGGAGAGCTGCCATACTAAGTTCTAGAAGAAAGACCTGGATATGTACTTCTAAAACCAATGAAACCCCTATGGATCATAGCAATCTGATATGCTATGGCCATGGTGAAGATGTGGGATCCTGAAGTATTTTGTTCAGCTGTGGATGGGACAGTCTTGCCCCTCATGAGTCCAGAGCTAATTTAATGGCAGTAAACAACAACACTCAACAAGGGAATTAGGAAGGTTTATGAACCCAAAAGATCGGTCCCTACAATGCTTTACTGTAGCACCTAGTGAAACCTATAAGGCAACCTCTTTCTCCACAAAATGAATTCCTTTGTCTTGTTGCTACCAAAACCTCATTACCATCTAGCTGACTCCAACTAATAATAACCCTAAAGGAAGTATAGTTTCTCCATAGGGTTTGTAAGGTTTTAAATCTTTAGTAGCAAACTGCTCCATCTTTCTCCCGTGGAGTGGCTGGTGGATAGGAACTGCTGACCTTTCAGGGATATTCCTGAATTAGTTCTAACTCGACTTTATGTGGCTCTTTTCCAACAGCATCTGTGTCTCTTGCTTCTGGTGTTGGTGGCGTTATTGTTAAACATTTGTTAAAAAATGATGCTCAGAGTAGAGCTATCATTTCAAGACTCATCATCAAGTGATTTTCACTGAAGGTTGTGCTTCCAATCATAATGCTCTGTGCAATGTTGGCTGAGACTCGGTATAGGTTCTTCAGCTTCTGGCTCTCTATACTACTCCCCTATGTTTGTCTTCTCCATGGCAAGATTTAGGTTCTCCTCTGAAAATGTTAGAAGAGGCTTTGAGGCGCAAGAGGTATAAAGAAATAGGATATTAAAACCTTTTATTTCCCCCAGAAACAATTGTTTCATAATTGCACTGAAATTGGAAATTGACTTTGGTATCAGAAGATATCCAAGATGTTGTAGTTCCATTTTGTTTACTTGTACACTAGGTGCGTGATAAGTTTGTCCTTGCAGGGAAGGAATGTTTTGGGGACCTAAGAAATGCATTTAAATCCATTGGTAGGAATTCTAAAATGACTCCCAGTGATCCCCATATCCTAAATTTCAGGCCCTTGTGTGTCTGCAGGACCAAGTGTCTTCCAATGAAAAAGTGATGGGATATTAATTACAAGAATAGATTATAACAGACTGTGACTTCTATCTTGTTCATGCTCTTTCCTTCTTGACTTACTTGTTTTCATAAAGCACACTGTCACACTGGAGAGACGCATAAGGCATAGAACTGAAGGAGTCCTTGGCAAATAGCCAGCTAAAAATGGAGGTCCACAGACCCACAAGAACTAGGTCATGACAACCCCTGCTGAGTGAGTTTGGGCATGGAGACTTCCCCAACAGAGCCTTGCTGTAACTATCACCTTGGCTGACATCTTGATTGCAGGTGTGTGAGAGACCCTGAAGAGGTCAGAGGACCCCGCTAAGCAATAGCCAGATTTCTAAATCTCAGAAACTGAGATCATTAAATTGTTGGGGGCAATTTGTCATGCAATAATAGATAACAAGTACAGTCCCCTTCAAATTATAGGGGCTAGGTGCCTTCTTCTCTCCCTTTTCTTCTTTTTTCTTTCTGTTCCCACCCCCCCATGTGACATTGCTAACAGCAACTTTTGTTTGTAATACCCAGGTAGTGTGTGTACTCTTTGATCTCCTTTGAATGCAGGTAGCCATTGCCCACCCATACATCACTAAGTAACAGAAACAGAACACACACATTCTATTAGAGCCACTATACTTAGCACCGGAGCCTGGATGGATAATAAGGTCGGAGATGTCGTTTACTGCCTGAACCTGGCATCACATCTCCTCTGGACTGAGGACACTTTCTAGAATTCTGATTGAAAATAGCAGGGTTTTGTGGTTTTTTTTTTCTTTCACCTGATCGGTTATCTTTACCAAAAATGTGCATTGCTGTCGCTCCTGACAGGGAGGACTTGTATTAGACACCATGGGCTTGCACCTGAATACCCAAGTGATGCATTACATGAATATTATTTACATAATAAGTCAGGCAAAAAGTATGTAATAGAGTGTACATGCTTGTCAACAGTTTAGAATGTTGAAATCTTGACAGAGAGCTGCCTCTTCGAGTAAAGAAAAGAATGATGCCTCCACTACCCCCTACCCTGTTCAAACTCTTAGCAGGTACCAGACTCCAGCAAAGACTCATGGAAGGAATTCATGCAGTTCCTACCAAGAAATAAACCTGTCGGATGTCCATACTTTAATAAAAGTTGTTGTTGTTATTATGTGCCGTGGAGTCGGTTCTGACTCATAGCAACCCTGTACAGGGGTTCTGAGGCTGTAAATCTTTATGGGAGCAGAAAGCTTCATCTTTCTCCCACAGAATAGCTGGCAGTTTCGAACTGCTGACCTTGAGGTTCACAGCCTGATTTATAAGCACTATGCTACCAGAGCTCCTTTTAAATAAAACTAGAACCTTGGAATTGTTTGGTTGCCTTGCAGAAGTTTTCTTTTACTTTTTCAATGAATATGAAAGATTCAGTTCCATCACCAAGCATATTTTATGGTTAAGTTGCAATTTATAAGTGGGCATCAATTAATGTCAGATAAAATGAGATTCCCAAGGAATTACGTATTGCCTTCTCATTAGTGACTGGCTTATAATTATAAACCTTCCCAGAAAGTGTAATTAAGAAATTGTAATAAATAACTTTGCTTTAGGAAGGCCATGGAATAATGAAAACAGCAGTGTTTGGGACTAGTTTTAGTAAAGAATTGTTATATCTGAGTCAAGTACATTCCTTCTGCCTGCCTTTATAGCCCCACAAAGATTGATTAAACACCAGCCCTTATACTGGAATTTCAGAATTATTTTAATTTTATATTACATCTGGAATTCTCAACTAAGATATAATGAACTCTGGAGATTTGGTAGGAATTTTTAGATTACTGATAGCTTTAAATAAACTTTTATAGGACTGCATTGAACACATTGTCTGCATCAACTATACAGTGAACTATTTTCTAGTTCATTTTTTCATGGCAACTGGTGACACTTGTGACTGTAGCTATGAGGGTCAGTAAAAAAGTATTGCTATTCATACACATGGAGTTTTCTTCCAAACAAAATATGTTTCAGTATGTCTCTGTGATGAGTGGATGGCTGCAGACATATTCTGTCAGTAATACACTCCTCCCAGTCTCGTTAGGGTTCCTTCAAAACAAAAACGAAATAGTCTAATCAAAACCTCAAAACAGTGGCTTCTGAAGGGATCTGTTGGGCTAGCTATATTAGTTAAATTGATGACTATTTTTTTGGGATTCTAAAGGGAAAATCTTGGTAGATTTTCTCACAGGACACAGGCTGATCCCGGGAGTTGATTAGGAAGAATTTTTAAGAAAATTGAAAACCGTGTTTGTGAGAAAAAGATCAGGAAATATTGGGCCAAGGTTTTCTTAAACATTTTTTCTCACCATCACTACAATGTATCTAAGGAACTCTCGTAGCGTAGTGGTTATGAATTGGACAGCGAACCACAAGGTCAGCAGTTCGAAACTACCAGCTGTTCCGCAAGAGAAAGAATAAGGCATTCTGCTCCTGTAAAGATTTACAGCCTCGGAAACCCTGTACAGGGTCGCTATGGGTAGGAACCGACTCCACGGCACACCACCACCACAATGCATCTGCTCATTCTTTGAGGTTAACAAGAGCTGTGCTATGAGAATTTTGTTGGGAAACCTTACCCCATCTACCCTATCCTACAGCCCTGGTCTTACCCTTTCAGACTTCATTTTGTTCCCCAAACTCACAGAACATTGAAAAGGAACACAATCTGCTCTTTTCATGTGATACAAACCAAAGATTACAAAATTCTTCTGGAAGGGTTAGAGACATAGAAACATTTTCTTCAGAAATGTATGGACCTAAATGGAGGGTATGTTGAGAAATAATAGCTTCAGATTTTGATACTTTTGTTGAATACAGGTTTTTATGATTTCGTAGCAATAGTTTGGACTTACCCTCATATATTGTGCTAAAATTAGACTGCTTGATTGGACAACAAAAGCCTAGTAACTCAGCTTTGGCTTCTGAAAAATGTACCAGACCTGTCTTTCCAAAATACGCTTTGTATTATTCACTGCATTTAAAAAATTGTAATGCAGTTTGTAAAATAAACACAGATCTTTGTCCCATTTCATTTTTTATTTCTAGTCCAAAATATAATGTTTGGAGAAATCCTTTGATGTCTTAGATGCCTACCATTACCTTGATCTATTCACTGAAAATGACAAGTTATTGTATGTTTAATGGAGTCATGGTGTGGTGCTGTGGGCTAATGCGTCAGACTGCAAAGTTGTTTGTACTGCGAGGTCGGTAGTTCAAGCTCACCTGCTGCTCCTTGGAAACCCTATACAGAGTCGCTATGGGTCGGAATCGACTCAGTGGCACTTAACAACAACAACAACTAATGTTTAATATTGAGCTAGGGGATTCCTGGTGTGATGCTGTGGGTTAATGTGCTGGACTGCAAGGTCATTTTGAACCACAAGGTCAATGGTTCAAGCTCACCAGCTGCTCCTTGAAAACTCTGTACACGGTTGCTGTGAGTCAGAACTGACTCAAAGGCACTTAACAACAACAAAAAGGGGATAAACAGTTTCCTAGTTAGACTTCAATACCTTAAACAAGAGGTCCAGAGGAATGCAAGAGGAATACGAGATTCTGATATCATGGCATTCATTTGCCTTATAACCTACCGATCTAAGTAAATGTTCTGGGATGGGAATGCATAAACGACACAATGAACTAAATTGAATCTATCAAACCTGCTGAAATGTTAACCACTTAGTAAGTAGCTTGTATACTAATAGCTGAAATGTCAGAAGAATCAAAGTCTTTCCTATTGAAATAAAAGTTAGTCACCTAGATTTTCAGGAAGATGTGGACATTACTACCCTCTAGAGTGGTTATGCAAGTGGACAGTAGTGACAAGACATTGGAGCTCTTTTACCTCCAGCCTCTTCTTCCCTCAGCCCTTGAACTTGAAGCAGCTTTTTCCAAGAGAGTTCTTCCTCCAGGTCATCTTCAGATGACTATCTTCTTGTCATTTTAGGACCATATCCAATACCATCTCTAGACTGTACACTCACACTTGTCAATTCCTTTTATGTTTTGAGGGGATATGTTTACTGGGTCCATTGTTCAGATCCATTATTTATTAGCTGTGTAAACTCAGGTAACTTGTTGGCCCTCTGTCTGTGTTTTTAAGAATGGATAAATGTATTCATGTTTATCCTTCATTCATTCCAAAAAAGATTGAAAGCAATTAGTCTATTTGTATTAGTCTGGTGTTTTCTATTTGTGGTTAACGGATCTATCTCTTTTACTTCTTACTTAACTTGGATTTTAATGCCAATCTAACACTTGCATTTGTTTCCTTTATTTTTTTTCTTGTTGCACATTTTGTTACCAGGTCACAGTCTGTCTGAAAAAATCCCCATTCATTTCTCTTCTCCATAGACTTTTATGTTAGTCAGCAGTGGGATATATGAACTGGACACTTAAGTTCAAAGTTTACATAGCCTAGAAAAAGAATTGGAAGTGAAAACAAAGGGGAAACTGTAAAAATGTAGGCCATAGTTTTCAAATGAGTTGCTTTATATTGTTTTATATAGATAACTATTTCGTATTTTATTTTATTTCAGCTGTATACTTACCTAAGGATTTATTTAGTATTGGAAACTTGATATGAAAATCTGATTTGTAATGACTACTAAGAATAGATGGACTCTAAATTGTTTTTCAATGGAAAATAATTTGTTGGTCATTAGTTGGTGACACGGAGTACTAGTGTGGTACTGTGGGATAAAGCACTGGACCGCATGGTCAGTTTGAACCACAAGGTCATTGGTTCAAACACACCAGTGGCTCCTTGGAAACCCTTTACAGGGCTGCTATGAGTTAGAACTGATTTGATGGCATTCAACAACAGAAGTTGATAACTTTGTTGGGTGTCATTGGTTTGTGACCCTGAGGGCACTGTGCTATTAGCTGTGTATGGTATATGAAACAAACTTTAAAAACTGTGAGTTCTTCTTTAGAACTTGTTGCCACCCGAGCTATCTGCTGAAATCTTTACTATTGCCTCAGAAAATGACTGCTAGCACAGATTTTTTTATTATTTGTTTTGTTTCTGATGATTTGGGATGAAATGACTTAGCACCTTTAGTAACAAGAAAGGAAGAGTGGCTTGTACAATTTCCCATGTCTATGCAGTCTGGTGGACTCCTAAGAGAGGAACTATCTAATAATTAAATATCTGCAATGTATAATTAGCTGATTAAATTTGTAATATAATAGAGGAACTGCGACAATGAATCACTTAATTTAACACTCTTGAGATGTTTGCTTTGGAAGAAAAAGTTTAGTGAGAAATGAGATATAATTGTATTAAGATAGAAAATAGGTGCTTGCTGGGAGAATAAGAAAATTGAGCACAGCCTTAACAATTTTGTGAAAAGGATGGCCTTCTAGCTAAATGATTTAGGTGACTCGAGCCAGTTTGCTCTATTAGCATGTGTGCTTAACACGGATAATTATAGAGTAACAGAATCAACAGAGATACAGCACTGAGAAGGAAATTAGAAATGACTTATTTTTTTTCTCTCCAAAAGTCTTTCCCTTCCCCCCCACCCCACCCCCAGAAAGTCATTGATTTTGTTAAAGTTACTTATTCCCAGACATCAAAGTCTGGTGCCAACACCTTAGTGAAGTGAATATTGAATTCAACAGGCATAAAAATATTGCCTTTTGAAATGGTTTAAACACTTCAGAACATAACTGACAAATACTTCGATTTTTTCAAAAAAAACGGACTCTACTAAAATGACTTCAATAAACTAATTTAGGAAGTGGGAGAATAGTGGTAAACCTTCTCATTGGTTCTGACTCATAGTGACCCCTGTAAAGGGTTTGCAAAGCTGTAAATATTTATAAGAGCAGAAGGTGTCATCTCTTTCCTTTAGAGCAGCTGGTAGACTCAAACCACTGACCTAGCAATTAGCAGCCTAATGCTTAACCCACTATGCTAATAGGGCTCCTCAGAATTTAGGGAGCTATTGTTCAGTGCTGTCAAGTTGGTTCTGACTCAGCAACCCTGTATAGGGGTTCTGTGAAAGGCTGGTGGGTTTGAACCACTTATGTTGGGGTTAGCAGTCCAGTGTGCTTAACCTACAGTGCCACCTCAAGACAACATTTAAGGAGTGTTGTTCTTAAGTGCCTTCAAATCAGTTCCGACCCACAGTGACCATGTATAGACTCTTCTAGGAGAGGCTGATGAGCTTGAACCACTTGTCTTACTGTTCAAACTGACTTTGCAGTTCTGCACATTAACCCACAGTGCCACACCAGGTCTCCATTTAAGGAGTTATTGTTGTTAAGTGACGTTGAGTTGGTTCTGACCCATAATGACCCTGTATAGGGTTTCTGAGGAGCAAATAGTGAGCTTGAACCACCGACCTTGCAGTTCACACAACACATTAGCCCACAGCACCACAACCAGGAATCCCATTTAAGGAGTTGTTGTTGTTATGTGCCGTGGAGTCAGTTCTGACTCATAGCGACCTGTACAGGATATCCGAGTCTGTAAATCTTTATAGGAGCAGAAAGCCTCATCTTTCTCCTGCAGAACAGCTGGTAGTTTTGAACTGCTGACCTTGAGGTTAGCAGCCCGATTCGTAACCACTATGCTACCAGACCTCCTTATATTTAAGGAGTAAAGGAAGATAAAGTCAAAGGAGTAGAGGAAGATAAAGTCAAGTCTACTCAAATAATGGGCTGAGTGTTCCTGTGTATGTCAGGGGTTTATATAAGAGAAGAAACTTATACATAGTGATCAATTGTTTGAGTTACAATTAATTTTTATCTCCTGTTCTTTAATAAGTGTGCATTTGGATAAATTTAATTTATGTATCTCCATCATGAATTTTGGAGTCCTGGTGTGGGCCTGTAGGTTAATGCACTGGACTGCAAGGTTGGTTTGAACCACAAGGTCAGAGGTTCAGGTTAACCATCTGCTCCCCTGAAATCCCATACAGGGTAGCTATGAGTTCGCACTGACTTGCTGGCACTTAACAATAACAACAACAATATCATGAATTTTAAAGATCCCTGGTGGTGCAGTGAATTAAGCATTAGGCTTAATTAGGCTGGTAACCACAAACTTGGCAGTTCAGACCCACCAGTCACTCTGAGAGAAAAAGATGACGCTGTTTGCTCCTGTAAAGATGAAATCTCAGAAACCCTAAGGATTAATTCTTCTCTGTCCTATAGGGGACATATGAGTTAGAATGGATTCCATAGCAGTAGAGTTTGTTGTTGTGATCATGAATGTTGCCATATTAGAGTACCCCTGTACAATATCTCCCTGTTGCTGTTGTTAAGCGCTGTCGAGTTGGTCCTGATTCATAATGACCCTGTGCCATGTTTCATTGACTAAAATCAGGAGTCAATATTTTACGTAGTCCTAAAAAGGAGTTCTGGTAGTGTAGTGGTTACGAATCGGGCTGCTAACCTCAAGGTCGACAGTTCGAAACTACCAGCCGTTCTGCAGGAGAAAGATGAGGCTTCCTGCTCCCGTAAAGATTTCCAGCCTTGGAAACCCTATGCAGGGTCACTGTGAGTCAGAACCGACTCCACGGTACTTAACGACAACACTGCTGAGAAATCACCTCCAGAAAAACACAGGTTTGTAGTTCTGCTTATTTCTCCTACTAAACATTAGATAAAATAAATAAAAATGTAAAAATTATCCTTCATTTTCCCATGCATACAATTACCTATGAAAGACAATGGTTCAAGCTCATCAGCTGCTCCTTGGGAACCCTATACAGGGTCACTATGGGTCACAATTGACTCAATGGCACTTAACAACAACAGCATGTGAGTAATATTAATTAACACTAATATTAATTAACATAGTCATATAGCCTCCATTCTTTTCCTGAATTTTGATAACATTAATTAACCACTGATGGTATACCTTTCTTTGAATTAAACAGACTGATTGAAGAATAGAATTCCAAGACCTAAACAAAAAAAAAAAAACTCTAAGTAAAGCCAAGATGCTTCTGGATAATGAAAGAAATGTTGAATTTCTTTGAGGATTTTTTGTTTTCTAGGAATGCAATCTGGTTATAATGCTCAAACTCCTTGATTTGAGAAAGGTGATGCAGGTTATACCTTTTAGTATGCTCTAGAAGGAGCTCTGATAGTGTAGTGGTTACAAATCAGGCTGCGAATGGCAAGGTCAGCAGTTCAAAACTACCAGCCGTTCCGCGGGAGAAAAATAAGGCTTTCTGCTTCCGTAAAGATTTACAGTCTCAGAAACCCTGTACAGGGCCGCTATGGTTCGGAATCGACTCGACGGCACTTAACAACAACAACAATATGTTGTGGCACTTCAGGATAATGCACTGAACCCAAAGGTTAGTTTGAATCATAAGGTTGGCAGTTCAAACCTACCAGTCACTCTTTGGAAACCCTATACAGGGTCACTGTAAGTTGGAACCAACTTAACGGCAAAAACATGTTTCATAAGGAGTCTTGGTGTAGCGCTGTAGGACAAACAGTGTACCACAAGGTCAGTCTGAACTGCAAAGTTCATGGTTCAAATCCACCATCTGCTCTTCGGAAACTCTATGAGTTGAACGGACTCTGTGGCACTTAACAAGAAGAAACGTTGCATAAAGAAAATACCAGTGACAGCAGAAGGAGTTTCATTATTTGAGTTTTAAAGTCACATAGAGATGATGTAATTTTGCCTACTAAGCAGTGTTGTAAATCTAGCTAGCTGTTATTGTCACTCCATTCTATATGCGTAGATACACTTCCTCTTTGTCTTGTCCAAGAAATCCCCACCCATTGGTATGATTCTGTGACACCGTGAACTGTGAAACACAGGCTCCCTTGAAAACAGTACGTCACGTTGCATGCCGTCAGCCTTTATCTGGGCTGTCACTCTCATTGTAGGTTGTACACTGAAATCACCTGGAGCGCTTCCAAAATCCTAATTCAATTTCTCTGTGGATTAGGTGTTGGCTGATAAGCTTAAAGTTGACGGTTCAAATGCAGCAGCTGCTCTATGGGAGGAAGATGAGCACACCTGCTCATGTAAAGATTGCCAATCTCAGAAGCCCTATGAGTTATGAGTCAGAATCAGTTCAATGGGAATGGGTTTGATGGTTGTTTTTTGGTGATGGGACCCAAGCACGGACATTTTTTAATTTTTAAAATAGCTCAACAAAGGTGTCTTTTTAGGTTGCTGATTTTATTTTCCTTTCCATTGTGGCAATTGATGGACACCTTAAAAGGATCAGTTGTATTCAAGTTCAGACCAGGGGGCTTATGTGCCTAGAAGACCACCTACTTCCGCAAACTCTTCCTGATACAACCTTTTGTTCAGCATGCAGAAGAAAAGGGGAGTCTGAACAGCATTGCCTTTGAATAAGCTTGGTTTGTCTGTGTTGGCAAAATGCCCTGGGAGAGCTGGCTTTCCAGCCTGTCTGCAATGGAATGCAATGTGGATCTGGATATTAATCAGGCCACGTCTTTGCTCTTTGCACAAGCACTGCACAGCCATAAGGTGAAGAGATGGAGCTGCTTCTCTCTGGCTCTATTCCCTTCTCTCTCTATTGTGGGGAATCTGGAGTCCTGAACGTCAAACATTTATAATCCTGTTGAGAAATAAATACAGAGCTCTGGTCATATTTCTGGAGGGAAATGCTGGAAGAGGATGGAAGTCATCATTTCATTCTCAGTTAGGAAATGCAGTTTAAAAAATTTTTCACTAGCTATGTTGTCTCAAATGAATTTTATGTCAGAAAATATGAAACTGGAGGTAGCCTGTTGCTGAAATGAAGCTGAGGGGTTTTTTTTTGTTTTTTTTTTCCCTTCTCTTCCTCATTTTGGTTTCCTTCCCTGAAACTTGGGTTCCTGACAGCTTGTTGTTGGGCAGGGCATTAGCCTTTTGTAATTTATTGCTTTTAGATTAAATCTGGGGAAACTCAATATTGCAGTTGAATGATTAGAGCAATACCCTTTGGAGTAATAAATTTTCTTTGGTGCTGTGCATCTCCAGATCATGTTTCCCTTCTAATTACATTTACATAAATGATATTCTGTAAAATTAAATTAACATTCAAACGGTTACACTGACAGAGAGAGACAAAAATTAGTTACCAAGTTGCATCTCTTAAAAAAAAAAAAAAAGATCTAGCTCTTTTCATAATATGAATCACTACCCTCTCTCAAGTGTCAGCAATCAACAAAACCTTGGTCCCAACACTGCACAGGGATGTTTGTCACCAGCTAATGGAGATGTTTTGTTTCTTTCTGAAAGATTTTGCCCATAAAGTCTCATTAGACAGTGGCTCTGGTGACTTTTCAAGCTTGGTCACTAATGAATTGCTATTCTTCCTTAGAGCTTCTCGCCTTGAAATTCTGCAGAGACCATGGAGATTGACCAGATGCATATACACACAGAACTCTGTTACAGTGTAGGCGTCTGGGGATTCTCCCCACTACCCTCATTCTTATGCCAACCTTAGTTTTCTAGTCTAGGAGTTGAAGTGACAGCAGGATCTCACTACCTTTCCAAGTTCTCTTCCACCACTATAATATGTTCCATCTTGAAGAGTTTCAATCTCTTTAGAAATTGAAATATTTGGAGGATGTGAGTGAGAATCATCAGAAAATCTCCCACTCCCTGATCTTGGCTCAGAATGTAACCTCAACACTGTTCATGAGTATGAGGTCAGAAAGGCTTCAAGAGACATGTCCATTCTTTCTTTTGGTAAGACCATTTCCAAAAAAGGTCCATTTATGAACAGAATGATTTGATGTAAAACATAATCTCAAATTTGTAAAAATATGTTCATGTACCACACAGGGTATGTTGACTAGTATACCATTAGCAGTTGTAAACCCAGTCAATGTGAGTTTTGTTGTTTATTGCTGTCTGAATTGCCTACAGTCAATGCATACCATTTTTATATAACACAGCTGTTGTTGTTGTTAAGTGCCATCGAGTCGGTTCTGACCCATAGCGACTCTGAACAGGGTTTCTGAGGCTGTGAATCTTTACGGGAGCAGAAAGCCTTATATTTCTCCCATGGAGCAGCTAGTGGTTTTGAACTGCTGACCTTGTGGTTTGCAGCCCGATTTGTAACCACTACGCTACCACAGTAAGTTGCCACAAAAGAATCATGTGTACAAGTCCTTGGAGTTAGTTAATAGCTTGTGCCTTGACTATTTTCTTCCCTTGTAAAGTGCCAGAACCCATTTCTTCCGAGTCTGGAACACCTTGAGCATAATTATGCCTGGGATTCTAGTTTTGTTTTGTTTTTAAAAGGTTGTTGTCAAGTCATTTCCAACTCATATGTGTCAGAGTAGAACTGCGCTCCAGAGAGATTTCAATGGCTGGTCTGTCATAAGTAAATCACAGGGCCTTTCCTCCAAGGTACTACCTGGTGGACTGGAATGACCAACCATTTAGTTAACCACTGGAACCACCAACCATTTAGATGAGCACTTAACTATTCTCATCCCCAGGAACTACAGATAATAGTTATACATATTAAAATGCCTGACAAGATGTCACTTACTCTCAAGTAACCTTATAAAAACCATGCTTGTGACAGAAGGATGAGAGTAAAGCTAGTACTTGTTATACAAGGAGCCTGTTCTTCACAGATCCTTGCCTGATTGAGTTTGTTTTTGGATTCCACCCCACATGATCCAACTTCTAATATTCTCATCTTACTTGAGCCTTTCATTCACTCATTCTCTATGTACTAAGCATCTACACTGTACCAAGCAGTGTGATTGTCACTGGAGATAAAATGGGAAGCAGAAACAGATGTGGTTCTTTTCTCATCAAGATAACAGTCTTCCTGGAAAGATAGATGTTAATTAAATACTCATATTGATAAATGATCAATTATAAACTGAGATTAGTGTGCCTAAGCACAAACACAGTCCTAGACGAACATGAACTCAAGGAGTTTGTCCTAGACTGAAGGTGAGGGGTGAAAGTGGACTTTAGGGAAGACTGTCTAGGGAAGTGAGTCTGGAGCTGAGATGTCACAGCTGGCTCTGGGTCACCCAGAAGTCATGGGAGGCAGAGGGTGACTTGTACGGCCTGAGGAAAGTACATGAGCTAGAGCCCTGCACCAAGAGGGAGCATGGCATGGTCAGAATCAAGTGAGGGCCACTGTAGCTGGATCATTGTAAGCTTGGGGAGAGATATGGTTAATGAGATTAGTGAGGCTGGTTAGGTTAAATTAAGCCAGGCTTTTGAGGCCTTGCTAATGATTTTGTTTTTTTCTCACAGAAATGGGAAACCATGGAGCTGTCATAAGCAGCTGAGTGACATGATTGTATTTTCATTTTGCAAAGATTACTCTGAGAGTAGCGTGGGAAAAGGATTGTGGTGTAATCAGAGCAACTGTGGGAAGACTGGCTAGGAGGTAACTATAACAGCTTAGTCATTCTAGACCAAAGGGCTGTCCACGAATGCATGTATGTATGGTGGGGTGGGGGGAGTGGATGGAATTGAAAGGTAATTAGAAAGGTAATTAGTGGATGGAATTGAAAGGTAAAAGTAAATATGACTTTGTTTAGTGATAGGTTGGCCATAGGGGAAGATGGAGAAGGTAGTGACAAGAAAGACGTTTAGGTTTCCAAGTCTACAACTAGATGAGGAATGGATAATGGGACAATTAGGGAATTCAAGAGGGCAGGTGTAGAGGGGTGGAGGAAGAGTCTACGTCTTGGGAGGATTGAAATAGATAACCAGTAGTAAGTGTTGAGAAAGCAGGAATCTGCACACACTTCTCAGAAGGGAAGTTAAAGTAGGTTAAGAAGGAAGGGGAAGTCCATGAACATGTATGGGATTATCCCGGGAGATATAAGTAAGCACTAGAATGAATCTGACTTATCATCTCCTGGGTCACTGTGGCTCATCACTCAAATTGTTGTTATTAAGTGTAATTGAGTCAGTTCTGACTCATAGCAACCCTGCACAGGGTTTCCAAGGAGCGGCTAGTGAGTTTTAACTGCCGACCTTGTTGTTCAAACCAACCTTTTGGTTCAGTGCCTCATCACACAGTGCCACACCAGGACTTCAACTAACTCTCTTAATTCCAACTGGTATTGTGATACTAGAGTTTTCCTTGAACCTTCCAAGTATGACATATAGGAAAATTCTAAATGCCACTTTGACACTGCTTTAGATAATGGATTTTGACCCCAACATTTCGGCTCCCTTGCCCAGTGTCAGCTATTGTATTACTATATTCTCTTGGTATTTAAATAGATCTGAGAAGTGAATAAGACCATTGCTTAACTTGAAAACTGAGTCTGAGTTCTTCCATCTTCAACTGGAAAAAAAAAAGTCTCCTGCCTTCTAATGGATTCCCTTTTTTATCGGGAGCTGATTTATATAGTATATCCAAATGTTATGTCCTAATGAGCCATGTCATAATGAAGTTCTACTACACTGTGCAAATGCCTATAATTCATTCTATATTTTTCCTGAAACACTTATATTTTGCCATAAATCATCATCTTTTTCATACCTGTCTTATTTCCCCTGCAAGAATTCAAACTCCTTGAAGACAAGGATCTTGCTTTATACAGTTTTGTGTCTTGCACGGTGCGCACCATAGAGCTGCTCACAGAAGGACACAATTTCACTTATTCAGATGTGAGGGGATAGTAGATTAGGTTAGGAAAGTAAAGAAATCAGGAATGCAGTAAATGCCCAATAACTCGTGTGTGTGGACTGATTGAATTTTTGGAAGAATGAACAGGTAAAGAGGGAAAAGGTCAAAATGAAGGCTGGAGACTAGACCCCCAGTTTGTTCTCTCATACCACACCCCTTCTTGTTATTCCTCTGTCTACAACTCTACTTCATGCTCCTTCTTTATCCCGAAAGATTCAGCTCAGTGGTCACTGACTTGTGAGGCCTTCTCTCATTGGCCAGTCAGAGTTGGAGGTATCCACTGTTAGGATCTCATTGCTCATGCAGGTTCTTCTAGCATTTGGCACTCTGTATTATATTTTGTGTCCATGGGTGCAAATCCACAGGTACACTCCTTAGAAGAAAGTTGAAGGAGTCTGCTTCCATCAAGAGCTACAGCCTTGAAAACCCTAGTGAGTAGTTCTACCCAGTCCTATAATCATTATAAGTTGGAAGCACTCCATGGTAGCGGGTTTTTAGTTTGCCACCATTAGATGTGCTCCATGTGGGAAAGCACAGGGTTATGTCCAGCATAGAAGAATGACACACTGGATGGATGGATGGGTGGCTAAACAGGACTTCATACCCATGTTGTTGTTAAGTGTCATCAAGTCAGTTCCGACCCATAGCAATCATGTATAGGGTTTCTGAGAAGCTGCTGGTGAGCTTGAACTGCCGACCTTGGTTTCAAACCAACTTTGCTATCCAGTGCATCAACCCACAGTTCTACACCAGGATCATGCTCACAGTAAAGCATAACTTCGGAACTGTTTAGAATACTACCTTATCTCTAAATATGTGGATGTGATGTCTTACTCACTTGAAATTCCTTTTTAAAGAAAAACAATTACCTTATTTTTAAATTAAAGTTCAGGTTAACTGCAATATGTGATATGAGTCAGGACACTTGGATTCTATCCTTTTATATTTAAAAATCTCTCTGACTTTAGCTAAATCATTTAAACTATACTTCTCAATGTTATTTTCTGTGAACTATGCATGCCAATCTATCAAATTAAGCAATGCACGTGAAAGCAAGTTATGCACAAAGACTGAGTGAACATAATGGGTTATTATGCTAGTACTGGTTGCTGCAATTGCTGTGAGGAAAGTCAGTGGTGATGACCTTCAATTGTTGTTGTTGTTAAGTGCCATCGAGTCAGTTCTGACCCATAGCGACCCTGTAGTCATTCGATATATATGTGAAAGGATAAGCACTGAACCTCAAGGTCGGTTTGAAGCATAAGGTAGGCAGTTCAAATCACTAGCCCCTTCTTAGATACCCCACACAGGGTTGCTATGAGTTGGAATCGACTTGTAGGCACTTAACAACAGTATTTCTGAGTTTCTGGGTAGTGCAAATGGTGAAGTGCTCAGTTGCTGGTAAAAAGGTTGGCAGTTTGAATCCGCCCACAGACAATAAGATCACAGTAACTGAAAACCCTATGAGGCATTCTACTTTAGTACACACCAGGCTGTCATGAGTTGGAATGTACTTCACAGCAGCTGACTTAACATGTGCCTAGAATTACACTAGGTGCTTTAGAAGAAAAGTTTAGAAGACGCAGGCTGTGTTGTGAAAGTGTTTGCAGTGTGTAGTGGGAGGCAAGACTAAAGTCAACCAACCATAGCAAATTATATGTAAATGCTGCGTAACATGTGGTCAAACCATTGGGCATGGTAGTTCATAGAGAGAGGAGAGTGGGTGAATGCTCCCCACACTCTTTTGCCTTTCATAGACACCTCTGGGTACTACAGGGTATAATTTGTGGGAGCTCACATTAGGATCAAGTAAATAGTACTTCTCTTTTCTGGTGTTCACTTGCTTTCTTCAGTGCCACTGCTCTGTGCACCCCATGCAGCTGAGTCCTTTGGCTCAGTTGCCCCCATCCCCACCTGCAGTCCACAGAAGCCCAGAAGTTCTTGCAGCTCTGGCTTTCCCAGGTAGAATACGGGTGCAGCTCTCAGAGCCCATCCAGCCTGCCAGCCTCTCGCTGCCTCCATCTGGGCCTGCTGTCAGTGGAGGGATGCACTGCACTGACTCGCCCACCCGAGGGGAACAAATGGGACCAGGGCTCCAGGGCTCCTCAGGGAGAGCTGTGAAGGCCCATCACCGGAACCCATCACTGCCTGTAACTTATACACCAGGGAAAGGTTAGGGAAATTTATGAGTGGGCACCATATGCCAGCCCAACATCTGCTTCTTCAGAAGGGACACAAATATAGGACAGCACTAAGTGCATTAAAGATGAGCCTCAGGCATGAGGGAAGTGCAATTGCTCTGCTCTGGGGGTGAGGGCTCCAAAGCATTGTGTTGAGAGTTTCCATATTTGTTTTTATCAAAAGAAATTTTAGGTAGAGCATTCAGTATAAATGTAGGTGAAGCTGCTCTCTTTTAGGGTGCTTCCTTCTTGTGACCCCTGAACTTCTGTCATCAGCCCAGGGAATCTAAGAGACAAAAGTTTCAAAACTGATCCTTTAGTTGGTAGAAGGAAGGGGAATTGATTTTCCCCACTGTCTCATTCTAATACAAAAAATGTTGGCTAAGTGTTCGTCACAGATCAGGATCTTGTCTACCAGTATCCAGGGTAAAGTGGATTATAAATTTGTCTTGAAATAAACACTGAGTTTGTGCTTTTGTTAACTGCTATCCAGCTGGCCCCCAACTCATGATGACCACATACACAATAGAACAAAATGCTGCCTGGTCCCCGCCATCCCCATGAGTCACTGCGATCTATAGGGTTTTCATTGACTGAATTTCACATTTAGATTTCCAGACTTTTTTTCCTAGTATGTTTTAATCTAAGGAACTGGTGGTGTAGTAGATTATGTGTTGGGCTGCTAGGGAGTTGAGTTCACCAAGTGCTCCACGGGAGAAAGATGAGGCTTTCTGCTCCTGTAAAGATTTACCACCTCGGGAGCACAATACAGGGTCGCTATGAGCTCTGGTAGCGTAGTGGTTACGAATCGGGCTGCGAACCTTAAGGTCAGCGGTTCGAAACTACCAGTCGCTCCGCGGGAGAAAGATGAGGCTTTCTACTCCCGTAAAGATTTACACCCTCGGAAACCCTATACAGGGTTGCTATGGGTCGGACCCGACTTGATGGCACTTAACAACAACAACAACAATGAGTCAGAAGGGACTTGATGGTACACAACCAGCGCTACCACCATGTCTTAACTTGGAAGCACCTCTGATATCTATTCCGCATCATAACAACAAGCAAGCTTACACCGTGGTGGCTATAGCTAAGCTGCATTGGCCAGGAATGTAACTGGGTGTCCCCTCATGAAAGACAAGAATTCTTCCATGGATCTCATCTCTTGTTTTTGATTTTCTTTAGTATTTTCTACATCAAATACTGGGGGAAAACTTATCCCAATAAAATATAATAAGTTGTTCTGGTAAGTGTCCATCACAAATTAGGACCTTGTTTACCAGTATCCATGTTGAAGCTGATCACTAAACCAACTTGAAATAAAAATTAAGTTAGTCCTCTTGAAATGTGCTGAATTTATTTAAGGAAGTTGATTAAGTATGGCATAGGCTTCTTGATACTGGCTTCTAATCTTTATCACTTTGCTAAACAGCAACCCTCACATTTAATCTATGCTGTTGGCACTGTAGGATAAGCGCTGAACTGCTAACCAGAAGGTCAGTGGTTCAAACCCAACAGGGTCATTATGAGTAGGAACTGACTGGATGGCATTTGACAACAGCAATCGTGATTGCTCAGAGCTGGGATGGAGTTCTAAGTCTCCAGTGAGTTCTAAGTTACCAGGGCCTTTGGGCAGGAGAAGTGGTAGGATCATAGCAATAGTGCCCACCTCTGGTTTCACAACTTTGTTTCCAAACTGGTGGTGATGGATGGCATCCTAGAAACACCAGTCATTTTCTCAGTACTCCAAGTACTTTTCATGTCAAGGTTCTTCAAAGAAAATTCATGTCAAGGTTCTTCAAAGAAACTCACACATGAGTTGAAATTCAATTGGTGCTGTCCTTCAACAGATAGGCCACAGTCAGCAGGGCCAACATTAAACATGAAAATAACAAAAACACATTAGAACATTTTCCATTTTTAAAAATAATCGGGGTATATTGAGGTTGCTGTGTTGCTATATGCCGTTAAGTCGGCTCAGACTCATAATGACCCTGTATAGTGTTTCTGGGGAGCGACTGGTGGGTTTGAACCATCACTCTGGCAGTTAGCAGACCAGTGCTAATCCTACCACACCGGGACTCTGGTATATTGAGAAGCACACATTAAACATGTAAATACGATGACAAACATGATTACCAACAGGGGCTTAATTTTGTTGGGCAATAATGACACAGTAAAATAAAGAAGGAAATTACGGATGTGATTGATCACTAAACCAACTTGAAATAAAAATTAAATTCTCTTAATTAACAGAAAATATGCCAAAATATGCCACAAATTAATATCTGATGGGGAAAGCAAAGGAACACTCATCAGACACAATATACTACAGTAGACAGAGCATGCCGTATTGAGATGGAGAGTAGCTCTCTCATAGGTTCACGTCCCTCTCAGCTCTATTATTTATTGGGTGCACTGTGGATTTGAATAGATATTACTTTCCCTAGACTTCAATTTCCTTAACAGTGGAAGAGAACTGTAAGTAACCTTTTTCAGGTTCTTGGGAGAACCCAGAGCAGCAGGCCAATTTTCACTCTCCCCACTTGAGCTCATCCATGCTCGCCCATGCCAGTGTTATGGCCTACTGATGCCCTGGAAGAGCACTGGGTTCCAAGTCTGGACACTTGGGCAAGACACACTATCACCATGAATTCTTATTTTCTCAATTATAAGAGATATTATTTGGAGTAACATTTAAATGTTTAAGAAACACTAAATCTTGTGTTCCCACTTCACATAGTTTTGGGGGGAAAGAACAACAATCATATACATTCAACATCTTCAGAAATCACAACTACTAGAGATGCTAGATATTGAAAGATGCTTTGCTGTGGTCATCTACTTCTTTAAATAGTTCTGCCACATGAATGTCTCATTTTCTGAAATGTTTTGTCCTTCTTGGCATAAAGCTGACTTCCACAGTATTCCTACTCAGATCCTTAGCCAAATTTGTCATGAGTCGTAAGCATCTTTGGTACCTTGATCTCTGTTGTACTTTTTCTTTTAATTCTCAGCTTCCAGAGGAAAAAAGTGGAAGCTAACATTCTCATGTTAAAAAAAAGCACCAAAAACTTATTTTCCAATTATAGCAAATAAAGAGTTGATAAAGGAACCCTCAAACTTCATCTCACCTCATCTGGATTGGCACAGTGGCCGCAGCAAGAGGCTCAAGAGTAACAACAATTGTGAGGATGGCACAAGACCCCATGCACACCAGAATACAACAATGCCCAGTCCTGCACCATCCTCACAATTGTAATTGTTACACTTGAGCCCATTGCTGCTGCCACTGTGCCAAGCCATCTCATTGGGGGTCATCCTCTTTTTCTATGACTGCTCCACTCTACCAAGCATGTTGTCCTTCAGAGACCGGTCCCTCCTGACAATATGTCCGAAGTATGAGAGATGAAGTCTGGCCATTCTGGCTTCCAAGCAGCACTCTGGCTATACTTCTTCAAACACAGATCTATTTGTTCTTTTGGCAGTCAATTTTTTTAAATATTTGAGTCAACTCAAATGTATCAATTCTTCTATGGTAATCCTTATTTACTGTCCAACTTTTGCATGCATATGAGGTCATTAAAATACCATGGCTTGGATGAGGTGCACCTTAGTCCTCAAACTGACATTTTTGCTTTTGAACACTTTAAAGATGTCTTTTGTAGCAGATTTGCCTTATGCAATAACGTCATTTGATTTCTTGATTGTTGCTTCCATGAATGTATCTCTGTTTATCATGATTTTATTTATTGGTCCAGTTATGTTGATTTTTTTTTTCTTTGCTTTTCAGTGAAGAGCAATTTTACTGAAGTCTATAGTCTTTGATTTTCATTAGTATTTCAAATCCTCTAGCTTCCAACAAGAAAAGTTGTGTCCTCAGCATATTGCAGGTTGCTAATGAGTCTTCTTCCAGTCATATGTCACCCTCTTCTTCATATAATCCAGCTTCTCAAATTATTTACTCAGCATACAAATGTATGGTGAAAGGATACAACACTGCTACATACCTTTCCTGCTTTTAAACTACTTGGTATCTCCTTATTTGGTTGGACTGACTGCCTCTTGGCCTATGTACAGGTTCTTCATGAGCACAATTAAGTGTTCTGGAATGTCCATTTTTTGCAATGTTATTCATAGTTTGTCATGATCCCCCCCAAATTGAATACCTTTTAGTAGTACATAAAGTAAAAATAAACTTCTTTCTGGTATTATCTGCTTTCAGGCAAGATCCATCTGATGTCAACAATGATATTCCTAGTTACACGTCATCTTCTGAATCTGGCTTGAATTTCTGACAGTTCTCTGTCAGTGTACTGCAGCAACAGGTTTTGAAATAGCTTCAACAATATTTTACCTGAATGTGGCACTAATGATATTATTTGATGATTTCCACATTCTGTTGGGTCACTTTTATTTGGAATTGGCACAAACATGCATCTCTTCCAATATGTTGACCAAGTAGCTAGCTGTCTTCAAGATTTCTTGACGTAGATGAGCTAGAGCCTTCAGCACTGCATCGGTTTCCTGAGACATTTCAGTTGGTGTTCTAACTATTACTGGAGTGTTGTTTTTTGCCAGTGTCTTTAATGCAGCTTGGACTCCTTTCTTCAATGTCGTTGGATCATCATCATAACTACCTTTTGAAATGGCTGAAGATTGAACAATTCTTTTTCCTTCAGCGACTCTGTATGTTCCTTCATTTTTTGTGATGCTTCCCCTCATCACTCAATATTTTGTTCATTTACTGTTA
>NW_006408570.1:9617676-9618739 GCF_000296735.1 Chrysochloris asiatica | reverse complement strand
GAAGTCCAAAGTGCATTGAAGACATTAGCAAAGAACAAGGCTTCAAAAATCGACAGAATGAAATTTGAAATCTTTCAACAAATTGATGAAGCAATGGAGGCACTTGCTTATCTATGCCAAGATATTTGGAAAACAACTACTTGGCCATCTGACTAGAAGAGATCCATATTTGCACACATTCTACAGAGAGGTGAATCAACAGAATGAGGAAATCATTGGACAATATTATTAATATTGCTTGCAAGTAAAAGTTTGCTAAAGACAATTAAAAAACTGGTTGCAACCGTACATTGACTGAGAATTTCCAGAGATTCAAGATGGATTCAAACATGCATGTGGAATGAGGGATATCATTGCTGACGTCAGATGGATCTTGGTTCAAAACAGAGAATGCCAGAAAGATGTTTACCTATGCTTTATTGACTATGCAAACTCTTTTGATTGTGTGCATCATGACAAGGAATGGACAACACTGGGTTGAATGAGTATTCCAGAACACTTATTTTGCTCATGAGGTACCTGTACATAGACTAAGATGCAGTTGTTCAAATAGAAAAAGGGAACACTGAATGGTATAAAATTAAGAAAGTTGTGTGCCAGGGTTGTATTCTTTCACCATACTTATTCAATCTGTATGCTGAACAAATAATCTGAGAAGCTGGATTACATGAAGAAGAACATGGCATCAGGATTGGAGGAAGACTCATTAACAACCTGCAATATGCAGATTTACAACCTTGCTTGCTGAAAGAGAAGGGAACTTAAAACACTTACCGATGAAGATCAAATACCACACGCATTGCTATAGATTATACCTCAGTGCAGAGAAAGCAAAAATCCTCACCACTGGACCAATAAACAACACCCATATAAATGGACAAAGGTTTGAAGTTGTCAAAGACTTAATTTTACTCAGATCAACCATCAACATTCGTGGAAGCAGCAGTCAAGAAATCAAAAGACGTATTGCATCAGGCAAATTTGTTGCACAAGACCTTTTTAAAGTGTTGAAGAGCAAAGTTTGAGGACTAAGGTGAGCCTGACTCAAGCCATGGTATTTTCA
>NW_006408570.1:9599240-9617093 GCF_000296735.1 Chrysochloris asiatica | reverse complement strand
AGTGTGTCAAACTGACAGATGAGCATTTGCCCAGGAATAAAGTTCAGAGGGCAGGATGAAATAGGAAAGGAAATGGAATGGAAATCATAAACATCTAGAGGAAGTGGGAAGAGGAACCTGCCACACTGTGTGGATTGTAATCACTGTCTCGAATCACAATATTTAAGAATTGCTGAATGGAAAACCAATCTTCTCTGTAAACTTGTACCCAAATCACAATTTTAAAAATGCAGCTAAACCAAAAATCATTCCAAAGCAAAAAATGACCTGATACCTTAGATTTTCTATGTGTTCTTCTTTTCAGTGAATTGGAAATTCCCAAATTGAGAGAATTGTGAAGCTCTTTCTTAGACAGGTGTGGAATGATAAGTGATGTTTTCATCTATTTAAGGACACTTTGAATGTTGGCTCCAAGATTAGAGCCTCTACACTGAGCTTCTAAATTGAACACACAATGAGTTTTCAATAGGTACTCAATCCATGAAAGTATGCATGTCAAAATACTGTAGAAAAATTTGCAGCCCATTAAGAGTGCTGGTGCAGTGCTGTAAGGTAAGCACTGGATTGCAAGATTGGTTTGAACTGAAAGGTTGGCAGTTCAAATTCACCAGCTGCTCCTCAGAAACCCTATACAGGGTCACTATGAGTCAGAACTGACTCGATAGCACTAACAACAATATATGTTTTAAAAATCTCATTATATATTTTTAATTTTGCATAAGATTTACAAAGAGCCTGTTTTATATACAGTAGTACCCATAATGTTGCATACTCAAACATTGCATTGGATAAAAAACAAACCCATGGTTATCACATCAATTCTGATCCATGGTGACCCCATGTGTTACAAAGTAGAACTGCTCCTGAATGTTTTCTTAGGTGTGATCTTTACAGAAGTACATCACCAGGCCTTTGACACTGAGTGTGTTTAAACTGCTAACCTTTAGGTTAACAACTGGATGCAATATTTTTTGTGTCAACCAGGAAGGAGCCTATTGTATTGACTGTTGTTGTTGTTAAGTGCCCACCAATCCGTTCTGACACATAGCAACCCTGTATAGGGTTTCCAAGGCTCTAAATCTTTACAGGAGCCAAAGACCTCATCTTTGTTCAGCATTGTATTGGTTGTTATTGGGAAGTGCTGTTTAGTCACTTTGAATCACAGTGACCCTGTGTCTGGTGAATTTGACCAGGAAGTGTCTTGTGAATTTGACCAGGAAGTGTCTGGTGAATTTGACCAGGAAGTGTCTGGTGAATTTGACCAGGAAGTGTCTGGTGAATTTGACCAGGAAGTGTCTGGTGAATTTGAACCAATGACTTTGTGGTTCAACCAACCTTGTAGTCCAGTGCATTATCCCACAATGCCACACCAGGACTCCATTGTATTGGTAGGGGGCCTGCTTATTAAGCTTTAGATATCATGTCTTTCTACAAATAATGTTTATAACTTGGTTCCTTCTTGTTGTTGTTAGTGACTCTTAGGGACCCTATACAGGATTTTTGAGGACCAACTGGTGACTTTGATCTATCAACTTTGCCACAGTTCAATGCATATACTATAGCGCCACACTGGAACTCTTGTTGTTGTTAAGTGCCGTGGAGTCACTTCTGACCCATAGCAACCCTGTATATGGTTTCCGAGGAGCAGCTGGTGAGCTTGAAATGCCGAACTTGCAGTTCAAATGGCTTTGCAGTCTGGCTCATTAACTCACAGTGCCACACCAGGACTGTAATTATTTTTGCAATAATTCAATACTGATCAATTCCTGAATTGAATACTTATTGAAAATTTATTGTGTGGCAGGTACTGTCACAAGCACTAACTGTTCATAATGCTTTTGCTTATAAATATCTGGTTGTGCTTTTATAACTGGAAGTTGTAAGTTTACATATGGTGCATTTCTGGGTAGCACCAAGTATTTGGTCACAGGATGGGACTTATCTATGCTAGATCAGCCTCTTTTTATTTGAGTGGCTTTACTCTCTTTGCCTATTGGTAGTCACTGCAAAAAAAAAATCTGGAAAGATGTTTACCTATGTTTTATAGACTCTACAAAGGCATTCAACTGTGTGGGTCCTAACAAATTATTGGCATCATTGCAAATAATAGGAATCCCAGGACACTTTATTATTTTCATTTGTAAACTGTACATAAAAATAAACCAAGAGGCAGCCATTAGAACAAAATAAGGGGATACTGTGTGGTTGAAAATCAAGAAAGGTGTGCAACAGGGTTGTATCCTTTCACCATGTTCATTAAATCTGTATGCTGAGCACATAATTTGAGATGTTGGTCTATAGTGCAGCATCAGGATTGGAGGAAGAGTCACTAACAATCTGCATATTGCACAAGCTTGTTTGCTGAAAGTGATAAGCGTTTGAAGCATATCAAAAACAAAACCAGTATGGATTACACCTCAACATAAAGAAAACAAAAATCCTCATACCTGCACCAATACACAACATTATGATAAATGGATAAAAGATTGACATTGTCTAGAGTTTCATTTTACTTGAATTCACAACCAATGCTGATGGAAGCAGCAGTTAAGAAATCAAATAACATATTGCATTGGGCAAATCTGCTGTAAAAGACCTCAACTTCAAAATATTAAAAATATTAAAAAGCAAAGACATCACTTAGGTGTAAGATGTGCCTGACCCAACTGAGGGTATTTTCAGTCACCTCATTTGTATACTAAAGCTGCACAGTGAATAAGAAAGGCCAGCAGTATGAGGAGACCTGGGGACTCCTGGACCCAGGGGCAGGGACATGGCCCCAGAGGACTAGAGCAGAGTGTGATGCTTCCAGATGATATGGATTAAGAGGAGATGCACAAGAACACCCACACTTGCAGATAGTACCCATTTGACCTGGCATCAATAGCTGGGTGATCAGAACACAACTAGAAGAAGAAACAAGGGAAAAAAAGAGTAATCCACTACAATTAGATGAACTTGACCTATGCTTGTGAATGCAGCATGGCAAAGGAGTGAACAAATCTTTACAGTGAGGATTATTCCCACCCCCTTGGTACACAGGGTCAACAAGGATGAGGAACTTAAGACATTGGCTATCCAAAAGGGGAGGGGGGGGGCAGGGCTACAAAGGCAAGAAGTGACTGGCTTACAAGCTTTCAATTGGGAACCTAGTTCCAGAGGGTACAGGGAAAGGTAGAATCTCCACTGAGTGGTTTCCAACCTGTCTGGATGGGGCTGATAAAAAGTGAGGGAAAAAGGTCTTCTGTGGTGCAAGAAGGAATGATTGCTATCAGGTCTGACAGAGAGTGTTGGAAAGGTAAAGAGACATTTTGTAACAAAAGCAGGATAGTGGCTGATTTTGCAGTCCAGGAGCAGAGATCCCTGGAAGAAAAGCAAAGAGCGGGACCCTGTCCCGGGAAACAGTGACACCAGGGATGGAGACAGAGACAATGACATGGAGAGAAGTAGCGGCTGAGGACTCTGGACTCAGGGAGGAAGAGTGGCTGTGTGCTGGTGGCTGGGGGGCAGGCATGCGGGGTGTACCCTTTGGTTGTTTGATAATGCAGGGGATTGTAATCATTGTAATGAAATGAAATACGATAGGATGAATGTAAAGATAATGTTCTCCCATGTAAACTAACACATAAATCACAATAAAAACTTTAAAAAAAAAACAAAAAAACAAAAGATCAAAGAAGAATGGATGCCTTTGAGTTATGGTGTTGGCAGAGAATATTGAATATACTTCGAACTGCCAGAAGAATGAGCAAATCTGTCTTGGAAGAAGTATAGCCAGAAAGGTCCTTAGAATCAAGGATGGCAAGACTGTGTCTTTACATACTTCAGACACGTTAGCATGTGGGACCAGGCCTTGGAGAAGGATATCATGCTTGGTAAACAGAATCAGTGAAAAAGAGGAAGACCCTTAATGCAATGGGTTGACACAATTGTTGCAACAATGAGCTCAAACAGTCTCAACTATGATGATGGCACAGAATTGGACAGTGTTTTGTTCTGTTGTGTGTGTGTTCTCTATAAGTTGGGACATAGCGGATGGGACCTAACAATAACAACACTCACTACAAACACATGGATGTTTGGTGAACTGATAAACCCAGGACAATCAAATACAAAGTATGTGACTGAAAACAAATGACAAAGGATCCTGTCACAGAACTGACATGGGTAAAAACTTATGCCTGGCACATTCGCCACTTTGTGGTTGGCTGTCTGACAGCTGGGAGAAGGAAGGCTTGAGAAAATCAATACTGTACTGACGGGAATCAGAAATAATAGGCTGACTTTTAGAGGCAGGCTTGGGAAGGCTTAGATATTTCAGATATTTAGATGCTTTTCAAAGGTGTTGTTATTTGTTATTGTTAATGACAAGAAGAGGAATTCAGGTTTAGAGTATCTTATGACCCCAAGGTAGCTGATGCTTATCTTAGAATCTATAAACATCACTCAAGATAATGTTTGGACTCCTAGTATTACCTTACATTGTACATCCACATTTGGGAAGCTTGTGTCCTATTGGAAATATAGTTCCCAAAGGCTGCTGATGAATGCTAATCATTATTAACTGGTACAGTCTTTAATTTAAAGTCAGAACTGTTTTGAATATTCAGAACAAGATTGGGGGTGTTTGTAGGAAAGTTTAGAATGTGGGAAGAGAATGACAGTAGCTCTCCAGATTCAGAGATCAAGAATGCAAATTATCTTGCAGGAAACATATCCATAAATGTAATGAGTCCTAGTGTGGTGTTGTAGAATAAGCACTGGACCACAAGGTGATGGTTCAAACCCACCAGCAGCTCCTCGGAAACCCTATACACCCAGGATCACTATTAGTCAGAACTGACTCAATGGCATTTAACGACAACCAAGTGAGCATACAGGGGGCACAGTTATGAAAACTTTTTAAACATTACCAAGCACCGTGAGGGAATGAGTTGCTGGGCCCGGGGATTCAGGATCATAGTCTCAGTGACACCAGGGTCAATTGGCAGCACATAGTTCACAAAGGTATTCTATATCCTATATTGGATTCCTGGTGTGGTGCTGTGGGTTAATGCGCCAGACTGCAAAGCTCTTTGAACTGCAAGGTCGGTGGTTCAAGCTCACCAGTTGCTCCTTGGAAACTTTATACAGGGTCGCTGTTGGTCGGAATCGACTCAACGGCACTTGACAACAATAACAAAGGAGCTCTGGTAGCGTATTGGTTACAAATCGGGCTGCTAACCTCAAGGATGGCAGTTTGAAACTACCAGCTGTTCCACGGGAGAAAGATGAGGTTTTCTGCTCCCGTAAAGATTTGCAGCCTCGGAAACCCTGTGCAGGGTCGCTGTGAGTTGGAACTGACTCCACGGTACTTAACAACAACAATAGATGAGATGAAATGAGTGCATGATTTTTAAATATAAAACTGATGCTCTACTCTGTAAACCTTTACTCAATTCATAACAATAAAGAAGCACACATGTAAAATATATCAATTAACCCTCTGCTTAAAACCTTCCAGTGGTTTCTTATTTAAAACGAAAAAAAAAAAAAAAGAAAAAAAAGAATGCAAATTCATCACAAATATACCTAGTAATATTATTTAGCCCAAGAACAAAGGAGAGCTTTGTTTGATTTTTTTTTTTTTTTTTTTTACAGACAGTGATAGGAAATTGCAGAGACTATTTCTGGTTAGGTCACTGTTCAGAATAAAGAGTAAGGCCACCCAAAGCCTTTGCCTTTCATGTTTTCAGTAATAGTATATCTGTTGGGTGAATCCATCAAGTACAGGAAAAAAGGGAAGGTGAGACTGGCCCCGTTGGGTATTTTCCCACTTCCCCTATTTTTCAATACAGGATAGGCAGACACAAGCATTTCAGTCTGCCAGTTGAGTTTTACAGTTTCAACCATCAGTGAATTGGAATCTTCGGCTCTGGGACTTTACCATTGTGCAAGATGGTTTATTCAGAAACTGACTTCCTGTTGATGTGTGGTTGTTACAGAGGGCTCCCTGAATGTAAGTGAGAGGACAATTCAGAATCTCCACTGGGGAAATATGGGGACTGAAGTGTGACTTTGCAAATACACAATGGCGAACTTCATGCAAATAGAGCTTGGAGTCCCAGGGTGGTACAGTTAACGCACTGGGCTGCTAGCCAAAAGTTTGGAGGTTCAAGTCCACCCAGAGACACCTCTGAAGAAAGGCCTGATGATTTACTTCCCAAACTCAGTCATTGAAAACCTTGTGGTATACTCATATACACATGGTACCACCATGCATCATGTTGACTTGATGCCAACTGGTTTCTGGTTATCCAAACATAAGGTGAGCAAGAGTAGCACTGGACTGGACTCCATGGGATTGGAGATGGCCAGGATGAAGCAGGAAAGCAAGTCCAGAAGTTTGAATAATGAATCACCTCCTTGTACCATCCTTAAACCCCTCCCTCATCCACTAGTATTCCTTGAGGGTCATGAAGAAATTCTAGAAATCCATGATGCTGGGGCAGAGAAGTAGTCAAGGCAAGCAGCCTGGTTTGCAAATAGAGTGATTTCTTATGATTTCGTGGGACTCCGACCAATTTCCACCCTGTTGCTGTCTCACATTGTCCAGGCAATAAGAGTCACAGTGATTTTCCAGCTGTCTTGGTTGCCAAGGCTATCATGACATGACTGTATGACTGAATTTACAGTGTTTCCAGGAAGGGGTGAGGGTAGCCTATGTGTTGCTGGCTTGAATCTCAGGCCAGACCAGGAGTTCATGCAATTATTATCTCAATAAATATTTATTGAATATCTATCACATGTTGGACAGTGTTGTCTGTGCTTGGGATACATTAGTGAACAAATATTATGTGGCAAAATGCTCTGACATTCTGGAGCTGATATTTAATGAGATGCCAATGTTGTTGTTGTAGTTAGTTGCCACTGAGTCTCTTCTAACTTGTGGAGACCTGATGTGTACAGAGTAGAACTTTGACTTAGGGTTTTCAAGGCTGTGACCTTTTAGAAGAACATTGCCAGGCCTGTCTTCCAAGGCTTCTGTGGGTGGATTTGAACTACCAGCCTTCCAGTGAGTAATTGATCATTTAACTGGTTTTTTTTTGTTTTTTTTTAATGAATGTTTTAATGTGTATTGTGTGATCGTTTACATGGGGAAACATTAGTTTTACATTCATTCTATCATACATTGTTTCATTGCCATGGTTACCATCCCATGCAGCATCATCCCCCAACCAAAGGGTATACCCCACACGCCCCCCTCCCCCACGGTCCTCAGCACACAACCCCCTTCCCTCTCTGGATCTCAAGTCCCCAGTCACTCCATCTCTTCACGTCATCCTCTCTGTCTCCATCTCAGGCCCCACTGCTCCTCTCCATTGATGGTCCCAGGGCCCTCCGTTCCTAGACTGAAAGGTTAGTCTCTCCCTTCCTTGCTATAAAATATTCACCTTTACATTTCCAGACTTCACAATCAGTTCTGGTAACAATTATTCACCATTGCATCACATGAGACCCATCTGGATTTCTTTTCATCAGCCTTTCCCAGACAGGTTGGGCACTATTCACTGGTGACTCTACCTTCCTCCCTGCCCTTTGGGTCTAGGTTCCCTCTTGAAAAGCTTGTAAGCCAGTCACTTCTTCTTACCTTTGTATCATTCCCCCCATTTTGGGTAGCCAATGTTCAAGTTGCCCATCCCTATCCACTCTTTGTGTGGAGGGGTTGGGAATAGTTCATGCGGCTGGGATTTGTTTCCTCTTTTGAGCTACTGCATTTATAGGTTTAGGTCAAGTTCATCAAGTTGTATCAGATGACTTTTTTTTTTTTCCTCTTCTTTCTTCCTCGGGTTGAGTTCTGTTCTTCCAGTCGTTGCAATCAGGTCAAGTGGGCATCATCTGCAAGTGTGGGTGTTCTTGCGTCTGTCCACCCTCTTCTGATAAGCTGGTCTCTTTGCTCTCCACTCTAGTCCTCTGTGGCTGTGTCACTGACTCTGAGCCCATGAGTCCCCAGGTCCTGCCTCGCTACTGATCATTTAACTGTTTATGCCACACAGGAAATTTGCGATGTCAATAGAAGTTGACGTTATGTTATGCTGTATTTGTTTTGCTCAGGAGACAGAGTAAATGTGAGTCATAGATCAGAGTGAAGAACAGAGTTCATGACTATTCATTCATGATGATGAGGTCGTACTATTGTATTTATGGTTACCTGTAAGGAACTCTGGTAGTGGTTTCGAGTTGGGCTGCTAATCTCAAGTTCAGCAGTTCGAGACTACCAGTGGTTCCACAGGAAAAAGATGAGGCTTTCTGCTTCTGTAAAGAGTCAAACTTTTCAGAAACCCTATACAGGGTCTCTGTGAATTGGAACTGACTCCACGGCACATAACCACTGGTCAGAGAGGAAGAGAAAATGTAGACAAATTAAAAGAACTAGACAGTTCTGGATTAAAAGCCTGACTCTATTATCTATTTGGAGTCTTGGTTTGGCACTGTAGGATAAGCACTGGACTGCAAGGTCAGTTTGAATCAAAAGGTTAGCGATTCAAACCCACCAGCCACTCCTTGGAAACCTCATACAGGGTCCCTATGAGTCAGAATCAACTGGATGGCACTCAACAACTCAACAATAGCAACGTCATTTATGGGCTATTTCAGATGATTAACTTCTTTGTTTTAGATTGTTCTTTTGTAAATTGAGGATGAAAATACCTGCCTTCCCTATTTGTGGTGTTGGTGTGCCATGGAATCAGTTCCAACTCATAGCAACCCTGCAGACAGTTTCTGAGGCTGTAAATCTTTACAGGAGCGGAAAGCCTCATCTTTCTCCCTCAGAACAGCTGGTAGTTTTGAACTGCTGATCATGAGATTAGCAGCCCGATTTGTAACCACTACACTACCAGAGCTCCTTCCTTTGTTTATAGTGACAACTAAATAAGACAATACAAAGTACTCAACATATAGTAAAGATTCAGTAATACCTTTTACCTTTTACAAGTATATTTATATATGACAATTATATAACTTCATCTTATACTCTGAGTTACTGTAGGTCATATGATTAACTCTTTACATTTGGGTGGACTGAGGCAGTGAATTTAAGCAGATTCTTTGATCATGAGTAATTCTAACCTTTGCTCATCTGACAAGACTTCTATAATGGTGGTAGTGGTGGTGGTGTGCTGGGGAGTCGGGTCCAACTCGTAGTGACCCTGTAGAGTTTCCTAGGCTATAAATCTTTACAGGAACAGAAAGCTTCATTTTTTCTCCCATGGATGTTTCAAACTGCTGACCTTGAGACTAGCAGTCCGACTTGTAACTACTATGCTATCAGAGCTCATTGACTTCTATGATATTGTTGATTAATTCACATTCTTTTTTTTTTTTTTGTCATCCATTTGCTGTATTTGCCCTTCACTATACAACTCTGGTAGTGTAGTAGTTATGAATCGGGCTGTGAACCACAAGGTCAGCAGTTTGAAATTACCAGCTGTTCTGTGGGAGAAAGATGAGGCTTTCTGCTCCTGTAAAAATTTATAGCCTCGGAAACCCTGATCAGGGTCACTATGAGTCGGAACCGACTCCACGGCACATAACAACAACATTTTTGTTATACTTCTCTATTCATTTTTTTTTAAATGGTTTATTTTTTCTTGCTGTTGAGAATATACACAATATGTGTATACTACATGTACCATTCAGTGACATTGACCACATTCTTTGAGTTGTGTAACATTCTCCTTTTCTGAATTCTTTTTTCCCCATTAGTATAAATTCACTGCCCTCTGTGACTTCGATCTAATCTTTTACATTTCTATTGTCAAGTTGATCTTACAGAGAATTCTAAAATAAGCCTAATGCTCAAGGATGACAGTTTTTCTTTTCGTCTTTGTTTTGTTTTTTACTAGTTAAGCTAAATGATAGTTTGGTTTTCTATTCATTTCCATCCACATGGTTCTTAGTGTCATGGCTGAAATGTGGGGACTGTAGAAGGACACAGAGCGTGCCTGATGTTGTTAGCCATATCCCTGCATCTCTGAGAGCAAGAAAGTAGTGCACACTAAGATACTGGGGCATCTCTGCATTCAAAGTTCAAGCTCAAGTTTAGTAAATGCCAGTAGCTTCATGGAATTTCTGAGATTATTGAATGAATTAATGTCTATAGAACACTGAGCATTTTGCTTGGTACATACTAGCTGTCAGCTTTCTTTTTTTTTACTCCTGACAATACTGCACAATAGAACTTGATTTCCCCTAGACTGTGTGGGTCTATGAGGTAACTTTAAGTATGCACTATTCTTTATTAGGGTAGGAAAACATGTCAACTTCATCTGAGTATGAAGAATTTGTGCAACAAAAGAGCTATGTTCCTCAGGAATGCTGGTATCCTTGTGGCTGGAAAGACGGGTTTTTCTTAAATGGCTGGAGTGCGTTGCTTGGAGAGATACATCCTATTTATGGTGACTTTCTAAAGCTCATGATTAATGTGGGCTTTTAAAAATTGTTTTTCTTTGTATTATGTAAATAAGGTTTCTCTCCAGTATGGCTGAATGCTGGTTTTAATTAAATTTAGGAAGGAAGAGGAGGGGGGCGGGTAGCTTGACAAAGTTGAAGAGCATCAGTAAAAATCACATTTATGTTTGGAGTATGGCATTTGAAAATAGAATAAATAATATGAAAGAGAGGACTTCTCAAAATGAGAAAATAATGAATATGCTTAAACTCATTTATACTGTTCCCAGTAGGCGTAAGATATGATTCTTATTTTGGAGAGGAAAATCTTTGTTTTTTTAATCAACTGTATGTATTTTATACATTCTTACCCCATGAAACACCTTTCATTTTGTTTCACTTTTTTCTAGAATAGAACTCTTTATTTTCTGGAAGTACATTTTGCTATTTAATTCATCATGTTTGTTTGTTCTCCTTTGGCTATAATTGAAATTTGGACCATGGCAACTAATCTGTATCAGACTGAACTTAATCACGAGTGGCAAAGAAACCATATTACTTTTGGCCAAAATTTACCTCTACTCAGCATACGCTTTTCTGACAAGAAGTACAAATTAGTGGAGTGCAAGATTACTTCGAAAAAAAATTGTTTTCAAGCACTTGAATATTGTTCATTTATTTATAACAGTTATGCTAATTAGTAACTAGCTTCATCTGTTCCTTAGAGCAGGTCTCATAAGAGCCTACAGAAACCAATAGCATGAACAGATTAACTCAGAGACAAAGTTAAATTACTATGGGTATTTAAATGTCACAAAACGATATTTCTTCAAAAATATTTCCTTATCTGGATTTTTTTTGTGGTTTCAGCCTGACCTTCCCCTTAGCTAGTTTAAATAAGTAAGATTGTTCTGCATTCCTAAATCATTCCTGAATGTTCTAACTCCCAACTTTCAATCAACTACGTCTCCCTGGAGGTTTATGTTCTTATAGGAGACGTCTCACCTGAGGCAATAGGCAATCTCACTAAGAAGTCTGATTAACTGGATCTCTGAAATATGATTAGAGTTAAAAATGTGCATTTTTTAATGGAAAGGAAAACTCTAAATTTAAGGCCGTTATACTTCTGTGGGGAGGTCAAAGAGTGTGTAGATGATAGGGTGAGGGCGACTCAGGGGAAGAGGAAGATTTATGTGCTCCCTGGTATTTGAAACCAACTTACAACTGGCCCCTTGAGTCCAGAGATTTACATATTGTGTAGCTTGAGAAAATAGATGTGAAACTTTGTAATAACCCTCAAAAGTGGCTTTGACAAGCTTTCCTGGTCAAGAAACACTTCAATTAATTAAAGAGAAGAAAAGGAAAACAAAAACTTGTTTGATATTAAAAATAGTCTAATTAACCTGAAACAAACAAACAGAAATAGTATTTGACTATCAGTAATTGTGTTCTGGTTAAATGCACCAATTGAAATATTAAGGTAAATTTGGGCACTTTTTTTTTTTTTAACTTCTCAATGCCTCATCATTACAAAAATTCAACCCTAGGGACTAGTAATAGAGGTTGTTGTTAAGTGCCATCTAGTCAGTTCTGACTCACAGCGATCCTGTGTAGGGTTTCCAAGCAGCAGCTGGTAGGTTCAAACTGAGATTCAAACTGACCCTTCAGTCCAGTGTATTATCCTGCAGCACCACACCAGGCCCCCAGTATTTGAAAATAGAATAAATGATATGAAAGAGAGGAAGGGTAGATAAAAATCATTTTAATTGTGAGGACGATTTCCTTTGCCTTTCCACTCTAAGTTTTTCCCCAAGTAAACATGAGGTAAGATATAGGAATCAGTTCCTTCTTTACTTGATCCTATGATATGATTCTCCCATGATGTGAGCATTTCAGGAAGCCTAGTGTGCATCTCCTGTTTAGAGATACAAGACAGACTGACGTAGTTTTGTACACTAGAATCCTAATTGAATAACTGTTACTTCATCTGAGACTTCCCTGGAGAAGAAAGGAGGTGAAACTGAGCATAGTGTCTGGGAGATGATGTATCTGTTACTAATATGGATTTTAGTGTTTCATAACTGATATTTTTAGTGACAATGTAAACTGTGTTATTTTGGTTTGTTTTGTTTTACTTTAGAATTTTAACCCTGGGTAAGACACCAGGGTGTTTTGAAAACCTGATGGGAAAAAATAGAATGAAAAGATAATGGGATTTTCCCATGAATTTTTTGAAGCTCTCTCACCTGACTTATAGATAACTTAGACTTTTTATGTCATTGAGAAAATGACGTATGTAAAAGCACTTAACAGCCATTCTAAGCCAATGCATATTAACTAGGGACTTACTGTGTATGTATGGGGTCTTTCTGCCTGGTTTTATAACTTTTGGCTCTAGCTGATACACCTACAGGCCTGGACAGGATGTGATGGTCCTCCTAGCCTATGGGCAGAAATCACAGAGCACTTGTCTGTTTCACATCAAGTCTTTGCTGGCTCTTTCACCTGTGTCCCTCCACTCATTTGTTCCTGTGTCTATACATCCCAAGCTTGGCTTTAGGGTTTTTGCTCCCATTTCTGTTCCCATGATCACCATGTGGACATATATGAGTTTTTCTGACTTTGGTCCTATATTATACTTGGAATCATTTTGAGTCCTTACTCCTGTTCCTCTATTTCTTTGTGCAGGCTGATCTCCTTTCTCATTGCCTCAGTCATCAGGCCCCAGGATCATTGGTGACCCATCTAGATGACATAACCCAAGACCTTTGTAAGGGAATGAGACATGTTAATTTCTGGGCATGAGAAATAGTTCCCATGGCTCAGACTAAGGGGGTCATGAGTTCCCTGTAAGAACTATTCAAGGCTAATATTCTAATTGGGACACAGTCTCTGTATGTGTTTGGGGGAAGTAGAAGAGCAGAGGTTAAAATTCTAGTGTTGCCATCATGTGGACAAGAAAGGCAGGAGCTTGAGAAAATGAGTAAGAGCTAAGGTCACAGACTGATAGTGGAGACAGGACAGCAGAAGGTGTAGAGAACACAGACAGAGGAACTCTGGTGAGACCAAAGAAGGAAACAAAACTCAGACATAGACAGCCCAACTATACGACACGGAGATAGAGTATTTCCCTGGGCACAGCTACCTATCTGAAGTTCGATCAACTCTCTTCCCGGTTGATCTTGTCCCACTTACCGTGGCTGCAGTTGAGTTTAGATGAGGAACTGATATGGCAATGTGACAGGATGAATTTTCGATGAGGCATGACTCAGAGAAAGAAAACTCTATGCTCTCACTCAACCAGTGATTGAATGGTAAAGTATGGACTGGAACTCAGCTAAATCTCACGTATTTTATGACCTCCACAGGGTAAGAGCAATAATGATGGATCTGTATAGAACTTTACCAAATATAGCACCATATGCATGGAAGCTGGTAATAAACGCCTCTTGATGTCAGTGTTGATGAAGATGATGATAATTATGGCCACAGAGCAAACTCCATTTAGATGAAATTAAATGATACTGTGTGGATGAGAGAGGAAAATGTCATGCGATTTAATGGCTGACACGTAAGATGAATTTGGTAATGAAGCTCAGGGACTTATCAGTCCAGAAAACTGCATCCTCTCATTATACAGCCCTTAATGACCCACTTATTACTAATATAAAGGAAAAGATATGTATATATAAACACATGTTTCTGAATGTTTGGCTATCAGAAATGAAACCAGTACATCAGCTTGAGGGGGCAGCAACGGACGCTGTTTCTGTATGAATGATCAAATTTGCTATGATACAGCTGGAAAATGACAACTGAAGTGAAAGGGTAAAGGATGATTTAACTCTACTTATAAAAAAGACAAGAAAAGCAATGAAAGAACAGCAGGTGGAGTTGGCCAGTTCTAAGGCTTGGTACAGAGCGCATGGCAGAAGGAATGGGTTTACCTGGAAATTAATTCATAGACTAAGTCATGGAAATATGACTTAGACCTTACATTGGGATGTGTGTCTCGATGCAACTCTTCACTGATATGACATTCATTTCTCTAACAAACCCAATTAGCCACAATACATTTGATAGTCGTTCCCTAAGAAAGCAAAGCAAATCTGATTCATAGTGGCCTTATAGGGCAAAGTAGAATTACCCCAATAGGCTTCACAAGGTTGTAATCTTTATGGAAGCAGAATGCCGTATCTTTCTTCCATGGAACAGCTGGTGGCTCGAACTGCTGACCTTTGTTTAGCAGCTGATTGCTTTAACAACTGTGCTACCAGGACTCCTATGATAGCTATTGTTGTTTCTGTTGTTAAGTGCTGTCACATCTGTTGCAACCCAAGTGACCCTTTATAGGGTTTCCAAGAAGCAACTGGTGGGCTTGAACCATCAACCTTACACTTCAACCTAGCTTTGCAGTCCAGTGCATTAACCCACAGCACCACACCAGAACCAAAATGGGGTCCCAGATTTTAACAAAATCTCATGCTCTTCGCCCATAGTTCTTCTTAGGCCCTTGCTTAGAATTTAGTTACTGTTGTTGTTGTTGTTGTTGTTAAGTGCCGTGGAGTCGGTTCCAACTCATAGCGACCCTGCACAGGGTTTCCGAGGCTGTAAATCTTTACGGGAGCAGAACGCCTCACCTTTCTCCCGCGGAACCGCTGGTAGTTTCAAACTGCTGACCTTGCGGTTCACAGCCCGATTCGTAACCACTACACTACCAGAGCTCCTTATTCCACACATTATCGTACAGAGTTTCCTGTTTTCCTAGCTCATAACAAATGAAAAGCAGTACAGCATAAGTGATAGAAGGGGTGTTTACTGAAAGGACTATTTTTTATGACCAGAGCAAGAGACAATTGACAACCTGAGAGTCAGGGCAAAACAAACAGAGCCCTGGTGTGGCACTCTGGGTTAATGTGCTGGACTGCAAGGTCAGTTTGAGTCACAAGGTCGGTGGTTCTAGCCCACCAGCTGCTCCTCAAAAACCTATACAGGGATGCTATGGGTCAGAACTGACTTAACAACAACAACTACAAGGATGAAAAAAGGCATTGTGACACGGTTGTATTAAGTGTAGGGAAGTTCCTACTCATCACTATAGCCTTTGGGGCATTGCTGATTTACATCATGAGCAAAGGTGTTTTGTGTCAGTCATATCATCTGAAAATTTAGAGGGTGAGACTAGATAATCACTAAGGCTCTGCCATCAAAACAAGGGGGAAACCTATCTGATGCTATCTTTATAACAAAAATTATCCTCAGAAATAGTTTAAAATGTCTCCACAACCCCGCAGCCAAGTAACTCTGACACTTCAGGCCATTGTCTAAGCTGTGTAGTGAAGTCTTCCGGGAGTTCTCCATTCCATGTTCCCGCTTACTAGTGAGACCCAGCCCTGGTGTCACCAAGCCTAGAGCACTGCTTCCACTATCTGTCAGTAAGGGACACTGGGCAATATACAGCCTATTCTGAAACCTCACTTTACAAGTCCCCGTGTATAAATGGGGGATTGTAGTACCTACCACATAGGATGATTCCAAGTATTCATTGATGGGGTAATGTACATCTAGAGTTTACCTTTCTATCTACAGAATACAAATTGCTCAGTGAACTTTAGTTATTTTACTGTAATAACAATCACACACAGTTTTTTTTTTTTTTTTTTTCCTTCTACTGCGAGTCCTGGTGTGGCACTGTGGGCTGATGCGTCAGACTGCAAAGTTGTTTGATCTGCAAGGTCGGTGGTTCCAGCTCACCAGTTGCTCCTTGGAAACCTTATACAGGGTTGCTATGGGTTGGAATCGACTCGACGTCACTTAACAACAACAACAACAACTGATTATGTCCATTGTGAAGATTTAAAAGATACAGTTGTAGGGCAGGAGGACTCTTGACTCTTGGAGAGCTTTTCAGTGGAAAGAAAAATAAAGAGTGAGTGAGTTGTGTCCTTATGGTAAGACACTGCTACCAATCGGGAGAAAGATGAGGCTTTCTGCTTCTGTAAGGATTTACAGCCATGGAAACCCTGTACAGGGTCGCTTTGAGTTGGAACTGACTCCACGGCACATAACCACCACCACCACCACCACCAATAAAGTGAGGCAAAGGTCCCAACCCAATTACTCACAGTGTCTATGCGTTAATTTATGCCTCTACTGTGGATGCCAGAAATGTGGGTAAAATTATTTGTTGAGAAAGAGATTACTTGTATATGACCAAAAGTATCATTTTTCAGATGAAAGCAAAGCCAAATGGGGAGCAATTGTGGAGTCAGCCTACCCACCTTTAGCAAACATTTGGAGAGCCATGGATTTATGCTCCGCAGTGTGAGGTAAATACAGTGGTAATTCAGTGCCTGCCTTTAAGGAACAAATCACCTGCTGTTGTAAGGTGCTGTGAAGTCAGTTCCTATCATAGAGATCCATGCAACACTGTAGAACTGCCCCATACGGTTTTCTAGTCTTTGTGAGTGCAGGTGACTGGTTTCTTCTTCCGAGTTCAAACCATCAACCTTTTGGTTAGGAGTCAAACATTTACCCACTGGAGCAACAGAGCTTCTTATGTATAACCTAGGGCAGAATAAAACACAGAAGGACATAACTCTAGTGTGACTGAGCAAAACAAGCCCTGTAATAGATGAACTAACACATGCCATGGGAATACTGATCAATTCTGACTTGGGGGATTTGTGTAGGCGTTTATAGCCAAGGAACTTATTTAATGACAGTGCTCCTTGGAGGCCAGGATGGCCAAACTTCGTCTCTCATACTTTGGGCATATCGTCAGGAGGGATCAGTTGCTGGAGAAGGATATCATGTTTGGTAAAGTGGAGGGTCAGAGAAAACGAGGAAGACCCCCAGCAAGATGGATTGGCAAAGTGGCAGCATCAATGGGCTCAAGCATGGCAACAATAGTGAGGTTGGCCCAGGATCAGGCAGTGTATCATTCTGTTGTACATGGGGTCGCTATGAGTCGTTACCAACTCGATGACACCTAACAACAACAACAATGGTTTGCTGGTGTAGCGCTATAGGATAATATGCTGGATTGCAACATCAGTTTGAGCCACAAGGTCGATGGTTCAAACCCAGCCGTCATGTTTGACAGGTGAAAAGGCAAGTGATACTATTAGGTTCAATCTCTCATGTGCATTTGTAGAATAAAATTAATGGAATTATTCTTGTGCTGCCTCAATCCAGAGAATCCGTCAATAATGGAAGTTGAGGATTGAATTTTTTCTTCAGTTCCCCCAGCTTGAGAAATGCTGAGTGTGTTCTTCCTTTTTGGTATTCTGATTCCATATCTTTGTACATTTTGTCATCATATCTGACTTTATCTTCTCGAGATGACCTTTGAAATTTTCTGTTCAGCTCTTGTACCTCCTCATTTCTTCCATTTGCTTTAGCATCTCTATGCTGGAGAGC
>NW_006408570.1:9594096-9598530 GCF_000296735.1 Chrysochloris asiatica | reverse complement strand
TGGACAGTGAATAAGGAAGACCGTAGAAGAATTAATGCTTTTGAGTTATGATGTTGGAGAAGAATATTGAAAGTGCCGTGGGCTGCCAAAAGAGCCAACAGATCTGTTTTGGAAGATGTTCAGCCAGAGTGCTCCTTGGAGGCCAGGATGGCCAAACTTTGTCTCTCATACTTTGGACACATTGTCAGGAGTTACCAGTCACTGGAGAAGGATATCATGTTTGGTAAGGTGGAGGGTCAGAGAAAAAGAGGAAGACCCCCAGTGACATGGATTGACAAAGTGGCTGCATCAATGGTCTCAAGTGTGGCAACAATTGTGCGGTTGGCCCAGGACCGAGCAGTGTTTCGTTCTGTTGTACATAGGGTAACTATGAGTCATTACTGACTCGATGGCACCTAACAACAACAACCTCAATCCAAAGTGCCTTTGAGGATGTTTCTACATCGTCCTGGTGTGGTACTGTGGTTTCATGTGCCAGATTGCAAAGCCGTTTGAACTGCAGGGTCAATGGTTGAAGCTCACCAGCTGCTCCTTGGAAACCGTATACAGGGTTGCTATGGGTTGGAATGGACTCAATGGCACTTAACAACATACATTGTATACAGTAAGTCTAATTTATAGCATTTGGGGGAAATCAGAACTAGAAAAAGAAAATGTCATTAGAAGACAAGATCTCTTTAAAATTTCAAAAGCAAACATTCCAGTTTGAGGACTAAGGTGTGCCTGACCCAAGCCATGATATTTTCAGTAGCCTCATATGCTTATGAAAGTTGGACAATAAATATGAAAATACCATAAAATAATTAATGCGTTTGCATTATGGTGTTGGATAAGAATATTAAAAGTACAAAGGACTGACAGAAGAACAAATAAACCTGTGTCGGAAAATGTACAACCAGAATGCTCCTTGGAAGCTAGCATGGCAAGACTTCAGCTCTGATACTTGAGATATGTTGTCAGGAGTTACCAGTCCCCAGCAAAGGACATCATGCTTGGGAAAGTGCAGGGTCAGTGAAAACAGAAGATGACCCCAAGTAGATGAAGTAACACTGTCGCAGCAGCAATGGGCACAAGCCTAACAATTTTGAGGATGGCGCTGAACCTGGCAGTGTTCCATTCTGTTGCACATAGGGTTGCTGTGCATTGAAACTGACTAGATGGTATTTATCAACAACAGCAACATGAGGCTGAATAGATTTCAACAAAGCCTTCAGGCAATAGGTAGGGAGGAATACATACAAAGCATGAGAAAGAAGCTTGTGTAACTGACTGGATTATGAAACCAGTCTCTGAGAGAGTAACAGTACTCTAGAGCTGGAGTCAGCAAATATTTTCTGACCGGATTGTTGTTACATGCCGTCAAATTGGCTCTGACTTACAGTGACCCTAGATCAGGTTTCTGAGGAGTGGTTGGTCAATTTGAACCATCGATCTCGTGATTGACAGCCCAATGCTATCCTGAACACCAGAACTCCTTTACAGGATTATTGTTGTTGTTGAGTGCCGCCAAGTCAGTTCCGACCCATAGCGACCCTGTATGGGTTTCAAAGGAGCAGTTGGTGAGTGTGAACAGCCGGCCTTCCAGTTCAAACCAACTCTGCAGTCCAGCGCATTAACCCACAGCGCCATACCATGACTCCGGACAAGATTAGATAGTAGATACTTTAGGTCTTGTTCTTAGCCTTATTTCTGTCACAACGACTTAATTCTCCTCTATTGTGGGGAAGCAGCCCAGATAATATACAAATACATAAGTGTGGCTGTGTTCTAATAAATCTCCAGATAACCATCACTGTCCCTTTGTGAAAAGGAATCAAGGCGGAATTTCTCTCTTTTCTCTGGTGTCTCTACAGACCGCTGTAGTCCCCCTGGCCTATTAATTTATATGTACCAGAGCTTACAGTCTGCAAAGCCTTTTTAAACATAGATTATGTGATTTTCACATTATGCCAGTGAGTCGTTTTTGTCCTGACTTTACTGATGAAGAAATGGATTCTCAAGTACTGTAAGGGTCTTGCACAAAGTCACCAAGTTCCTAAGAGAAATACCAACCTACCTCCATGGTTTTTGATATTGTAGGTCTTTAGTGAGAGCCTTGCTTCCATCTGCACAACTAAAAAATTACAACATGTTAAAAAAAATTTTTTTTGAATTATTTGGGTTTACATGGGAGAACATCAGTTTTACATTCATCCTATCATATTTCATTTCATTGTAATGATTACAGTCCCCTCCATGAATCATCAAACAACCAAAGGGTACACCCAACAGGCCTAACCCCCTCATCAGTACACAGCCCGTCTCCCTCCCTGAGTCCACTGTCCCCAGCTGCTCCATCTGTCCATGTCATTGTCTCTGTCTCTATCTCCATCCCTGGCATCACTGCCTCTCTGGGTAGGGTCCCGCTCTCCAGTCTTCTCACTTGATGGTCCCAGGTACCTCTGCTCCTAGACTGCCTTCTCCTCCTTTTGTCAAAAAAACTTCTACCTCTATATGTCTGACCCTCACAGTCAGTCTTGATGGCAGTTATTCACTATTGTATCACACAAGTCCTAGCCCCATTTCCTTTCACTAGCCCGCTCCCAACAGATTGGAAATCATTCAGTAAAGATTCTACCTTCCCCTACCCCATCTGGAACTAGGCTCCCTCTTGAAAGCTTGTAAGCCAGTCGCTTCTTGCCTTCATGTTGTTATGTGTCATGGAGTCAGTTCTGACTCATAGCGACCCTGTACAAGGTTTCTGAGGCTGTAAATCTTTACCGGAGCAGAAAGCCTCATCTTTCTCCCGCGGAACAGCTGGTAGTTTCTAACTGATGACCTTGTGGTTCACAGCCCGATTCGTAACCACTACACTATAGAGCCCCCCAATTCGTGTACCCAATGTCTAAGTTGCCTATCCCTGTCAACCCTGTGTACCTAGGGGATGAGAGTGATCCTCATTGTAAAGATTTGTTTCCTTTTTTGAGCTACTACATCCATAAGTATAGGTTCACAACATTTTTGATGACCTTCTTCATTGTTGTTATTGTTATGTGCCATGGAGTTGGTTCTGACTTATAGCGACCCTGCACAGGGTTTCCAAGGCTGTAAATCTTTACGGGAGCAGATAGCCTCATGTTTCTCCTATGGAGCACCTGGTAGTTTCAAACTGCTGACCCTGAGGTTAGTAGCCCGATTCATAATCACTATGCTCATAGCACCTATTTATTATTCTACTCTGAATGTGTCATTCATTCATTCACTTGACCAATATTTATCCAGAATTTCCTATATGCCAGAATTGGTGTTAGATTCTAATGATATAAAGGCAATATACACAGGTAATCTTTCCCTCAGAGAACTATTAAAGGGAACCAACATCAATCAAATAGGAAAATAAATGTTATATTGTTATAATTGTAGTAAGAACTCTGAAGGAGAGATAATTCAAGTGTTCAAAGCCTAGGGGAGGGACATTTGATTAAGTCTGTGTATGTCAGGGAGGACTTTCCACAAGTAAAAGATAGTTAAGCAAATAATTGAAAGGTATGGTGATAAAGAGCTCTGAGAGTGGTTTAGCATTCCAGGCTGAGGAATGAGCATTTGAAAAGGTCCTGTGTTAGGAGAGAGTATCTCAGTTAAGAGACTGGAAAACAGCAAGAGTGATAAACTCATAGAGGAAAAAGTGGTGGTGGATGACTGACTGGCCCATGCTAGAGTTGTGGTCATCACTTTGGATGGCCTCCATCAGAATGCCTATTTACCTCTAAGAACAAAATAATGATATTAAAATGTTTAAATAGAGTTGTGATTGTTTGATAATATCAGTTTAGTGCAATAGGATAGTGTATTAAAAATATAAATTACTTTGTGGGCCATCAATTAAAAGTTATGGTCATTCCTGTCCCCTCTGTATACAAAGTTTATAGGGACGAGCAACTTAGACACTGGCTACCTAAAATGAGGGGGTGATAAAGGCACTAAGTGACTGGCTTACAAGTTTTCAAGAGGGAGTTTAGTTTAAGAGTGGGTGTAGGAAGGTAGAGTCCCCCCTGAATAATTTTCATCTTGTCTAAATGGGTCTGGTGGAAAGAGATGGGAATAAGATTCTTATGATTCAATAGTGAGTAATTGTTATCATGACTAATTGCAACTGTCACAACTATAAAGGTGGATGTTTTGTAACAAAAATGGGGGAGTAATTAATCTTACAGTCCAGAAACAGAGAACTCTAGGACCATCAAGGGAGAAGAGCTTGAGTGGAATGTGGGAACCTAACCAGAGAAGCAACGATGCCAGAGATAGATGCAGAGATGAGGACATGGAGAGAGAGGGCTGCTGAGGACTCATGGAAAGAGAAAGACTGAGTGCTGGTGGCCAAGAGGTAGGCTTGCGGAATGTGCCCTTTGGTTGTTTAAATTATTATATATTCCTGAGTGTTTTTGTATAAACCCC
>NW_006408570.1:9549968-9592576 GCF_000296735.1 Chrysochloris asiatica | reverse complement strand
GGTGATGTGTGTGGTCACCAATCAGAGCCTGCATTTCCGTTGAGTCTTAGTCTTGGAAGGGGGTTTGCGTTGAGAGGACCTGGCCACTTGACAAGGCTGTAAATCTTGATGGGAGTAGAAAGTCTCATCTTTCTCCCGCAGAACAGCTGGTAGTTTCAAACTGCTGACCTTAAGGTTTGCAGCCCAATTCTTAACCACTATGCTACCAGAGCTCCTATGGGGAGCTGTATTCTGTCCTATAGGGTTGCTGCTGGTGCTGGTTTGCTGTGGAGTCAGTTCCAACTCATAGAGACCCTGTATAGGGTTTCTGAGGCTGTAAATCTTTACAGTAGCAGAAAGCCTTGTCTTTCTCCTGCAGAATTGCTGGTGGTTTCAAACTGCTGACTTAGAGGTTAGCCTGACTCATAATCACTATGCTACCAAGTTGGAAATGACTGAATGAGAATTTTTTGTTGTTGTTGTGTTGTTTTGTTTTGGTATGTTTCCTATAATTAGCTTTTTAAGTATTGAGCTCTGTACAATTTTGCATAGCCATCCAATAACCTTTACAAAGTCTGAAAGTATTCAAAGGAATCATCTAGAATAAGAATAAGATATCTGTTCGCTAGAATCACCCAAGTTGTATCTATCCACTCATGTGCCTCAATTTTGTGAGTTACTAAGTGGGAATACAATATTCCAGACAATATGATAAGATACAGTTGATAATGGTTAAATCAATACCATGAAGTGTAAATAAAGACTTCTTAAGCTGTGGGTTAATGCTCTGGACTACAATGTCTGTTTGAACCTCAAGGTCGGTGGTTCAAGTTCAGCATGTACTTCTTTGAAATCCTACACAGGGTCACCATGGGTAGGAACTGACACAGTGGCACTTAACAACAACAATGGATATATTGCCAAACTCTGGTAGCGTAGTGGTTATGAATCGGGCTGCTAAACTCAGGGTCAGCAGTTTGAAACTACCAGCTGTTCCGTGGGAGAAAGATGAGGCTTTGTGCTCTCGTAAAGATTTACAGACTTGGAAACCCTGTACAGGGTCACTATGAGTCGGAACCGACTCCATAGCATGTAACAACAACATATATGTTTAGGCTTTGGAATGTTTCTTTGCTAAGTAAACTTAAATTTATTTCAGCACACACTTGATAGTCAGGAAAAAGCATTAACATTCACCTAGAGCAGGAGGCCTGATGTGGAGCTGTGGGTAAAACAGTGGACTACAAGGTTAATTTGAACCTCAAAGGTCAGCAGTTTGAACTCACCACTTGCTCCCTGAAAACCCTGTATAAGATTGCTATAAGTATGAATCGACTTGACAGCACTTAACAACAACAACAAGAGAGCAGGCTGTCAGTCTTTTAGACTGTGAAACTGAGCATTGGAGTGAAAGTTTTGAAAGCTGCTTTGTGGAAAAGGACCTTGTTGTTTGTTTGTTTATGATGCTTCTTCTTCACTTTACGCTTCCTCTTTGCCTGGAGCTACCATCAGGAATGAGTCATTGCCGTTGCTATTTTGTGGTGAAGTGTGTAAAAATAAACATGAGCACATTTATGGGATGTTTAGGAGGAGTTGTTGCAACTCTGCATCTGATTTTATGTATTTCTTCTTTGCATTCCCTTTTTAAGGCTTTTGTCTGTAGCCTCCACTACAGTTGCTGGCAACTCTGCTTTTTGTAATAATACAAAATTGAGCCAACTAAAAGATTAAGTGGTAAAATAATCACACACACACACACACAAACACACACGAAACTCCCCTAAACACTATTACTTGAAGGTGTAGATATTAGTTCCAACTCCTCTACAGTTGTGTGATCTCTGAAAAAGTAACTTAAATCATTTAATTTTAATCATAAATTGTAAGATTTGTTGTTGTTAAGTGCTATCAAGTTGGTTCTGACTCACAGTGATACTGTATAGGGTTTCTGAAGTTGTAAATCTTTGCAGAAGCAGAAAGCCTCATCTTTCTCCACTGACCTTGTGTTTTTCAGTCCAGTGGTTATCCTACAAAGCCACTGTGCTCCCAAATTGCAAGATACTATATATAAAATACATATAAAATCTCCTATCTCAGGATGAGAAGTTACTTAGAGGACATTTAGACCAATCACTTCCCACAGATGTACCTGGCAGTAGAGGGGTGGTGTAACTGGGGCTACCCAATAATTTATAACAGTATCTGGAACTTAGTAGGTCCTAAGAAAACATGTAATGAATGGATGAATGAGAAAGAAGTGTTAATCGGTCTCCTTTTCAAGTTCTTCTTGGTCAAAAAACTCTTTCCATTCCATTTTAAGATTCTTTTGTTTTCACTTTTTCTTTATAATGTTATTGTTGTTGTTAAGTGTCATCAAGTCGGTTCTGAGTCATCACAAACCTGTATAGAGTTTCTGAGGAGCAGCTTGTGGATTTGAACTGCCAACCATGTGGCTCGCACTCCAGTGCTGATCCTACAGCGCCACACCAGAAGTCCATGTTGTTGCCATCAAGTTAGTTCCGATCCATAGCCACCCAGTGTAGTTTCTGAGGAGTGACTGGTGAGCTTGAACCACCCACCTTGCAATTCAGTGCATTAATCCACAGTGCCACACCAGGACTCCCTCCAGGAATCCATTAATAAATGTTTGTTGGATAACTTTTTAGAATCTATATGAAATCTTCTAGAATTTCTACTAGTTAGTCTTATGCCATCCCTGATCTTGTTTCTACATCTCAGTCCTTTAAATCTTGGTGGAGAACTAATGTAATTTTCTAGGGTGTCCGCCTCCTCCTCCTCTCTTTTGCTCAGCTAAATGTTCCTAATTACTAAGGAACCTGCAAACTCTAATGGTAGGTTCTGCCAATTCACTTTAAATATAAAATGTTCCTGTAGGAACTGAGTTCTAAAAAGAGCTTGAGCAATGTTAAACATTGTTAAACAAGAGGAGCACCAACTATCTCCTAAGACTTCTGACTTCTCTTTTCTATTTCTTCTAGGTAACTTCTTACCAAAGTAAGAAGTTTACACTAGAGCTTACACCTGGGGCCCCAGGACATTCAAGTAGCAATACATTCCTCCTCACAAATACACAGTTGTAAATTCATTTTATCTAAGAAATGCTTGCTAAGTTCTTCCCTGGACACCAGGGACCCATACTTGTGGAAATACACAAGTGAATGGAACAATGTTGTTTTTGAGAATTCACAGTTTAGCTTTGTCAAGAAACTTTTAGCAATCATAGGGTGATGGGAGACATTATAGAAGAGATTCTAACCAAGTTCTATGGAGTCTGTGGGTAACACAAAGAAAAATGATGCCTTTGAATTGTGGTGTTAAGGAAGAATATTGACTATACCATGAACAAATCTGTCTGGCAAGTAATACAGCCAGAATGTTCCTTACAAAAGCTTATGGATAGTGATAATAAAAAGGCTATTTATTATTCATTAAGAAATATATATATATACACATACTTATTCCTCATTTGTCTACTACCCAGCATTACACATTTATGGACAACTTTGAAAAAAATTCTCAGGCAGAGCCTCCGATAGCCCCAGTCCCACATGGGGCTAGGGCAAGACCCAGGATGCATCTGTGGTCTAGTGTGAGCAACAATGGGGCCACCTGAAGGATGGGAGTCCAACAGCCACGACACACCTCCCATTCATTTTGTCCACAATGTCGTGGCCTAGCCACTGAGGGTCTGGGATGAAGGCAGGATGGCATGAAATCAGGGGTGGTGGTGGTGGATGGCTTGATGAGGACCCACATATGCCAGAAAGGTCAGTGGGAGATAGCAAGGAGAGGGTATAGTGAAGAGGACTATGCAGGACTTTGGTGCTAGGGTAAACTAAGGACAAGCAGGGTTCCTGCCCAGATCAGGCAGTGGAGGCAACCCATAGGGGCAAAACCCTATCACCCCCACCCCCAACCTCTGCAGGCACAGTGGTGGTGGGAAAGGTGTGGTGGAGACGGGGAGTCTGTCCCATGGCCAACATCCTGAAATGCACTGAGTCATTCTACCCGATTCGGGGGTGGACTATGGGCCCCGGCACTAGCACCAAAACTGGGTGTGCCACCAATACTCACTTAACACTGATTTGGGAGGAGTAGGTATGTTCAAACATGCACACACACACACACACACACACACACAGAGGACTTCGAAAATTTCATAGGAAAATTCCATTACCTTTAATTCCATATATGTAGATCATTGTTGTTAAATGCTATGGAATTGATTCAGACTCATAGCAACCCTGTTTAGGGTTTCCAAGGCTAGTAACCTGTGAGGGAGCAGAAAGCCTCATCTTTCTCCTAAGTGGCTGCTGGGTTCCAACCGCCGATCTTGTGGTTCACTATGCAGTGAACCACAGCAAAACACAAGGCGCTGTAGGAACAGCATGGACTGTGAACCACAAGGTTGACACTTCAAACATACCAGCTGCTCGTTGAAAACCCTAGACAGCGTGGCTATGAGTTGGAATTGACTTGGTGACACTTAACAACAACAAATACAAACACACACACATATATACACAAAGAGTGAGTAAAAATTATCTGCACTCTGACTGTAAAATTTGTTATAATCAACTTTTATAAAACACAAATACATTATTTTTCAACATAATCTCCTTGCTATCCAATTCACTTTTCCCATCAGTCAATAAGTTTTCATATTCCCTTATTAAAATATGTTCTAGGCTATGCTGTGAGTCACAAATGCATCTCTGTCTTCACTTCTTCAATAGAAGTGAATCTTCTCTGAGGGGATCAAATAGGTAAAAGTTTGATGGAGCAAGATCAGGACTATAGGGAGGATGCTTTAACACCTCAAAACAAACCTTTTGCGGAGTGTCAACAGGGTGGGCAAAGGTGTATGGATGTGCATTGTCGTGCAAGATCAGAAATCCCAGTCTTCTTGTTTAATCCAGAATTTAGGCTTTAGCTCTTCAGTGAGCATCTCACTGTAATGAGCACTGTTGATTGTTGTACCTTTTTCCTGATAGTGTTCCAATACTGGCCCTTGAGAATCCCAGAAAATGATAAGCATCAATTTTCCAGCTGATGGTTGACTTTTGAACTTTATCTTGGTCAGCGATTGAGGATGTTTCTATTCCATACTCTGCCATTTACTCTCAGGGTATCAGTGATGAATCCATGTCTCATCACTAGTAACAATTTTTTTAAAAGAAACTTTTATCTTCCTTCAAGTATTAGTCCAAATTTTGTTTGCAGATGTCCAAATGCTTCTGCTGCTGCTCGTCTGTGAATTGTTTTGGTATCCATCTTGCGTAAACTTTTCAAAGCATAAATCTGTCATAAATTATTTCATAGACAGAGCCATGGCTGATTTGCCACATAATTCACTGCCATTCATCTATTCGACAGAATAATATTACATGTACGCTCAATGTCATCAGTTGTGGACATGGATGGGCATTGTTATATAACTTGTTGTTGTTAAGTGCCGTTGAGTCAGTTCCTACCCATAGCAACCCTGTATAGGGTTTCTGAGGAGGGACTGATGAGCTTGAACTGCCAAGCTTGCAGTTCAAATGGCTTTGCAGTCTGGAGCATTGACCCCCAGCGCCACACCAGGACTCCTTAATATAACTAGAGTGCAGATAATTTCTGACTCATCCTCATATTTGGGGTCTGCTCCCACTCTCCCTCCCATGCCCATTCCTTCTGTGTGCTTATCCATATATCTACCTGTATATCATCATTATTGCATTGTCGTGTATATAGTATTTACTTGTGGTGTCTTTAACTTTTGTATGCCTCCTTGTGCCTTCCCATGCTTTCATCATTCTTCTGTCAATCTCTTTATTATTGTATATCGCATTCTCCTTCACCCAAATTAACACATGTTTACCCTCTAGCCAGTGAATTATTCCTCTTTCCCATCCACCCAGGTAACTGTCAAATAATATATCTTTTAGTGTGAAAATCTTTTCTTGACTTTTTCCAATGATAGTCTTTACAATATTCGTCCTTTTGTGATTGACAATTTCAGTCAGCATAATGTCCTCCAGGTTCATCCATATTATGAGGTGTTTCACAGATTCATTGTTATTCTTCAACATTGTGTGTATACCACAGTTTGTTTATCCATTCTTCCACTGATAGACATTTAGGTTGATTGCATCTTTTTGATATTGTGAATAGAGCTGTGATGAACATGGGTGTGCATATATCTGTTTGTGTAGGTGGCTCTTATTCCTTTAGGATACATACCAAGTAGAGGCATTGCTGGGTCATATTGTATTCCTATTTTTATACATTTCCAAAGTGGTTGCTCCATTTTACAATACCACCAGTGGTGTATGAGGATTCCAGTCTCTTCACAGCCTTGCCAGCATTCACTGTTTTCTGTCTTCTTGAACTTTGCTATTAATATGGGGTGAGATGGTATCACATTGTTGTTTTATTTGCATCTCTCTAATGGCTGACGATAACGAGTTTTTCTTCATGTTTGTTGGCCTCCTGAAAATTACCTTTGGTAAAGTGTCTGTTCATGTCCTTTGCTTCTTTTTAATTGGTGTATTTGTCTTTTTCTTATTGAGACGTTGATGCTTTCTATACATTTTAGAAATTAGCCTTTTGTCTGATATGTCATTGCCGTATTTTCCCAGCCTGAGGCTTCTCCTTTGATGCACATAAGTGTCTATTTTTGTGACGCCCCAGTCACTGACTTGTGTTTTGCTGTTTGTGAGTTTTTAAGTTATTTTTAGTAGTGTATCTGTACCATATACTAGTACCCCTAAATTTGTCCCTATTTTTTAATTGATGATCTTTATTGTTGTTGTTAAGTGCCATGGGGTGGGTTCTGATTCATAGGAATCCATAGTGTAGGGTTTCCAAGGAGTGGCCAGTGGGTTTGAACTGCCAACTTTAAGAAGTTTTAGACGTTTCATTTAGGTGTTTGATCAGTCTTGAGTTCATTTTTGTATATAGTGTAAGATGTGACTCTTGTTTTATTCTTCTGCATATGAATATCCATCCAGTTTTGCTGGTTGTTGTTGTTGTTGTTGTTGTCAAGTGCCATCGAGTCGGAACCAACTCATAGCGACCCCATGCACAGCAGAATGAAACAATGTCCGATCCTGGGCCAACCTCCCTACCGCTGCCACACTTGACGCCATCAATGATGCCACCTGGCTGGTACTGCTTGTCAAAGCGACTATCTCTTCCCCATTTAGTGTGTTTTGACCACTTGCCAAAGATTAGCTAACTGTAGGTGAATGGATTTACTACAGGATTCTCAATTCTATTCCAGTGATATATGTATCTTCCTTTGTACCAGTACCAGGCTATTTTAACTACTACGGTTATATAGTAGGTTTTGAGATTGGGAAGTGAGGGGCCTCCTCTTACATTATTCTTCTCTTTTAGCAATGCTTTGATTATCCGGGGTCTCTGTTCTTTCCATTTATATTGGTGATTAGTTAGTTCTTCCATCTTTTTAAAGAATGATGCTGTAATCTGGATTGGGATTGTATTCTATCTACAAATAATTTTGGGTAGCATTGATGTTTTCACAATACTATTTTCCATGAACATGGCTTAGATTATCATTTTTGCTAATCTCTTTTGGTTTCTTATAGTAGTGCACTGTAGTTTTCTTTATAAAGGCCTTTTGTTTGTCTGTTTAGATTTATTCCTAAATATTTTGTCTTTTGTGTGACTGTCATAAATGGTATTATTTTTCCAATTTCCTTCTCAGAGCTCTTTTTATTAGTGTAAAGGAATCTAACTGATATTTTAATGTTTATCTTGCACTCTGCCACTTTGCTGAATCTTTCAATGAACTCCAGTAATTTTCTTCTCGAGATTTTGGAATTTTTTATGCATAGGATAAAATCTTCTGTAACTGGAGAGTGTTGTTATATTTCTACTTGGCCAGTTTGTATATCTTTAATTTCCTTTTTTAACCTTATATCTCTGGCTAAGACTTCCAGCACAGTATTATATAGCAGTGGTGATAAAGGGCAACTTGTTTGGTTCCCATTTGTAAAGGGAACACTTTCAATTTCTCTCTGTTGAGACTAATGTTGGATGTTGGTTTTTTATATGTACTGTTAATTAACGTAGAGGCATTTTACTACTAGTCCAACTTTGTTGAGTGTTTTTTTAAATCAGGATTTTGTCAAATGTCTTTTTGGCATCAATTGATATGATCATGTGATTATTTTCCTTTGTTTTATTTATGTGGTCGATTATGTTATTTTTCTCATCTTGAAGCATCCTTGAATACCAGGTGTTAATCACAGTTGGTTATGGTGTATTTTTTTTTTTTTTTAATATGTTGTTAGATTTTATTGGTTAGGATTTTGTTGAGAATTTTTGTATCTTTATTTATGAGGCATATTGGTCTATAATTTTCTTTTTTAGGGATCTTTTGCCTGGATCAAAGTTATGTTCATTTCTTAAAATGAAATAAGAATTTTCATCCTTTTCTATGTTCTGGAATAGTTAGAGTAGAACTGGTGTCAGCTTTTCTCTGAATGCTTTGTAGAATTCACTGGTGAAGCCATCTGACTCAAGGCTTTTTATGTTAAGGGTTTTTTAATGATCTTATCAATTTCTTCTTTTGTTATAGGTCTGTTCAAATTGTATACTTTAGTCTCTGTTAGTTTAGGTAGGTAGTGTGTTTATAAAAATGTGTCAATTTCTTATAGTTTTTCATTTGTCGGAGTTCTTCATATTATTGTTATTATCCTTTTTATTTCTGTTGGTTGAGTTGTGGCAGTACACATTTCATTTCTTATTCATGTTATTTGCTTCTTCTCCTTTCTTAGATTTGCCAGTGATTTGTCAATTTTATTAATCCTTTCAAAAAACCTACTTCTTATCTTATGATTCTTTATATTGCTTTTGTTTAAAATTTGCTTCATTTGTTTCTGTTCTAATAGCTAGTCTTTTCTTCTTGTGGCTGTAGACTTACTTTTTAAATATTTTTCTAATTGGAGATGTTGGGTTTTGGTTTGTAAAGAAACAAAAGTTTCTTCTTTTTGATGTGTGCATTTATTGATATAAATTGCCTTATGCAAATTGTTTTATGTGTCCCAAAAGTTTTGGTATATTGTGCTTACATTCTCATTTGATTCAAGGTGATTTTGAACTACCAATCTTGTGGTTAGGAGTCCAGTAGCCCAGTGCTTATCTTACAATGTCACACCATGACTCTAGTTTAGAAAACTGCTTTATTATGGCTTGATTATTATTTTGTTACCTGTCTAGTTCCATCTTGCTGTTGCTGTTAGGTGTCATTGAGTTGATTTCAACTCCTAGTGATTCTGTGTGACAGAGTAGAACTGCCCTATAGGAAATACCAGTTACCCCATTCGCTCTGAATTTTCGGAGTACTTCCCTGATTTGCCATCCATGCCATTAGCTCTTCTGTGGGATGGATCTTGCTGATTGAGGAATCTCATTTTCAGGGAATTAATTGCATGAGGTCCTGAAAAGAATGCACACCTGGAGGCAAATTCTGTGACTGGTCAACAGCTAACAATGCACCTCACCTCACCTTGGAATCTTTATCTAGTTTTGAAACTTGAAAGGTTAATCATTGCCACACTTACATCGCTTGATCAAAGGAAATAAGGTATATTTGTTGCAGAAATGAAAAAGCACACCTTAAAACTGGGCTCAGGGTCATGAAAAGGACCAGGCTTACTAGTCAGACAGAGTCTGGTGGAATCCAGAGACTATGAACCTTTGGGTCTGGAGCTGAACTCACCCTCAAGGCATAATTTCAAGCCAATTAATAGGTATATGCTGGTGTGGTGCTATGGGTTAATGCGCCAAGACTGCAAAGCCACTTAAACTGCAAGGTTGGTGGTTCAAGCTCACCAGCTGCTCCTCGGAAACCCTATACAGGGTTACTATTGGTCAGAATCGACTCGATGGCACTTAACAACAACAACAACAACAATAGGTATATGTGGGGAACAACAGCACTGGTGAAGTACACCTATCATAGAATGGTAGACCATTTGAGATCATGGTGGCAGCATTTCTCCATGGACATAGTTTAGAGAATTGGGAAAGAAGGAGGAACAGAAACAAGAAACGCAGGGAGAAAGTAGAAGATTAATATTGCATTGAGGAGATTGCAGTCAATGAGATGAAGCAAAGTTTGGATGTAAAACTAATAAAGTGCTCTGTAAACCTTCACTCAACACAGAATAAAAGCTTTTTTTCATAAAATGAATATATTACATCTTAAGCAATCAAGATTAAGAACTTTAGTGTTGGAATTAATACAATGATCAACTTCTATACAATAACATTGCTGAAAATGAACTTAGAGGATATACATATTCTTGGGCCATCATTTTAGAAGTGAGAGAAAACTCTGGTCCAAAGAATAAACGTGTTTTACGCATGGTATCATAGTTTGTAATCAATCTAGGGTTAAACTGTGAGACTTCCTAGCAAAGAAATTTGCATTATTTTTATTTGTACTCAGACACATTTTTCAGTCCGGAACAATGTGGTAAAAGTCAGGTCACTTGCTGCAAAGGCTGTTGGAGGCTTTGGGGAGACGTTTTTCATATGTAGATGTCTCAGGGAGTTAATTTTGGATAGACTGTGAGCCAGCTTGGCTCCATGCTACAGGCCTCTTCCTGGGTTACTGCTTGGTGATTTAAAAAATGGTTCTCCCTGCTGAGTGGTAAGAAAGGCTTCCCCAGGGAAAATAGAGTCTGCAGATCTGTGTGGTTCCTGTAACTTTTTTCCTGAGACTCTCCTTTTAAAAGCAAAACTTGAAGGAAAGAAACTGAAAAAGCAAAAGGCAACTTCACTAAAGAAATCATCAAGCAACACAATTTCAGTCAAATTTTAAGCTATTTCGAATAGTATTAAGTAACATAATATGAAGAGATTTATAACCAACACTAGGGAAGGATGGCAAACTGGAGCAACCACCCCCCTCAAAAAGCAAAAAAAAACCGACACAACACACACACACATGCTACCCTTTTCTTCTTGGTAAAATCCCCAGATATGCACCAAGTGATCAGTATTTTCATGAAAAGTTCAAAAGACGGAATCCAGATGTTCTTCTTAGCTCAATGCTCTTTGACTCCTGATGCATTTACTTACTCTTGGAGTTTCTGGTCACATGACTTTGAACACTCTTTACCCAAATAGTTCTAAAATTTACTCTATGATAATGAAGCATAGGGTGGTTCCAGTTGGGGATCAATTTCATGTCTACAAAGTGTTCCTGAAACTTGAAAGCTTTCTTTTTTCAAAAGAATATCTCCATTTAAGTTTTATTATCATTATTCTATCTTGAATTTTCGATGCTAAACATTTTAAGTGCCAAATGCTGGACCCACATTGGCAATAGAGAGTTAAAATGGCTAAAACTAATAATAAAATATAAATGATTCTTTGCAAATCGAGTTTTAATGCATATAGCTATAATGAGTTGGACAAAATGTTCTAAGAAACAGATTGTGTTAAAACATATTTTTGGCTTTTAATAACCAGTTGAAAAACCATGTAAGTATGTTCATAGAGTAATGATAAAAATTACTTTGAGGAAGATAAACTGCCCTCCATCCTGGACACAGATGTGTTAGCTCTTAGTCATAGATTAGCAGTAGGATTCTTTGGAAATTTAAAACCAAAGTATGTGGAAAGATACACACTTAAAATGCTAAAAATTCAATGTGGAAAGTTAGTTGTAATATGTAATGATAACTGAAAAATGTTGCATGTCAACTTGTTTTTTTTCTCTAGCTCTATGGGCACTTCCCAAATTGGTTAGAAGTAGTTGTTATAAATTTAGATTCCCACTGTGGAAAATAATAGCAAAACAGTGTTCGCTTTTAAAATATTTTCAAAGGTCCTTAAAAATACCATTTTTCACATAATAAATTTGTGGTTGCTGAATGTTGGCTTGCTTTTCTCAAAGGAATGTTGAGAGTGAGGTTATAACCTGCTGTGGTCATAGTTGATGGAAATCAAGTGTTGCTAATGGTGACCCAAAAGTATTCTTATAGTTGCTGGCAGTAGTGTTACTTTTTTTTTTTTTTTTTTTAGTAAATACTATTGATTCAGCTGAGAAAGATTAAGAGAGAGAAAGACAATTTTTTGAGATTGAAATGATTCCTTAGTAATTACATCTGGCAAGTTTTCATTCTTCATTTAAAAATTTTGTTTCTGGAAATCTTCTGGAATAAGAGAGAATCTGGGTCATCTACATTCGGAGGGTCCTATCAAAAAAAGAAAAAGAAAAAAACAACCAAAAATCAAAATACAATATAGGTTGTAATCATCACCCATTTTCAAAAATTGCAAAATTATCTACTTGATCTTTGTGTGAACAAATTTTTAAACAGGAGTAATGAATCCTTGTATTCACTGGGAAGTTAGTCAGTCCAAACACTAAAAAAAAATGGACTGCATATCTATTTCCTAGGGCTAATGGAGCCCTGGTGTGGCACCGTAACATAAGCAGTAGACTGCTAACCATAAAATTGGTGGTTCAAACTCATTAGCCGAACCTTGTAAACCCTATACATGGTCACTATGATTCAAAATGGACTCTATGGCACTTAATAGCAACAGCAGCAAAGGGGCCTAGGGGAAGCGCTGGTGACTCTGTAGGTTAAGCACTGGACTGCTAACCACACAGTCAGCAGTTCAAACCCACAGACCGCATCATGGGAGAAAGATGAAGCTCTCTGCTCTCCTAAAGATTTATAGCCTTAGAAATCCTTTACATGAGCTATGAGCCAGCACTGACTTGACAGAACGTAACAACAGTATGCTAGGATTATGACTATGTAACTTGTAAACACACATTGTTGTCATTGTGGTGTAATCAAGTTGGTTCTGACTCAGAGCGGTCCTTTACTGGGTTTTTGAGGAGCAGCTCATGGGCTAGCAATCCAGCACTTATCCTACAGTGACCCACCAACACTTTTTCCCTATGTTTTCTGTCATCCCAGTTCTAGAATTACAAAATGAAAAATACGTAGTTATAGTTTTAAAAACCAAGGGACAATTCTCTTTCAAAGTAATAATTAGCCAAGGTGTCCCTACCCAATTTACCCACATTTTATTTCTTATGGATCTGTGACTTGGAGTTATTTCAATGAGGCTGACAAATAAAGATGGATTAATGTAACAAAATTGACAATTGTAAAATAAGTCAATTTCAAAGAATAGTATTTCTATAGCCAACATTCCATATTCAGCTGGTGAAATCTGGCCATTAGTTGTATAATTTCTGTAAAAGTAAGATTCTGTGTTTTGAGAGATGGGAATTTAAATGACATGCTCAAGTAGCTTCCTATTTTATTGTTGTTCAATTATTTATTTAACAAATATTCATTAAGTGTCCAAGGACCAATCATGAGCTTACAGAATATATAACAGAGTTAGGTTGACTGGATATATATGCAAAACAACATCTTAGCTTTGCTCATTATTACCTGGATCTGATCAGCTGACTTTTGGTTATTCCTAACTAACACTAGTGGAATTGCTAAGGGGTTATCCCACTGCCATTGAGTTGGTCCTGACTCATGGTAACCCTAGAGGACAGAATAGAACTGCTCCATGGGGTTACCGAGACTGTAAATCTTCACAGGAGCAGATAACCTCATCTTTCTCCCTCGGAACTAACAATCTTACCTAGTAGGTTTGAACCACCCATTTTGTGATTAACGGCCTATTCCACGTGTTTCTATTCTGTCAATGTTTGAATGGAATTATACAAATGCAACTTTAGAAAAAAAGGAAATTATTTGAAAAGGACTCAAACATATTAAAGGTAGACTTATGCATGAATTTACTAGTAATTAAAGTAGACATTTATAACTTTACTTATATTGCTCTGTATTTGTTGTTGTTGTTTAGTGCCACTGAGTCAATGTCAACTCACAGAGACCCTGTGTAGGGTTTCCAAAGTTTTATCTTTTGTGAGAGCATAAAGCTTCATCTTTTTCCCTTGGAGAAGCTTGTAGGCTTGAACCGCCAATCTTGTGGTTCACAGTCCAGTGCTTATTCTACAGAGCCACTGCACTTCCACTTCGGTGTATAGGGCTCTAGTTTTGACCACCAAGTCCCCCTGAAGGACTTGATACGTTTTCTTAGGAGCCTTATGTAAATCAGTGAGCCCTTTGATTCTTATTCTTCTATCTTCTTTCCTTCTTCTGTTGTGCCTGGAAATCTTCGTTACTGGTCCTGGCATTGGTAGAAGAACTGGCAAGCTACAATGGAATGACAGTTGCCACAGAATTTTATTGAACTTTTCTCTACCCTGGGTGAAGATTTGGGCCAAGCTGCAACTATTATGGTTACTCTCTGATAATACAGCGTCCTTTGGTCTCTTCAGGTCATTACATCACAAAATCAAGTCCAAAGCAATGAAAATACCCAATCACATCAGAACTTCAAGACTTCAGTTCTCTTTAAATTGCCACTCAATTCCAGCTTGTACCTGCTTGAGACTAAAGGTTTGCAATGGAAAGAAGAATGGGAGGGAATTGAGCTTTCTGGTCTCTACTCTGTCCTAGCTTACCGCCTTACCCTGCTCCCCGGCTTCCGTTTCATTCTCTACCAGAGTTGACAGTGGGGGTACGCAGAGGGAGGGAAGATGATGGGTTAGAAGAGATGTTCCTTACCTGGGAGGTATTGGATCCTCTGAACCTCACAAAATACTAAATTGATTCCGTCCTTTGTGGCTCTCTCTTGCTGTATTGAGAGATTCCCCTGAAGTTCCCTTGATGCTGATGAATAAAGCTCTATTTCAAGGTTTACCAGGACTTCTTGGCCCCTGACATTTGGTGAACCACTTGTACTCTCTGTCTGCCTAAGTGTCTCATTGCTCCAGGAGACCCTGTTGGATAAAACCCAAGAAAAATCCATGGGCCCTCTTTTCACACACATCCCTTATATGGATCAGTGGAAACTGTTGAAATCTCTTGTCTTGACAGCCCAGGGAGCAAGGCCAGTCCTTGTCTGTCTCTGCAGCGAAGCAAGCAGGCAGCCTTCTCTGGGCCTCTAGATTCCTCAGGCTGAAGGCAGTTCACTATCCCAAGAATCAGACATTGGTTAGGATACACAGACTGAGCTCTGAGCATCTTTCTGAAACTCCCTACACTTAGTCTGTGTGAAGGATAGTACTCCAGTCCTCTTGCTTACAGTCAGGGAGAAAGATGACAACACAGGCAAATGTCCTTTAAAACAAAATCCTTTCTCCTGTTGTTGTTAAGTACCGCTGAGTTGGTTCCAACTCATAGCAACCCTGTATAGAGTTTCTGACAATTGACTGGTGAGTTTGAAGTGCTGACCTAGTGGTTAGCAGTCAAGCGCTTACTCTACAGCACCCCACCAGGACTTTCAGAGTCCTTTTTATTGCCAGAATCTGACAGAGATCAAGGAGTTCTGGAACAATTTCTGGAATCATTCCTTTTATGTTTACACATGAGATAGGTCTTTGTCCTTTGTGTATTGTACCTATTGTACTAGTGTCTCAGGGAAGATTGAGACAGGAAGAGTCCCCGTGTAGTTTCCTTTGGTAGTAGAATTGGGCGATAGAAATTGAGTGGTTTATTTTTTCTAATATAGTTAGTATAAGAGATTGCTTTCTTCCTGAATAAAGTTTTCTGTTGTCAACATGATTCTGTCCTTGTATAAAGCACCCTTTGAATGTCATATTCTACCAAACATTTAGTTCATTCCTTTCTCTTTGTCTCTCAGAAAGGAAGAGGCAGTTTACTGAACCCTTGGAACACTGGAGCTTGAGGGATATAGAATGTAGCACAGCCCTTTTGCACACTGTTATCTTAGGAGATTCAACTGTTCTCTCTCCATATATCCTGTGGTCTACATCAGAGTCCCTGGACCCTTCAGATTGTCAATAAATGGCCAGAATCCAACAAGTGTTGGTAGAGAAAAAGAGAAAGAACTTTAGGCTGCAGTGGCCATAGAAAGCTTTGCTCAGATGGGACCATGAGTCCAAGCACTTAAAAACTCTTCTAGAAAATCAAGCTAATGCTCTGCTACGTCCATGAAACAATGACGTTCACATTGATACGAGAATCAATGAACCTTTAAGGCCTAAAATCAGCCCAGTGTCTAAATTCCTAGGTGGGAGAAAAGTATGGTTTGTATTTCAAAGTTTATGCTGTCTAAAATGGGGCTTAATTACAGTGCTACATGGATTGGCCAAGGCAATCCTCAAATACTTGATCAATGGGTTTTGGTGACCATGAAAGGTCATATCACTCATTGATTTCATACATTTAAAAAACAATTTTAACATTTCACAATTACTTTTGGTTAGGAATAGTGAGGGACCTATCAGGGCTCTGCTGCCTTCCCTCTTGAAACAGTGCAAATTAATTGGTCCCAGCTTGCATTGCTGTTGTCAAATCAACACAGTCTGGCCGCCTTCTGTGAAATGCCAACTAACGGATCAAAGCCTCTGGTGAATGACCCCTCTTTTCCCCCAAATATGTGTGGTTTTCTGGAAATCCATATCTCCTGCTTTTAAAAATGTCTTTGGGTCATTGTGAGAAGACAGCCCCCAACATTTTGACTTAGCTCTATAAACCATATGAGTTTTCCACACCCACGAAGTGATTTATTTAGTGGGGCACTCAAGTTTCTGCAGTTATATGTGCTCTAACTCTGGCGATTGCATCTCTGTTTCTAGTTCCCCCTGTGGCAGGGTGGTGTTTTGTGCTGGGTTTAACTTTAACACAGTTGGTCTGCTTGTAGATGCTAAAGAAGCAAGGACCAGTTGGATAGCTCAGCCATACGTTCTCTGAATTTATCATCTCCTGTTCTGGTGGCACCATAGGATCAGCATCAGACTGCTAGCCAAAAGGACAGTCATTCAAACCCACCAGCCACTCTGAAGGAGTAAGATGAGATTGTGTCTTCGTGTAATGATTTATAGTCTCAGAAACCCTATATAGGATCACTATGAGTCAGAATTGACTTGCCAGCAATGGATTTGCAGGGTTTGTTATGCCTCCTGACTGTCAGCTGATGTTATGACTCTGATATAGTATTTTGTTGTTGTTAATTGCTTTTGAGTCACCATCCTCACAATTGCTGCTACACTTGAGCCCACTGCTGGTGCCACTGTGCCAATCCGTCTTGATGGGGTCTTCTTCTGTTCCTCTGTCGCTCCACTTTACCAAATGTGAAGTACTTCTTCAGAGACTTGTCCCTCCTGATGATATGTCCAAAGTGTGAGACAAAGTCTGGCCATCTTGGCTTTTAAGGTACATGCTGGTTGTACTTTTTCCAACATTGATTGGTTTGTTCTTCTGGCGGTCCGTGGTACTTTTAATATTCTTCTCCAACATCATAACTCAAATGCATCAATTCTTCTTCAGCTTTCCATATTCACTGTCCAACTTTCACATGCAATATAAAATGGTGGTGGTGGTGGTGGTAATGGTTAGGTGCCGTGGAGTCGGTTCTGACTCATAACGACACTGGACAGGGTTTCCAAGGCTGTAAATCTTTACAGGAGCAGAAAGCCTCATCTTTCTCCCGCAAAACAGCTGGTAGTTTCGAACTGCTGACCTTGTGGTTCATAGCCTGATTCATAACCACTACACTACCAGAGTTCCTTATAATATAAAATGAATACCATTAAAATGAAGTCCTGGTATGGCACTGTAGGATAAGCACTATAATGCAAGGTCGGTTTGATCTGCAAGGTCTGCTGTTCAAACTCCCCAGCCCTTCCTCAGAAGCCATATACAGGGTCACTATGAGTCAGAACTGACTCAACAATACTTAACAACAACAACAATCATAAAAATAAGATTAATAATAACAATAATAAAAGATACCCACATGGCATCAAAGATGACAATGCCATAGTCTCTGAACTCTGCTTATGAATTCCTATTTTGAGCAATTAGGTGCGAGAGAAAACAAAACACTGAAAAGCCCCAAATTTTTCTTATGTAGTGTGTAAGAGAAGGAGTCCTGCTGTGGTATTGTTGGATAAGCACTGGAATGCTACTACTCTACGGTTGGTGGTTCAAACCCACCAGCCAATCCTCAGAAACCTCTTACAGGGTTGCTTTCAGTTGGACTCAACTTGATGGCACTTATAACAACAACAAATGTAAGGGAAAGGTGGGGGAAATGCCTTCAGATGATACAATATTTTTTAAGTTTCTAGTGTTTTGGCTACATTTTAAGAATGTGTTAAATATAAAAATGTTTATTTTTATATTTTTAAAACCTGTGATAAATACAAAATATTTTTAAATTGAGATAAATATAAAATTGTTTTTGGTGGTGTTAAGTACCATCAGGTCGGTTCCGACCCATAGCGACCCGTGTAGAGTTTCCAAAGAACAACTGGTGAGCTTGATCCACCAGCCTTATGGTTCAAACTGCCTTTGGAGCCCAGCACAGTAACCCACAGCGCCATACCAGAAGTCCGAAATATAAAATTAGTAAATGTAAATTTATGTAAATGTAAAATGTCAATATAGGCACAAAATAATTGTGGTAAATAAAATTGTTTTTTACATTACGGTAAATGTAAAAATGATTATATTTATCACAAATAAAAATGATTCTATCTATGGCACCGTAGGAGAAGCGTTGGGCGGCTAACTGCAATCAAACCCCCCAGCAGTTCCTCGGAAGCACTATACAGGGTAGGTATGAGTTGGAACCGACTGGACTGCACTTAGCAACAATGACAACAACATATAAATGAGCATGGTGGCTCTGTAGGATAAACACTGGACTGTGACCCACAGGTAGTGCTTCCATGTATCTAACCCTTTCCTGAAGAATTCTGTGCTCTTCGGTTTACACCACATCAAAGCAGCAGTTTTGGCTTTCTTAAAGAACTCCAAATGTGTTCCTTTAAAATGTTCTTTACCTTTTGGGAATTAAACCAGGTCTGAAGGAGCAAGATTAGGAGTATGTAGGGTGGATGGGGTAAGGTTTCCCAATGAAATTCTCCTAGTGCAGCCCTTGTTATCCTTGAAGAATGAATGGGTACCTTGTTGTGATGGAAAACAATTCCTCAGTGAGAGTTTCCTGGCCTTTTTCTGAGCAAGGCAGTCTTCAATTTTCTTAAAATTTCTTCATAAAAAGCCCCTACGATCATCCTGTGTCCTTCAAGAAAATCTGTCAAGATTACCCTTTTGGAGTCCCAGGGAACAGTTGCCATCAGGTTTTAAGCAGACTTCTTAGCCTATGACTGGCCCAGCGGATCCCCTGAGAAGCCACTGTTTTGATTGGACCAATTTTTTTGTAAGACACTCTAGCAATATAGGGACCAGTCGCTGGAGAAGGATATCATGTTTGGTAAGGTGCAGGGTCAGAGAAAAAGAGGAAGACCTCCAGCGAGACAGATTGGCAAAGTGGCAGTATCGATGGGCCCAAGTGTGACAATAATTGTGAAGTTGGCCGAAGATCAGGCAGTGTTTCGTTCTACTGTGCATAGGATCGCTATGAGTTAGTACTGACTCAGTGGCACCTAACAACAGCAACAAGCAATACTAAGACAAATTGCTATTGAGAGAACTTGTCTGTAGGCATCCGCTGATCATAGGGATATGTTTAAACACACTTTGCTTGAAATAAACTTGTGTCTGTATGAGCTAGAACCCTAGTAGCAATATTTTTACTTACTCTCATATGTGTGTGTATAAAACATGTATATAACAAAACATTTGAAATTTCAACATGCTTTATCTGTACAATTCAGTGACATTAACTTATGATCATCATGTTGTTCTGCCATCATCCTTACTGTTCCCAAATTTTTCAGAAGCTTAGTGTCCTCTAAGCAGTGAATGTGTTGCTGTTTTCCCCTTTGTGTTTCGGTAAATTAAATATGAGCAAAGACTGATAAAAGCCACCCATTGTGACCCTAATCTGGAAGAAATAGTGACTGTCTTTGACTATGAAACATGTATCTTGCCGTCCAAAAAATCTACAAAGTACAATGTTTGGACAAGCAGAGCGCTCCATTGACCTTGGCTCAGGGTAGCCCTCAAGGAGGCAGGATCGTAAGTCCATAAAGTCTGGGGCTGGCCCCCACAGGAAAGAGCCCCCCACTACTAGCACTGCTGTGCAAAAGGACAGTTCATTTTAACTGGCTGAGTAGTTCCAGAGGGAAAACAAAAGCAAATAAGCTCCATGTCCCACAGTAAATCGTCTCTAGCTGAATGATGTCTGGTTCCTTTCGGGAAAGAATGTTCTTCTCTGAGTTTCATTTTGCCAAGGGTCAAATATGACAGAAATGAAGTGTTGCTAATAGTGATTGAAAAGGATTCCTACTGTTTGTGGCCAGTGCTGGGTAGGAGAAAGGCCACATTTGTGGGCCAGGAAACAGCAGGAGCCTGTAAACTTTCCCTAAGATTTACTCAACTTTGAGTCACCTCTGTCCCTCCCCCCTTCCAGCCATTCTGTCTGTCCTATTAGGGGGAAACTGATATTATAATTACTAATCTCAGCAAGAACCTAATGTACGACCTGAAGTTTTCCTGGTTTTAGGAGCAATTAAGGCGGGAGGACAAGGCCAGCAGACACCTTGGGCTCCACCTTCTCCTCCCCAGTCTCAGGCTTGGGTTTCATCCACACCCTTGCATCCTCCTCTGCAGACAGGTAACTGAGCAGTGCCCGTCTCTGGGCCTCCAATGAGGGGAAATTACTCCTGCCCAAACTAGCTGGGAGCTATTAAAGGTTTGAATGTCACCTCAAAAGAACTCTTTGCTAACCTTTAAGTGGTGGCGTCGTGAGGGCTGTTTCAGTCTTGGTTTGCCCCCTCCCAGGGAGTCTTAGTCTGGAGAGCTGAGAACATTATATGCACTGTTTCTCCAACCCCTCTTTTTATCCTTTCAGAGAATTATCACCATACCTTCAAAGGGGGAATTTGTGGGACAGTCGGCACCTGCCGGACTGAGCTTCCCAATGAAGGCTCTCTTGGCTGAGTGTATAATTTCATTTAATCCTAAATAGCCCCCTTTACCCATTGTCGACAAATTCCCTTTAATCCTAACCACCACTTACGAGAACATTTACTATCAAAAGGAGACAAATCGCTATTTAAATGTGGATTTACTCAAGTCTGAAACTATGACAGTGACATACAGTGAAATGATAATATGTAAATAAAAACTGGAGACAGATTTATCCCCTGAGAAAGCTGGGCAGAGTAGTGGATTAAAGTCATATGCAATCTGCTTTGAGTGGCCTCAGTTCAGTCCCACTCTCAGTTATGACCAGCAGTATCATTCATCCTGCTTACTTCAATTCATTTGGCCTGAGTTTTCAATGACCCTCTGTTACGAGGCATATACCCCTGATAAGTGGGCCTTGATGTTTACAGCACTTTGGAGCAGAATAAATGCAAACCACACATTATTTATGAGTGTGCACAGTTACCTTAAGGGGCATTTGTTAGGAATGTGTGTACAGGTAGAATGAGTAGCTATGCGTTAGCTCAAACAGCCCAGCTTCCAGAAGCTAACTAGCAAAGAAGGAGCTAAATAAAATACCACCCGAAAGACAACAGCTTTCAATTATCGCCCATGATCCTGAATTCCTCCCAATGAGTTGAAAGAAAATCTATACCAGATGGCATCTTCCTGAATCAGCCAAGTACACCAGCCATTCCCAAATCTCAGCCTTGCCAACAATGCCAAAGAAGAACTGGCCTTCTTCTTCCTCCCTCTACTCACTGGTCAGTCACAGTAACATTATCTTTTTCTAGGGATGAGTGTCTTAATAGCATTGACATATAATTAGAATCTTTCGAAATGAAGGATTTCCCTCCTTAAAAAAAACATAAATCAGGTCAATGTGTCCTGTGTTCTTTGGCAAAAGTGGTCTAGAACACCTAATCCAGAACTGGGAAAATTTTGAAGACACATCACGTCACCTACTTAAGAAAAAAGTATTATTTTTAAAACACGGAAACCTGTTGCTTTCAAGTCAGTTTTGACTCATGAAAACCTTATGTGTTACAAAGTAGAATTGTTCCGTAGAATTTCCCTGGTTATAATTTTTATAAGAGCAGATTGCAAAGCCTTTCTTCCCCAGTGTCTCTGGGTGGTTTGAAATGCCAGCCTTGAGGTGAGTAGCTGAAAGAAACTGTTTACACCACCCAACGAGTACCCAAACCACTAACAATGCCTCAATCTATGGAACTTTAGGCATAAAACCATTGTGCCATAATGCAGCTTCCAGAAAACATCATTTTAAGCTAGAGTTCACTTGATGGCAGTGGCTTTGATTTTCAGTTTGGTGACGTAGTACTGTGAAGAGCTGGCCCATGCTAACCATATTCTCACCCCCAATTCCTTTATTCCAGAACACTTAGTCTCAGGAAAGGAACAAACCTTTCCTTTTGAACATCCCACAGAAAACCTGAGAACTGATCTAACACCTCGACCTTAAAAAGTACAGTATCTGACAATGGCTTTTTGAAAGAATTGTTGTTTGTATAATATTCACAGGGTTAGATCCACTTACAACTTCTTATGTAGAAACTAACAGCAGGGCATCATGTAGACACTCCCTCTACTCAGAAAAATACATTCATGAGGAAGAAACAAATATCCATTGGACATGGTCACCTATAAGAGGTATTTTAGAAAGTTGATGGAAAATATGTATTATGAAAAAATATGCATTGATTTCAAAATATTTTTGTACCAAATAAAATTCAAACTGACTTGCTATAAGGGTCCTGGTGTGGCACTGTAAGGCAAGCACTAGAATGCTAACCATAAGGTTGGTGGTTCAAACTCATCTGCATCTCCTTGGAAACCTTATACAGGCTTGCTATGAATTGGAATCGACTTGATGGCATTTAACAACAAGAAGAACAGCAACTTGTTAAAACATGTCTGACCAGGATATCATCTGAGTTACTAATGAAGAAAAGATATCAGTGAGAAAAGCCCCTATTCTAGCAATACAAATTTTGCTAAAATTGAATGAAGAACAAGCATCAAATTTATGGTGAAGCTTAGATGACAGAATGGTGAAATTACTGATGCTTTATGAAAGGTTTATAAATGGAGAACTCCTTTTAATAAGGGATAAGGTAATGTTGAAGTTGACCATCCATCAGCAGACCATCCATCCACATCAATTTATGAGGAAGCAATCTTATTTGTTCCCTAATTGAAGGAGACCCATGATTAACAGCAGAAGCAAGAGTCAATACCACAGGCATCTTAGTCAGTTCAACTTACACAATTCTGATTGAAAAATTTTAGTGGAGCCAACTTTCTGCTTTATGGCTACCAAAACTTTATTGACCCAGATTAGCTGAAGACAAGAGGAAAGCTTTTAATGAAAGTTTTAAATATGTGGAATCAAGAAGCATTTCTTTGAAAAATTTTAACAGAAAATGAAACATAGCTTTGCCAGTAGGGTCCAGAAGACAAAGCACAATCAAAGCACTGGACACCACAAGGTGGAAATGGTCCAGTCAAAGCAAAAACAGACTAGTAAAAAATCATGCCAAACAGTTTTTATGGATTCCCAAGGCATTTTGCTTGTTGACTTTCGGGTGGACCAAAGAACAGTAACATCTGCATATTAGAGAGTGTTTGGAGAAAGTTACCCAAAGCTTTACCAGAAAAACACCAGGAAAGCTTCATCAGAGAGTCCCTTTCTACCAGACAATGCCATTTGCCATTTCTCTCATTTGTTGTTGTTGTTGTTGTTAAGTGCCATGGAGCCGGTCCTGTATAGGGTTTCTGAGGAGGGGATTTGTGAGAGTTTCAACGGGAAATGATTAGGCATCCACATTTCAGTCCTGATTTAGCTCCTTCTGACTTTCGTTTCCTAATTTTGAAAAAGGTGAGCCAGGTAGCTCTGTGCAATAAGCAGCGGACCTCAAACAACAGGTCCACAGTTCAAGTCTATGAGCCACTGTGAGGGAGAAAGATGAGACTTTCTGTTCCCGCAAAGATTTAAAGCCTAAGAAACCCTAGGATCACTATGAGTTGGAATTGACTCCACAGTAATTAACAACAACAATCTTAAAAAATCTTTAAAGGACACTCATTTCTCTTCAGTTAATAATGTAAAAAATGACTGCATCGACATGGTGAAATCACCCGGAATCTCTGTTTTTTAAGAATGGGCTAAATGGCTGGTTGAGTGCTGGTGGGGTACCACAGGATAAACACTCAGCTTCAAGGTCGGTTTGAACTCAATGTTACTTAACAACATATGGCTGGTATCACTTTCAAAAGTATCTTGACCTCGATGAAGCTTATGTTGAAAAATAAAGATTACATTCTTTATTTGTATCTTTTAATTCCATTTTTCCAAAAACTTTTTGAAGTTGCCTCATTGCTCTTTGAAAATATTTTCTTACCAGAGAGTATAAATTTATTACTGTTGTTGTCGTTGTAAAGTGCGATCATTGTAAAGTGTCGTTGTAAAGTTAGTACCAACGTGTGCACAACAGAATGAAACACTGCCCAGTCCTGGGCCAACCTCACAATCATTGCTACGTTTGAGCCCACTGACGCTGCCACTGTGCCAATCTATCTTGCTGGGGGTCTTCCTCTTTTTCTCCCACCCTCCACCTTAGCAAACATGATATTCTTCTCCAGCGACTGGGCCCTCCTGACAATATGTCCAAAGTATAAGAGACAAAGTCTGGCCATCCTTGCTTCCAAAGAGCACTCTGGCTGTACTTCTTCCAACATAGATTTGTTTGTTCTTTTGGCAGTCCATGGCACTTTTAATATTCTCCTCTGACGCCATAACTCAAATACATCAAGTCTTCTTTATTCATTATCTAACTTTTATTAATAGAAAAAGTATTTTATTGTGTTGATCACTCTCTTGGCAACTAAAGTTGATCTTATTTTATGTTTGTAAAGGTCTGAGATCTGTTTTTGATAGTAAAGGGCAAAACATTATTTTCCCAAAGATCAACTATTGGTTTGGAGATAGGGCAGGAAAAAATGGGGATGAGGAGGCAGATAGGAATTATAAAATGTGATTGATCATGAATGGCAGGTTAGTCTTCGCACTAGGAGACTCTTCTTCAACATTTTTTGTAAAGACAACCATGTCTCAACTCACTTTTGGTAGACCCAATGCTTGTTATTGATGTTAAGTGCCATTGAGTCATGTTTGGACTCATACAGGATTTTCTTCACACAATTTATTAGAACAAGAAGAAAATCCCTTAAAGTTCTGAAAAAAGATTAATATAACATGCCTGTAACTCGTGCTGTGTTTAATGAGAGGTTTAAGATCTACTCAAACCTGTATAGGGTTTCCAAGAAACACCTGATGGGTTTGAACTTCTGATCTTGTGGTTTGCAGTCCAGTACTGATCCTACAGTAGCATACCATTCACAGCTTCTTCTTTTAAGAAAGTAGCATAAAACATCAATTCAATCCAAGAACAAATTTGACTGACAGAGAAGGCCAAATGTCCATGGTTCATTAGAGATACTTGGGTTGAACTAAATAGATGTGTCCAGAGGGTGAGGGCTAAGGTAGCCATAGGCCTCCAGATGGTCCTAGTAAGCTAATTTATCAACTTAACTCAGGGCTTGAGTGCCCAAGAAAGAATGGGCTTTTTGATCTGGTTTTGTATGGTAGCCTCCGCAAGGCATAAACATCTCACTTTATTATTTGATGGCCTTTTAAAAATGGCTCAATTCCTGTTTTAATTGCATCCTGATCTTTAAAGTACTTGTAAGACTGACAGTCTTCATCAGATAACCAAGAAGAGAGTCTTGGAAGGGTTCATATTTGCTGTTAATATATGTCTACCTGCAGTCAAATTGGTGGGCACTTAAAGACAATGGATTTTGCCTTGAAGCAGATAAAGAAAAAGTTATAAACCTACAAAGTTTGTGATTGTAACAGAGCAGGTCCATCAAGTTCTCGATTTGGGATTTGGTGTAGTATCAGTTTTGGTCAGAACCGTTTTTATGCAACTTTTGGACTCCAGCTTCAGAAAACAGAATGGTATTCATGATGCTGTTAAGCTAAAAAGAGCATCTTGAAGTTCAAGCTTCATCCCAAGTAAAGTAGCTGAGAAAATCTTCTCTCTCAGTTGCCACTGAGAACCAACAACAACTGATAGTCCTAAGTTAACAAGCTAATATTTCATCCATGGATACCAGAGCGTTAATGGCTAAATATGCCAGTTGAGGGAATGAGCACATGTGCAGCTATTTGCCTGACACAACTTCTGCTGTCATGGCCTATTAAAACCAGTTTACATGAGCATGTCGAATTTGATGAATATGTATGTGACCCCTTTCAGAGCCATCACTCATTGGGCTATGGCCCCCATGGCAGGAAAAACAGCACCTCTCATTAAACACAGCATGAGTTACAGGCATGTTATGTTAATATTTCTTCAGAACTTTAGGGGGTTTTCTTCTTGTTCTAATAAATCGTGTGAAGAAAATAATTTCAAAGTATAATTGATTTTTTTTTAAGTAACTTTTTGTCATCTTCCTCATAACTATTTTTACTTGGTGTGCACGTTATAGAAGTCTCTTTCCTCAGGAAGTTGTAGGACATGTTTATAAATCTGTGCTTTACATCATTCATTTAGGACTCCTTAGGTAGGCCCTCCTGCCCCAGATGGAAGTTAAGCATGGCTAAACAGAGGACCTTCCTGCCTGGAACTCTAAAACTCACGGAAGACAAGGAAGGCTCTGTCTTAACTTTGGAGCATAAATGAATCATTGGCTGACTCACAGTTTTAAACAATGGGCCTTGAACATAGTTGTTGTTGTTAAGGGCCATTGAGTCGGTTCCAACCCATAGTGACCCTGTATAAGGTTTCTGAGGAGTGGCTGGTGAGCTTGAAACACCGACCTTGCAGTTCAAATGGCTTTACAGTCTGGAGCATTAACAAAAATGTGATTATTATGTATTATTATTATTTAAAACAATCTTTACACTAGGAGAGTTAACAGCCTTTCTGAAGATCCTTTCAAAATACCTTGGGGAAAAATACAGAATTGATGCAGTGTTTACCTTAAATCAGTATGCACAAGCTGTTGAAGCAATAGCTCCATAGGCTATGTTGAAATGCCAAGGCAACGTAATATGGTGCAGTTTGTTCATAATCTTCCTGCTCAAAAAACTGCTCTATTTGAACTCCTTTCCAGATCTCAAAAATCACCCCTTCTCATCTCTATCCCGCCCTACTGAATCTGCCATGGTGTCTGCCTAACTAGGTTACCAGTTATTTGAGGGCAGAAATAAGGATTAATACTCCTATGTAAGGCCTGAAGATTTACTTTAAAAAAAAAAAAAGTCAGCCATTGAAAACCATACAGAGCGCCATTCTATTCTGACATACCTGGAGTTGCCAGAACTTGAAATCAATTTAGGGATAATTGTGTTTGGGTTTTTTTTTTTTTTTTTTTTTTTTTTTTTTTTTTTGTAGCGCCTAAAAAGGAGCTCTGGTAGCGTAGTGGTTACGAATCGGGCTGCGAACCTTAAGGTCAGCAGTTCGAAACTGTAAGCTGCTCCGCAGGAGAAAGATGAGGCTTTCTGCTCCAGTAAAGATGTGCAGCTTCGGAAACTCTGTACAGGGTCGCTATGGGTCGGAACCGACTCGATGGCACTTAACAACAACAACAAAAATGCCTAGTCCAGTGCCTGACTGTAGTTTTTAATATTGTTGTTGTTGTTATTAAGTACCATTGAGTGGGATCTGACTCATAGCAATCTTATATAGGGCTTCTGAGACTCTAAATCTCTGGTAACGTAGTGGTTACAAATCGAGCTGCTAGCCTCAAGGTCGGTAGATGGAAACTACCAGCTGTTCCGCGGGAGAAAGCTGAGACGTTCTGCTCCTGAAAAGATTTATAGCCTCGGAAACCCTGTGCAGGGTCACGATGAGTCGGAACAGACTCCATGGTACTTAACAACAACAACAAAATCTTTGCAGGAGCAGAAGGTCTTATCCTTCTCCCAAGATTTTAGTTGTTGTTGTTGAATGCCATCGACTCAATTCCTACCCATAGGGACCCTGTATAGGGTTTCCAAGGAGCAGCTGGTGAGTTGGAACCACCGACCTTGCAGTTCAAACGGCTTTGCAATCTGGAGCATTAACCTACAGCGCCATACCAGGACTCCCAAATTGTTCCCTTAACATTTGACCCCTTCATACCAAAACATTGAAAAATATCTATGTGTGTTAATATACTGAATGCTCATGGGACCTTGACTCAAAAGGCCTGGGCAGTTTTCCTTCTGTCCTGCAGAAATACCTAGAGTAGAATTCCCTGAAGGGTAGGATTTGTGGGGGACATAAAAGTGAATTCATAGGGAGCTAGTTCACTGGGAGTTGGCCACTTGGAGAATACACAAGCACTGAATTATGAGTCTGGAGTATGGGTTTTAATTATGAATCCTCTTTGGGTTGCTTGTAGGACCATCTGATGCTTATATTTTGTTCATCGGTCTCCTTATTTTCAAATAAAGATTGAGCTAAATCATTGTTAAAGGCTTTATGCTCTACATTGTTTTTTCCACAAAGAATTTCACTTCACTTGCAAAGACTAGGTCTGGGACTGAGCTATTGTGTATGTGTGAGCATCAGAAAAGCTTATTATTTTTGGAGTCCTGATTAGGCTCTGTGGGTTAATGCGATGGACTGCAAGTCAGTTTGAACCACAAAGTTGGTGGTTCAAGCTCACCAGCTGCTCCTTGTTGAAACTCTATACAGGGTTGTTACGGGTCGGAACTACATGACCGGCACTTAACAGCAACAATCTTTAATCAAAGAGCACTTAGATGGTGAAAATGATTAAACACTAGACTACTTACTGAAAGGTTGGCAGTTTATACTCACCCAGACTTGTCTCAGAGCACACGCCTGGTGATCTTCTTCTGAAAGGTTATAGCCTTGAAAACTGTATGGAATAGTTTTACTCTGTACACATGAGGTCTTCATCAGTGAACTCACCAACAACCTTCAGTAACAGTGAAGAGAAAATAGTATGCTTGTAGAATCCCCTTCCCCAGCCCCATCACAAAATTACTCATTTGTTTCCGCCCTCTTCAACTCTCCTGTCTGGGAGTCTGGAATCAGGACTGGCCTGCTAGTTTGTTACCTGGTTGCCAGTTCAAACCTCCATACAGAAAGACTTAATTCAGGGTCTCTTTGGAAATTTCTCCTCATGACCACAAGCCTTCAGATTGGCTCTGAAGCCAAATCGAACAAGAAGTCAGAAAGTTAGGTTATAGATGTAACAGTAGCCAAAATTTATTGAGTATTACCATTGGCTTTGCTCTGTTCTAAGTGTTTTATAAATTCACTCAATCTATACATCATGATATAAATACTGTTATCACTGAGCTTACTTTATGAAGAGAGAGCTGAGAAGCGAAGAGTATAAGCATTTTGAGCAAGGTCACACAGAACTGCAGAGGGAAGAAGCATGGTCTAAGATGCAGCAGTCTGGCTCTAGAACTGGAGTTTTCAGAAACTTTACGGCTCAGTCAGGGTCAGGCAGACACCTCCTCAGGATGACGGCTTTGGAGGAAAGCAGATGGAACAGAAATCACAAACCCAAACAAAGCCAAACAAGTAACAAACTCAGACCTAACTTCTCACCAGAGAACTCTTTCAGTTCCAACTCTGTTGTGGATGCTAATTACAGCTTGTGTGATGTTCATTGGAGGAGAGTGGTCAGGGATTTGGGAAAAGCCCTCTCCGTGCAGGACACCATTCTGATTGGTGCCTGACACCTCAGTTCCAAGTAGTATCCTGAAGATGCGACCAGGACCTTTTAGGTGAAATTATCTTTCCCAGGATTCACACCATTAAGCTTCCAGAGCGTAAGAGTCCTCCAGCTGGCAAAGCAGCAGGCGCCATAGCCAAAGCATTCTCTACCTATCAAAATAAATCTAGCACCAGAGTTGCCAACTGACCAGAGTTGGATACAGTCTGTTCTGCTTCCTGCCAAATGGCCCCACAGCATAAGGCTCCGAGTTTTCTCAGTCTCCTAAAACTTGGTTGAAGGAGGCAGAGTGCACCTGACACCTCCCATCAAGAAGATGGAGAGCTTTCTTCTTGTCAGAGTTTCTTTTCTCTTTGGAAGAACAGAGAAGCTTGGTTGTGGGGAAGACTAATCAAAGCCAGGAAAAAGAGTATCCCGTAGGCATGAGGGATGGGAGACAAGGTATGGGAAGAATGGAGGGTGAGTGGCTGGGGGAGCACAAGGACTTAAGATAAAAGAGAATTCCAGGGTCCCTTGTTCCTTGTGGGTCATCAGTCATCTCAACATTTCAGGGACAGCCTTTCTGTTAGCCTCCAGTCCCAGCATGTGAGCATCTTCATAGTTGCCTGGGAGGCAGATCTCCTTTTGCAACGCCCATCATTGTGTGCATTCTTAGAGGAAACCCACAAGGACACAGATCTAAAGGCTCTCCATGCTGTTATATTAAATGGCTTTACTGCATTTTGTGTTAGGAATTTGTGAATAAGAGAGTCTGTAAGGAAGACTATTTAGAGTTTCAGCTGAGTATATTAAAAAAAAAAAAAGAAAAGAAAACACTTATACTCAAGTAGAAGTTCCTTTATATACTTCGCCATTCATGTTGCTCAAAAATCACAAACTTCATCCCAATAAAGAAGCATAGTGATTGTGAACTTCAGAGCAAAGGGTGGAGATTTCACTCATTTATTGGTGCAAACATTCTGAGTGATTCACTGTCACTGTTTCCCTGTTTATAAAGTCAAAATAGAGAAAATTCTTTATGGAGCTTTATGGTTAAATAAGATGATGTACCTAATGTGTCTGATATAATGCCTTGTAACTACTTACTAAAAGCCAAATCAAACCACACCAGTGCTGTTGAGACAATTTGACTCATGGTGAGCCCCATGTGTTTCTGGGTAGAATGACTCCATAGCATTTTCATGGCTGTGGCCTTTTGGTAGTAGATTGCCAACACTTTTTCCTGAGACATCCCTAGGTTGATTTGAATCAGCAATTTCTTGGTTCATAAGCAAGCACTTAACTGTTTGAACCACTCAGGGTCTTTTAAATGCTCAACAAATGTTAGTTCATACTATTTTGGTAATGTTGAAAGGACACAAACTACTCTCAGGACAAACAAACTAGAAATCTCAAGGCATTCAGTTATAACTAAGTTATGAAAAATGCCTACAGGGTATGTCTCCATTTTTCAAGGTCATGGTTAGATTCTCATTATCTGAATAACAAATGCATTTAGAGTTGTTAGCATGTCATCATTTTAAAAATTACATTTCTTTTTCTAGAAATTTCTTTTGGCTACATGTCTACTAGTAACATTTTCCCACCTAGATTTTAACATAAAATTTCGCAACTATCTCAGAGACAAAAGTAAGTGTTTATGACACTCTTCTTGGCTGATCAGGATGTCTGTATTTCTCTAATATGACTGCAAAGTTGATGAGCATAAAATTTAACTATGTGCTTAACAATCATGGGTCATATTATGTTCCTCAAGAATCAGTGAAACTTGGCAATTATTCTTTGATAACCGCCACCTCAATCCACCCACTATCCCAAATGTTTGTTGGTTTTGCCATTTTCTTCCAGTTAAATTCCTCCATCCTACTGCTGCTCTGTCCTCCTTTGGAATTTGAGAACTTTTCCTTGGCGGCTGCAGGATATATCAAATCAAAGAGCATGACCAAACGGGAAGACCATCCATCACAGTGGACAAGCAAGGAGGGGGAGGGGTGGCCTGCAGAAACCCAGAAGGCTAAGACATGGGTTGGTAGAGGCTCCTATTCTCCCAGTTCTTATTAGCAGTATCAATAAAACTGTCTCCTTTGGTGAAGACATCCAACTTAAAGTATTTGAAATGGATTTTGAAGGTGAAGCTTTTGTATTGAATTCTTCACTCTTGTATATACTTCAACAAAATACAACTATTTATCAAGCACCTGCTTGTGTTTACTTTGTTAAGTAAAAAAAAAAAAAAATTCTGCTTACTTTTTTAAGCTGTTTAGACCTTCCAGGAATATGGATAAGGAGATGTAGTACAATCTCTAAGCTTAATTAGTGAATACAAAATAAACAAACAACCAAATGAACAAAATAAAGCCAGGCTGAGTGTTTAAGTTCTATATTTTGTATGTGGTATGAAACCCAAGATGGCAGGCGTATTTATTCTGAAATGCAAGGGCTAACAATTATTTCACACAGTTCCTCCTTATGTAGGAAAGTTTTCTCTTATCCTCAAGAAGAATACAAAGTGAATCTGACATCACTCAGAAAGAGAAAAAACAGTCTGTCACGGAGACTCCAAGGATGAATGACACAAATGGGCCATTTCTTTGAGAGTCAGGAAGGATCTAGTTTTTACCATGAACTGATGTACCAATAAAGGACAACTGGTACCAAAATATACTACTGGAGACAGCCTTTGTGTTTCAGGATTCAAACCTATTTCCAAAGCAATCCTTACTCCACACATGTAATATTGAGGTAACATCTCAGACCAAACTAAGAGAGAGAGAAAAAAAAATTGATACCAGTAATTTTTAAAATAAGTGTGAACATTTATGTGTATATGTGTATATTTAAATTAAATCTGAGCATATCAGAAGTTGAAATTAGAACTAGAACAGCAGAAAACTCTCTACACGTCTTACCAAATGAGAATAGAACACAGAAGGATGAGAACATATTTCAGTAGTTAGTAAACAATTTTGATTCGAAAGTCTCTGTTGTTAACTCATAAATCTCTCCCTTTGTCAATGCCCAAATTAGTATTTTTGGATTTGACTGTTTGTCTTATGATTCTAATTCACCACTGGGTCAAGAAAAGGTCATAAATATTTAAGAGAAATTGCTAACATTAATTTTTTTCTCTATTTTTTTTTTTAAAAAACTGTTTTCTAGCTGAGGAACTTTATAAAATGTTTTACTTTGGAATAAAGAGCTGTCTTAATCAGCACACCTATCTATGGGAACATACTCTTCTTCCCCTCTCAGAACAGATATCCTAGGTGTGATGAAGGAGTTTGAGTGGGGACATCTGTGTATTCAGGTACCACCTGGGTTTGTGAGGCAAGAATGTTATGAATTTAATTCTCTAGGGAAATTTAGCTCCTTTTCCTGGCACAGAAAGCATTTGGGGAGTGGGGGAGGGAGAAATGACTATCAAATATTTCTATCTGTAGTACTGAGTTGCATAGACAAATGTGTCAGTTAAAATATGTTAAACCAATTTCGCAGGTAATGTTAAAAAAAAACAGCAACATTGACAAGTGGATAGAAATCACTCATCTTGACAACTGATTATGGAGATGAGGAAAGATGTAGGAAGTGATCTGTACCACTGAGGAATGGAGACAGGGAATAAATCCCTTGTTGATGTAATGACAGTTGGGTCCTATGCTAAGTTAACTCTCTCAGAACTCATGTTTAGACCACCTCCCGCCACATACAAAGAAGTGGGAAAGGTCATGAAAGGCCTTAGTTATTTAGGGTGCCAGAAAAATCCCCAAATATAAAAAATGTCAAACCTCTGGAAACTGATAGTATATCCTTTTAGATGGTCTTTTATGTTTTTAAAACTCAGACCTGAATAAGACCATTGGAGTCATTTCATTCTTGTCCACATTTGCACTCAAGTATCTGCAATGGAAATAAGACGGAGGAATAAAAGCAGATTATATTTCCTTGCCACTTTTATTCTTAAATGTTTATGAACAGCTTCCATTCTTACCATGGTTTTTCTCTGCATTCCAGCAGCATTTATGGTTTATGCTTTGTTTGATACTGCCATGTGGTATTTTCTGGATGTTTCTATCATTTATTCAGGGAGTTAGAAACATATTCCAGGCAGAGGTTCTATGTAAAACTCCCATTATAGAGCCAGTCCCTGATCCAACACTGTCCATTCATTTGGGAGATAGTTTATCACAAGCAAAATCTGACCAATATCTACATTTAGGAACCTGTGTGATGAACAAGATTTCAACAATAGGGCCAAATACTTCCAGGGAACCAGAAAATTTACACCTCACACTTGTCTTCTAATGAGATGTGTATATGTACCCAGAAAAATATACAGTTTGTCATCGTCTAAACAAGGAAGGGGAGTGTGGTGGGGTTTTTTTGATAAGCACTGAACTTCAAACAACAAGGTTGGTGGTTCATGCCCATCAGTCACTCCTTGGGAGAAAGATGAGGCTTTCTGCTTCCATGAAGATTTAAAGTCTCAGAAACCCTAAACAGGGTTGCTATGTTAACTCCATGGCACTTACAATAACAACATCAAAGGATTAGACTTTGAATAATATATTATACTGGACCATTGAAAAGTTATCATGAAGCAAAATAAATTAAGTGAAATGATGATTTAATTTTCTATACCTTTACAAAAGGTAGAGAAAAGAACACGCAGAAAATCAGCCTATAATTAAGTCCTTTGGAAATGTACCTAGTTTCAGGCATCTGGCAGTAGACTGTTGTTGTTAACTGCCAGCCCATCTTAATCTGGACGCTCCCTTGAAACCTGTTCAGCATCATAGTAACACACAAGCCTCCACTGACAGATAAATGGTGGTTGTGCATGATATGCATTGGCCAGGAATCGAACCCGGGTTTCCCATGTGGATTGTGGAATAAGAAAAATTTGGCTACTAAACTACCACTGTTGTTGTTGACTCCAGGGTAAATAGTAAGGTGCCTAAAATACTGCTCCTTTCTGTATCTATTGTTCTTAACTGGAGGTCCATGAGTGGCTTTAGGGGTTCCTGAAACTCCCTGGAAATTCTTGCAAAATTTTGTGTACTCACATGCAATACCCTGAGGAAGGTCCAGATGGTTATATCCGATCCTCAAAGGGGTCAGTGGCCCCAAAATATTAAGAGACATCAAATTAGAAGCTTATAACTTGCTTATGAAATATTGTAGATGGATCTCATGATACAACTTTAGATGGACTTCAATAAATATTACAAGCTATTTACTGATTTATAGTGTTTGACATATATTTAAAAGGTATTTCTGGATGCCTAGTCCTGTCCTAGGTCCTGAGAAGATGAATAAATTATTAGGTTTAGAATGTTAGATTAACATTTCCATAGTAAAGAAACTTAAACAGAATTAGGTGAATTTCCTTTAAATTTTCTGGTGTTTTTGAAGACTGGTTATCACTGTTACTGTAGTCAGAAGAGATTCTGAAACTTGCTCTTAAACATAAAGTAGTTGAAGCCAATAGAAGTAATGATGAAGTAAAAGCACTGAAGAAGACAAAGTATTATAGTGAAAAGTGCAAAGACCTGGAGTTAGAAGACCGAAAAAGAAGAACACACTAAACATTTCTCAAGATAAAAGAATTGAAGAAAAATTTCAAGCCTTAAGCAAAATGATTTTATGGACAAAATATTGAACAATGCAGGAAGCATCAAAAGAAGATTAGAGGTACACACACTCCTTGTACCAAAAAGAATTAGCTGGCATTCAGCCATTTTAAGAGGTAGCACATGATCAAGGACTGATACTACAAAAGTGAGAAAGAAATCACAGCTATACTAAAGACACTAGCAAAAAAACAAGGCTTGAAGAATTGATGGAATGCCAGTTAAGATGTTTCAACAAACAGATGTAATGCATGAGTGTTTACTCATCTATGCTAAGCCCTGAACAATTGACTGGAAGAGATCCATATTCGTGCATATTCAAAAGAAAGGTGACCCAATAGAAAGTAGAAATGATCAAACAATATCATTCATATCACTTGCAAATTACATTTTCTTGAAGTTCATTTAAAAATCAAGAAACTTCCAGTAATTTGAGGCAGATTCAGAAGAGGATTTGCTTATGTCAGATGGATCTTTGGTGACAGCAGAGAATACCAGAAAGATGTTTGCCTCTTTTATTAATTATGCAAAAACATTCTACTGTGTGGATCATTACAAATTATAGATAACATTGTAAAGAAGGAGAATTCTAGAACACTGAGTTGTACTCATGCATAACCTATACATATATATATGCTGTTGTTGTTAAGTGCCATCGAGTCGGTTCTGACCCATAACGACCCTGTATAGGGTTTCCAAGGAGCAGCTGGTGAGCTTGAACCAAGCACCTTGCAGTTCAAATGACTTTGCAGTTTGGTGCATTAACCCACAGCACCACACCAGGACTCTGTAGATAGATAGATAGATAGATAGATAGATAGATAGATAGATAGATAGATAGATAGATAGATATAGATAGAGATATATAATTGTTGTTGTTAAGTGCCATCGAGTTGGTTCCGACCCATAGCGACCCTGAACAGGGTTTCTGAGGCTGTAATTCTTTACGGCAGCAGAAAGCCTCATCTTTCTCCCATGGAGCAGCTGGTAGTTCCGAACTGCTGACCTTGCGGTTCGCAGCATGATTCATAACCACTACCCTACCAGAGGTCCTTTATATATATACACACATAGAGAGAGAAAACACTGGGATACTGAGTGGTTTAAAACCTAGATTGTATCATTTTACCATGCTTATTCTATCTGTGGAGTCCTGGTGTGATGCTGTGGGTTAATGCACTAGACTGCCAAGCCATTTAAACTACAAGGTCAGAGGTTCAAGTTCACCAGCTGCTCCTTGGAAACCCTATACAGGGTGACTATGGGTCAGAATAATTAAATCTGTATGCTGAGGAAATAATCTGAGAAAGTGAACTATATGAACAAGAATGTGGCATCAGAATTGAAGGATGCCTGCTTATGACCTGTGATTTGCAAATGACAAAAGCTTGTGTGCTGAAAGTGACTAGGACTTGAAGCACCTACTGATGAAGATCAAAGACTAGACCTTGAGTTATACCTTAACATACAGAAAACAAAAGTCTTCACAATTGGACCAATAAGCAACTTCGTGATAAATGGAGAAAAGATTGAAGATGTTATAGGATTTCATGTTACTTGGATGCACAATAAATGGCCATGGAATCAGCCATAAAAAAATTAAAGGATATATTGATATCTTTGATATCCCATGAGAGTAGTTTTACTAAGAGTAATACAGAAATGGCTACAAGCATACATTGACAGAGAATTTCCAGAGGTTCAAGCCAGATTCCGAAGAGGTCGTGAAACGAGGGATATCATTGCTGATATCTGATGCATCTTGGCTGAAACAGAGAATATCAGAAAGATGTTTACCTGTGCTTTATTGACTATGCAAAGGCTTTTGATTGTGTGGATCATGACAAGCTATGGACAACATTGCAAAGTATGAGTATTCTGGAACACTTAATTCTGCTCATGATGAATCTGTACCTGAACCAAGAGGCAATTGTTCAAACAGAACATGGGAACACTGAATGGTTTAAAATTAAGAAATGTGTGCAACAGGGTTATATTCTTTCACCATACTTATTCAACCTGTATGCTGAGCGAATAATCTGAGAAGCTGGGTTATATGAAGAAAAACATGTCATCAGGATTGGAGGAAGACTCATTAACAACCTGCACTATGCAGATGATACAACCTTGTGTGCTGAATGTGAAGAAGACTTAAAATATTTACTGATGAAGACCAAAGAGCACAGCCTTTGGTATGGATTGCATCTCAATGTCAGAAAACAAAAATCCTCACCACTGGACCAATAAGCAACATTCTTATCAATGGAGAAAAGATTGAAGTTGTCAAGGACTTCATTCTTCTTGGATCAATTATCAACACTCATGAACGCAGCAGTCAAGAAATTAAATGACGTAAATTGCATTAGATAAATCTGCTGCATGAGACCTTTTTGGGGTGTTGAAGAGCAAAGATGTCAGCTTGAGTACTAAGGTGCACCTGACAAAAGCCATGGTATTTTCAGTAACCTCATATTTATATGAAATCTGGACAGTGAATAAGGAAGACAGTAGAAGAATTGATGCTTTTGAGTTATGGTGTTGGAGGAGAATATTGAAAGTGTCATGGGCTGCCAAAAGAACCAAAAGATCTGTGTTGGAAGATGTGCAGCCAGAGTGCTCCTTACAGGCCAAGATGGCCAAACTTTGTAGCTCATACTTCGGTCATGTTGTCAGGAGGGACCAGTCACTGGAGAAGGATATCATGTTTGTTAAGGTGGCAGGTCAGAGAAAAAGGAAAGACCCCCAGCGAGATAGATTGGCAAAGTGTCATCATCAATGGGCTCAAGCGTGGCAGCAATAGTGAAGTTGGCCCAGGATTGGGCAGTGTTTCATTCTGCTGTGCATAGGGTCGCTATGAATTGATATCTACTCAATGACACCTAACAACAACAACAATTGATTGCATTGACCAAGTCTGCTGTAAAAGATCTTTTTAATGTGTTGAAAAGCAAAGCTGTCACTTTGAGGACTAAGGTGGTTCTGACCTAAGTCAGTCACATGCTTCTGACTTTTGGTCATCTCATGTGCATGTGAAAGCTGGACAAGGTAAAAGGCAGGGTAAGATGAAATGATGCATTTCAATTATGGTCTTGGCAAGGAGTACTGAAATTACCATGGACTGTAAGAAGAGGAATAAACAAATCTGTTTTGGAAGAAGTACAGCCAAAATGCTCCTCAGAAGCCACAATGGCCAGATTTCGTCTCTCGTACTTTAGACATGCTATCAGGAGAGACCAATTCCTGGAGAAGGACATCATACTTGACAAAGAAGAGGATCCATGAAAAAGAGGAAGACCGTCAATGATATGGATTACCATAATGGCAGCAACAAAGGCTCAAATATAGCAAACATTGTGAGGGGAAGAGTTTTGTTCTATTGTATTTGATGTCATTATGAGTCAGATCGGACTCTAAGTCACCTAACAACAACAACATATACTTTTCATTGAGTTACCATAATAACTATGAATCACTAAAATTAACAATAACTTCTATTGTGGCAAATAAAATTAAGAATACATATGTGACTATTTCTGCCTTTTATAATGAGCTTTCATAATAATCACTATTGGAACTACAGTATTAAGTATAATTACTAAGTAATCTACTAGAACACAGAATTACTTTATAATTATATATTTTCCTAAACATATAGCATGCCTTTTGCTTGGCAGTCCATAGTGATGTTTAGCAATCCATTTCATGAATAATGAAATCTTCATAATATAGGTGAATTCACATCCATCAATATTGGGCATTCTCAACTTCAAAATAAAGCTGCTTTTCATGGAAAGACACCTTATTCTAAAACTTTAATTTCAAGAAGGGAAATTGTGTTTGCGCATGAATCATTTGGTTTTGGAGTCTAGAAATAAAGCAGGTGGTATTAATTGCCTGGAGTCCTGGTGTGGCGCTGTGGGCTAATGCGTCAGACTGCAAAGTCATTTGCACTGCAAGTCGATGGTTCAAGCTCACCAGCTGCTCCTTGGAAACCCTTAACAGGGTCGCTAGGAGTCGGCATTGACTCAACGGCACTTAACAACACAACATTAATTGCCTATATTGTAAAAACAAGTCAGTGTTCAATAAACTGGAATGGGATATTGAAAAATACTTGTATCTTGACCTACAACTGATGTTTTGCCAGGTAGATCTAAAAACATCATAGAAGCTTTGATATGTGTTTTTCAAAAATAGTTTTCTGTGAAGAAAATGTACTTTCCAGCAGGTACAGTTCTTAATTTTTTTTTTTTTTAAAGGTGAAAGAATCTTTGGAGAAGATAATTATTTCCTTAAGCAGCAGTTAAGGACTGTGATTTAGCCCTAACGAAGAATTTCATTTACAAAAATGTCCCCAAATATCATAACAATCCATAAGGCAAAATAATAATAATAATAATAACACAAAGCACTATAGCGATGCTCCAACTTTCAATGCCATAAAGAATTAGAGAGCTACAGTTATTTGAAAAGAGATTCATGGACAATGCTTCCAGAGGAGTCAAAGAAGGGAGGTTTCAAATGAGACTGAATTTAGCAATAGAGAACTAAGACCTGGAGATGATCCTCCTCCCTCCTGCCATATGACTTGTAGGATATTAACACCCTTTAACTTTTTTTAAAATGTTGAAAAGCTAAGATGTCAGCTTGAGGACTAAGGTGCACCTGACCCAAGCAATGGCATTTTCAATAACTTCTTATGCATGTGAAAGCTGGACAGTAAATAAGGAAGACTGTAGAAGAATTGATGCTTTTGAATTATGGTGTTGGAGGAGAATATTGAAGGTGCCATGGGCTGCCAAAAGAACCAATAGATCTGTTTTGGAAGATGTGCAGCCAGAGTGCTCCTTGGAGCCCAAGATGGCCAAACTTCGTCTCTCATACTTCAGACATATTGTCAGGAGGGACCAGTTGCTGGCAAAGGATATCATGTTTGGTAAGGTGGAGGGTCAGAGTAAAAGAGGAAGACCCCTAGCGAGATGGATTGGCCAAGTGGCAGCATCAATGGACTCAAACGTGGCAACAGTAGTGAGATTGGCCCAGTATCAGGCAGTGTTTCATTCTGCTGTGCATGGATCGGTACCGACTCAATGACACCTAACAACAATAAGAAAGAAAACAAAAACAACAAATGTCTGCAAAGCTAATGATTTGACAAGTATGACCACCCAAGAAATTATAAAAGAGAATCCCAAATGTGTATCTCAGGATTTAGGAGTTTGATAGAAATGCTTCCTTCAATGTTTGTTCAAGAGAGGAAGAGGAACTTGAGGTAGCATTTATAAAAACAAACATAAAGTTACCTTGGAATCAACTTGGACCCCATGTATATCAGAGTAGAACTGTACTCCATAGAATTTTAAATGGCTAATTTTTCAGAAGTAGATTGCCACATTTTCTTCTGAAGTACTTGTGGTTGAACTTAAACCACAAAGTTTGGGATAACTGTTTCACCATCTTGGGACTTTGAGAAGCTGGGTAAATGAAAAAGAAGAAACCTTAGCTTATGATAGGAGGTGAAGGAAAATTATCTCTACTTAGTGGAATACCTTATGCCTGACTATATTGGTGACTTCTCAATGAAGTTATATTGTCGTAGTTGTTAAATGCTGTGGCGTTTTTCCGACTCATAGCGACCTTGTATAGTTTCCAAGGAGAAGCTGATGGTTTGGAACTGCAGACCTTGTGGTAGCAATCTAGTGCTTATTCTACAGCATCACACCAATAGTTTTAACGATTTATTTTTGCTTCCAACAACCACTCATGCCTCCACTAATTTTGACCCTTTCCATTTAACTCAAACAACAGTGTTAAATAAATATTTTTAAGTTGTAATGAAGTAGATTGATTCAATTATGGGTGGGTGCCTTGGGACTCTGCCTAGGTCAGGTTGGTATCTGCATAATTTATGTATCAGGGGATTTGTTTTGAAAGCATGACTATCTCAGTTTCAGAGTTCAGCAACATTGATTAATTAATTGAACATCTAGAAGCATATTTACACCCTTTCAAGAACAGACTGGGGACTTGAGCATGAACTCCAACATGGTATTTCTAACAGTGTTTGGAAACTTAATCGTGTAAAGGCTCATAGATCCTATGACCTCTACTAGATCTACTCAACTTCTGGTTTTAGAGGAAAGCAATTGTAAACAATACATGTGGTCATGACTGTTTCAATAAAACTTGATTCATAAAAGCAGGTGGTGGGCCAAGCTATTGTTTTAACCAGAGATGTATTGCAGGTATGGCATGTGCCCTGGGTGCCATTAGGAGGGGGCCACTATTGAGCACGTTCTACTAACCATCATCATTTCCATCGCTAGCTGTGAGAGCTCATTCAGCAACTTAAAACTAATACTTTTGTATTTGAGAGCCTCCTTGGGCCAAGGCAACCATGTCTTATTGCTTGCTGAATATAGAAAAAGAAGGAACTGGAAATAATAACTATGAGCACATCATAGACCAATTTTCTTTAGTGAAAGCAAGGAAGGTACAGTTGTCATTTTCATGTAGTTGCCACATGGTGGTGGTTATGTGCTGTAGCGTTGGTTCCAACTCATAGCGATCCTGTACAGGTTTTTCGAAACCTGGAGTTTTTATGGGAACAGCTGGTAGTTTTGAACTGCTGACCTTGAGGTTAGCAGCCCAAGTCATAACCTCTATGCAACCAGAGTTCCTTATGTAGTGTCATAATGGTAAGCAAACTTTAACAAGTTTAACATGTATTTTTTTCTTTAACATGTATTTTTGAACTGATATTATAGTTATTGTTGTTAAGTGCCATCAAGTTGGTTCTGACACATAGCAACAGTGTATAGTAGTATTGTTGTTAGGTGCCATTGAGTTGGTACCAACTTATACTGACTTTATGCACAGCAGAAAGAAACACTGCCTGATCCTGGGCCAACCCCACTATCGTTGCTACGCTTGAGCCCATTGATACGGCCACTTTACCGATCCATCTCGCTCGAGGTCTTCCTCTTTTTTCTTTGACCCTTCACCCTACCAAACATGATATCCTTCTCCAGCGACTGGTCCCTTCTGAAAATATGTCCAAAGTAGGAGAGATGAAGTTTGGCCATCTTGGCCTCCAAGGAGCATTCTGGCTGTACTTCTTCCAAAATGGATCTATTAGTTTTTTTGGCAGCCCATGGTACTTCAATATTCTCCTCCAACACCATAACTCAAAAGCATCAATACTTCTAGGGTCTTCCTTATTCACTGTCCAGCTTTTGCATCCATATGAGGTTATTGA
>NW_006408570.1:9541222-9542244 GCF_000296735.1 Chrysochloris asiatica | reverse complement strand
GGGTCCAACAACACTAGTAAGGCATACTCACCATGGATTGGTCAGTTACTCAAAGTGAAAAGGGCAGCATTACCTAAGGACAAAGTTGAAAAGGTTTGGGGAGGAGGGTAGAATGGAAATAAGAACCACAGGAAGGAAGTGGGATAAAACTATTATTACATGGAGGGGATTGCAATCATTGAGATGCCACCAAATGTATAACTTGTAGCATGTAAAACTGAAGATTTTCTCTGTAAGCCTTCACTCAACACACAATAAAATGTTTCAAAAAAAAAAGAGATTGATGTTGAAATGTTCTTTCAGGCAATGAATGTGATGCCATTCCTCTTCAACTTTATATTCCTGGCATAGTAAATCACATTATTGGCGGATTAAAAATGGCCAACATCAGTCAAGTTCAGCTCACTAATGCATAGGACATTGGTCTTTATTCGTTCTATTTCAGTTTTGACAACTTCCAGTATTCCTGGGTTCATTTGTCATACATTCCACATTCCAATTATTAATACATGCTTACAGTGGTGTCGTCCCATTTTGAGTTTGATTACATTAACAAATGAAGGTCCTGAAAGCTTTTCTTTGTTCACATCATTATGGGAGCTCTTCCTCTGTCTTATTTCTAGTGTTCTGGTTGAACAACTGCTTCTTGGTCCATGTACAGATTCTTCATGAGCACAATTAAGTGTTCTGGAATACTCATACTATACAATATTGTCCATAACTTGCCAAGATCCACACAATCGAACGCCTTTGCATAGTCAATAAAGCACAGGTAAATATCTTTCTGATATTCTCTGCTTTCACCCAAGAGCCATCGGACATCAGCATTGGTATCCCTTGTTCTATGTACTCTTTTGAATCTTGCTTGAACCTCTGGAAGTTCTCTGTCAATGTATGCTTGCAGCCATTTCTGTATTTACTCACATGGGATATCAAAGAGATTGTCTAATGATTTCCTCATTCTGTTGGGCCGCTTCTCTTTGGAATGGGCACAAATATGGATCTCTTCCAATCAGTTGGCC
>NW_006408570.1:9525440-9541122 GCF_000296735.1 Chrysochloris asiatica | reverse complement strand
TCCTTGACAACTTCAATCTTTTCTCCATTGGTAAGAATGTTGTATATTGGTCCAGTGGTGAGTATTTTTGTTTTCTTGACATTGAGATGCAATCCATACTGAAGGCTGTGCTCTTTGATCTTCATCAGTAAATATTTTAAATCTTCTTCACTTTCAGCAAGCAAGGTTATATCATCTGCATATCACAGGTTGTTATTGAGTCTTCCTCCAATCCTGATGCCACGTTTTTCTTCATATAGAGACCTTGTAAAAAGGATAATAAGAAGGACAGGAAATAAAATTTAACTATTCTTTTTTGATTAGATGTTAGGGTGGAGGCTAGTAAGTGAGAACAGGACCCTGATAGTTTTTCTGAGGAGCAGCTGGTGGATTTGATCTTCTTACCGTGTGGTTTGCAGCTCCGTGCTTATCCTCTAGTGCCATACCAGGAGATATCATGTGGCACTGTGGGTTATTGCGCTGGACTGCAAGGTAGGTTCCAACTACAAGGTCGGCAGTTAAGGCTCACCAGCCGCTCCTCAGAAACCCTATATAGGGTCCCTATGGGTCAGAATTGACTCAACAGCTCTTAACAACAACAACAATCTAAACAGTGGTATCAGATGTTTGGACTGGGACACAATTGTAATCCTTGCCAAAGGGACTATTTTCTGTAGATATTGCTTGTTAAGTTGTTAACTGTCATTAAGTCAGTTCTAACTCATAGTGACCCTGTAAAGGGTTTCCAAGTAATGGCCAGTGAGCTTGAACTGCCTACCTTACGGTTCAAGCAGATCTTGTAGTTCTGTACATTAATGCACAGCGCCAGTCAGTTCAGACTCATAGATCTATGTGCAACAGAATGAAACACTACCCGCTCCTGCGCCATCCTTACTATCTTCATTGTTGCCGCCACCTTGTCAGACCAGCTCCCTGAGGGTCTTCTTTTTTCACTGATCCTCTACCAAGCATGATGTCATTTTCAGGGACTGTTCCCTCCTGATAACATGTCCCAAGTATGTGATGCAAAGTCTCACAATTCTCACTTCTGTGAAGCGTTCTGACTGTAATTCCAAGACAGTGTTGCTTGTTCATCTGGCAGTCCATGGTATAGTCACTATTTTTTTGCCAACATCATAATTCAAAGACATAAATTATTTAGTCTTCCTTAATCATTGTCCAGTTTTCACATGCATATGAGGTAATTTAAAATACCTTGGTGTGGGTCACACACCTTAGTCCTCCAAGTGATATTTTTGCTTTTTAACACTTAAAAGAGGTATTTTGCAACAGATTTGCCCTTTGATTTCTTGACTGCTAATTCCATGACCATTTATTGTTGATCTAAGTAAGGAGTTCTGGTAGTGTAGTGGTTACAAGTTGGACTGCTAACCTCAAGATCAGCAGTTCAAAACTACCAGAGGTTCCAGGGGAAGAAAGATGAGGCTCTCTGCTCCTGTAAAGATTCACAGCCTCTGAAACCCTATAAAGGGTCACTACGAGTCGGAACTGACTTGATCGCACTTAACAACAACAAACAAAACAAAATCTTTGATAATTTCAATCTTTTCTGCATTTATCATGATGTTGCTTATTGGTCCAGTTGAGAGTATTGTTTTATTATTATGTTAAGATGCAATCCATATTGATGGTTATAATCTCTGATCTTCATCAGTAAGTACTTCAAGTCCTCTGCACTTTCAGCAAACAAGTTTCTGTCATCTGCAAATCACAGGTTGCTAGTGAGTCTTCTTCCATTCATGATGCCGCCTTCTTCTACCTTCTCAGATTACTTGCCTAGCATACAGATTGAATAAGTATGGTAAAAATTTACAGCTTTAATTTTAAACCAGTCAGTATTCCCTTGTTCTGTGCAAATGATTACCTCTTGTATATACAGTTTCTACATGAGCATAATTAAAGTGTTCTGGAATCCTCATTCTTTGCAATGTTATTCATAATTTGTTATGATCCACACAGTTGAATGCCTTTGTTTAGTCAATAAAATAGAGGCAAACATCTTTCTGTTGCTCTCTGTTTTGAGGCAAGATTCATATGAAGTCCCTACATTTAAGTTCTTTTCTGATTCTGTCTTGATGTGCTGCTGCAACCATTTTTGAATTATATTCAGTAGAATTTTACTTTATTTTGATATTAATGTTGTTGTTCAATGAGTCCGAATTCCCTGGGATCACCTTCTTTGGACTGTGCATGAACATAGTACTCTTCCAGTCATTTGGTCAGGTGCCTATTTTCCAAATTTGGGGGTATAAATGTTTCCAGAGTTGCACCATTTGTTGAAACATTTCAGTTGGTATTCTGTCGGTTCCTAGAGCTTGTTCTTTTGTTTTATGATTTTTTTTTTTTAAACTTTTATTGTGAATTGATTGAAGATTTATGGAGAAGGACATCAGTTTTGCATTTAACAAATCATACACTTTGTTACATCTCAATGATTGCAATCCCCTTCATGTAACAATAGTAAACCCATTTTCTCCCTATGGTTATTTCCATTCTACCCTCCTTCCCATCCCTTCTCAACTTGTCCTTGGGTAAATGTTGCCCAGCTGATGTTGAATGGGTGACCATTTCATATGTTGCTGTCCCCCTTATATACCTATCTACCACTTGGCTGAAAATTGGGTCACAAGGGTGAGTTTTGGGATCCTTGTTTTTTTGCCAAATCCTTCAGTGCAACTTGGCATTCTTCTTTTAGTACCACTGATTCTTCATCATATGCTACATTTCATTATATTACTTTACTTTGTCTTCTCTAGCTGCTCTTCAATCTTCCAGTCAACTCTTTAGCTTCATCATTTCTTCCAGTCACTTTAGATCAACAGCAAATTGCAGTCTATTCCGACATCCATTTTGGTCTCTTCCATCTTTCCTGTTTTTCTAATGACCTTTTGCATTCTTTATGTATAATATCTTTGATGTCATTCCACAACTTGTCTGGTCTTTATTCACTAGTGTTCAAAGTGCCACATCTATTCTTGATAAGCTCTTTAAATGCAGCTTCAACTTGAACTTGTTTATGAACAATTGGTGTCTGTTTCACAGTTGGCCCTTGGCCTTGTTCTGACTGATGATATTGAGCTTTTCCATCATTTCTTTCTACAGATATGTTTGATGGGAATCCTGTGTATTCCATCCATTGAGATCCATGTATGTGGTTGCTGTTTTGTATTGTTGAAAAATGTATTTGCACTGATACATTGGTTTTGTCAAATTCTGTCATGCAATCTTAAGCTTTGTTTCTATCACCATGGCCGTATTTTCAAATTACTGATCCCTCCTCTTTGTTTCCAACTTTCTAATTCTAGTCACCAATAATTGTCAATGTATCTTGATTGCATGCTTGATGAAATTCACACTGCAGAAATTAGTAAAAATTTTCAATGTTTTCACCTTTGTCATTAATGGTTTGTATGTCATTTTGAATAATAGTCATAGTAACTGATCTTCCGCGTAGGTATATGATTATTGTTCTATCACTGACAATGTAATACTTCATTCAGATAGATCTTGAAGTATACTTTTTCTGTGATAAATGTAATGCCATTTCTCTTGAGTTTCTCTTCAGAATGTTGTTGTTGTTGTTATGTGCCATGGAGTCGGTTCGGACTCAGCAACCCTGTATAGGGTTTCCAAGGCTGTAAATCTTAACGGGAGCAGAAAGCCTCCTCTTTCTCTCGTGGAATAGCTGGTAGTTTTGAACCGCTGACCGTGAGATTAATAGCCGGATTTGTAACCACTCATTCTCTTCAGTTTGTCTTCAGAATAGCATATGATATAGTTGCTAATTCTATTTTAAAGGGTCTTGGAGTCCAAAAGATGTATTCCACTTCTGGCTCATCTTTCTTTGATAGTAGTGAAATCCTGCTTCTGAGATGGTTCATGGTAAATCCATGATAGAGCTCAAAGGTTTTACAATTAACAGTCACTCAAATCTGAATCATGCAATCCATCAGCATCTTCCTTCTACCATCTCTTATCAGGACACATCAGGAAAAAGTTAGTTTTATGGTAGTGACAAAGACTTTGACTAGAAGAGACATATGACACCACACTACCTCATAGGATTGTTTGGCAGATTAATTGAGGTTTTCCAGGAAGTTCTGGCACCTAATAAACACACATACATTTTCTTTATTATTGCTAGTATTATCCACCAAAGTCACATGCCAGCCATGTTGCTAGTGCTAAACATTCACTGAATTCCATTTATAAATTAGGTGCTTTTCTAAGTGCTAGAAATATATCAGTGAAAAGACAGACTATATTCTGCCAGTATTATGTCTTATTAGTAACTGATTTATTCAGCAACTATTCACTTAAATTCTTTAATGTACCAGTTATTTTTAGGCACTATGAGAGCTGTTCATTAAGACTGACAATGTCCCTACTCTCATAAACTTATATTTAATTGTTTAGGTGTGGTTTCCTTGTCTAGACTATGTGGCCTTTGGAATCATCTTAAACATTCCATATCCTCAGAGCCTACAAAAGGATTAATTAGCACATTGAAACTTGCTTTATAAATATGAAATTAGTGAATGGATGAATGAATGAATGAACACCTATGTTGATTAAGCACAAGTAGTTCAGCATACATTAATCTCAAATGACATGGAACTCAACCATCCTGATTAGAAACACATCACAGTTCCATTCTGTGAGACTCACATGGAAGACCCTAACACCCATCCTGTTTTAAGAACCAGAGACTTAGGTTTTATAGGCAGTGCACATGCCAGAGAGGAAAGAAATATCCCCCACAAAAAAAGATGCCAAAGGGATATATTAAACAGAGCATTTTAGGACTCTCTTCAGAATTTGGAAAATAGAGGTACTGGCTACATTATTTAACTCAGCATTGCTGTCCACTTGGGTAAGAATGAATAAAATCTGTTTTATTGCTGTTGTTTCTGATGATTTGATTCCAGCTCATAGTGACACTTTAGGACAAAATAAAATTGCCCCCATAGGGTTTCAAAGGCAAGGATCTTTCTTAAAGCAGATTGTCATGTGCTGAGGTGGCTTGGAGGTAGTCACTGACCTCCTCTGGCTACACAAGGAAGAAGAAGAATTAAACTCCCCATCAACCCAAGACTGATTCCTATAAGGCAAAGGTCAGATTTGCCTCTAGCCTCCAACCTTCCTTATCCTAGTGGGACACCAACCACCACTCTAGTTCTCTGCTGGGTTCAACAGTCCATTGCAATAGCCACACCGAACTCAAAGACAATGCTTATGATTTTAGAATTTATTAGGAAATTGAATAGGGTACAATCCAGGATCAGTAACAACAACTCAACATATATTAGTTCTCTGGACAGGAGGTCCTCTTCTCAGCTGTACTGCAGGCATGTCTCTCTTGTCCTTGGCCTCTCAGTCATGCAGCTCCTTGACCTCTGCCCTGGTCAGGCAAATTTTGCAAAGCTCTGTTAGCCCTGTGGATAAATACCAAAAGGGCATCCAATTCTGCAAGGCAGCCTCCTGCCTGAAGGTACTTAGTCTTACTCGGTCTGTGGGCTGGAAAATCTGCTGCTCTTCCTCTCTGTGCTGCTACTTCTGCCATCACCCATCATCTCTCTTTCCAGGGATCTCAGGGTTCAAAAGATGTGCTCTGCTTGTGGCTCTTCATTCTCATTGGTAGTGAGAGCCCCTGTTCTTCCTTCAGAGATGGTTCCTTTTATACCTCGCTGGATGGCAAAGCCAATCAATCCTCTTGTTAGTGTACCATACACGTGTTTTGCATGCTCCTACCCAAGCATTTGGTGGGAGTTACAAAGACCATGGTTGAAGGGCCATAATTCACTGTACCATACCAGGTCTTTCTCCCTTAAAAGTGGCTGGTGGGTTTGAACTGCTGACTTTTCTGTTTGTAGACAACTACTTATCCATTGTGCCTCTACAGATTCCCAAAACTCTAGAAAAGCTATTTAAAAAAGACTATAAAATCTATAAAATGTTTAATAGATATGAGCTCCAGGAATTACAAAAACCACCTGGAGATCATATCTATAAAACCTTTCATAGTCTTCACTAAATTAGTTAAGTCTTTCATTCTGCTTGTAGTTAGAATGACACTGAATACAAAAACATCTGTAATTTAAAAAAAAGAAAAAAAAGGGGAGCAAGATCATATTTAAAAACACTTTATGATGTATTATTGACTGCTATAGAGTAGGCACCCTAGTCATGACAAACTCATTCACAACAGAAAGAAATATTACCTGGTTCTGCAATATACCAATGATTGTTTGCAGATCAAACCACTGTGATCCATAGAAATACAAGACAGTAAAAACCAATCTGTATTGGAAGAAGTACAGCCAGAATCCTTGATAGCCAGAATGGCATGACTTCATCTGTCATGCTTCAGATATATTATCAGGAAGGACCAATCCCTGGAGAAGGATCTCATGTTTGGTAAAGTGAAGGGGTCAGAGAAAAAAAAAGGAAGACCTACAATGAGATAGATTGGCACAGTGAGTGGCAGCAGCAATGGGCGGGCTCAAGAGTAGCAACTAGTGTGAGGTTGGTGCAGGACCGGGCAATGTTTCATTCTGCTCTGCATAGGTTGCTATGAGTGGGTACTGACTCAATGGCACTTAACAATAACAACTTATACCTCTTGAGAGAGTTTCCATGTGAAATCATACAGTGTGTGCAGGGTGAAGGGCTTGTTCAGGAGTTGGAGAGAACATGTATATTTATGTGCAGACCTTGAAGAAAATGCTAACATAGTAGATGTTTTATTAAAATCTGGAGTATATTGCTCAATCTGGAAGATGTTTCTTTAAACAGTTTCAGAAATCCAATCTGACCCATTTTCCTCAGTCATGCTTATGGGAAGCCTTATCAGCAAGGAAATGGTTTTATAAGGAAATGATTCTGAGACCTTTTGGCTGCCTCCACATTCAAATCATCAGACAGTATGCAAATGGAGAACAGTAATACAATCAGCATTTGTGGAATGAAGCATTTCCATTCCTCTTCCTGAATAAGAAAGGAGGAGCTCAAAGTGCACCAAATTCTAGGACTCTTAGTAGTAAAGTAAAAATTATGTAAAGTTTTTGTGGAAGCTCAGAGAAGGAGTTAAGCCACATTAGCCTGTAGGACATAGTACCTGGGTGAAATTTATACTCAAGAGTATTAGCCTACATTTCTTGAATGAGAAAACACACACACACACACACACACACACACACACACGATGGTTCTTATTTTTCCTTAGATAATTAAGAAAACAGGTAATAGAGCTAAGTGAAAAAGATGAGGTTTTAGCTATAGCTAAATGATTATACCTTTTGTTGTGTTTTGGAAGATGCTTAAAGATTCAAACACAGATTACATGTGCTTTAGGAAATCTTTTACAGTAGTAAGGAGCTCTGGTAGTGTAGTGGTTACGAATCGGGCTGTGAACCTTAAGGCCAGCAGTTTGAAACTACCAGCTGTTCTGTAGGAGAAAGATGAGGCTTTCTGCTCCAATAAAGATTTACAGCCTCAGAAACCCTGTACAGGGTCGCTGCAGGTCGGAACCGACTCGAAGGCACTTAACAACAACAAGGTTGGAAATATGCAAACAATACGGTTGATGTGTCCTTGTGTCAAGATAACTTTTAACCATCAAGGCTTTGAGTTCACTGGGGTCATTTTCCCTAGAGGACCACATACTCCAAGCAGGTATTGTGCTTGCTATTATGAGGTGAAGAAAATAATCAAAATCAAAGAAATCACCTAGGAGGAAATAGATCTCATCCAGAGATAAAATTTGCATGAAATATGGTGATAACAAGATTATTTACATTCTATAATCATTAGGGATAAAGAGGATACTTGCAGATCTATCTTCCTAAACAACAAATTGAAAATCCTTTGTGATAAAATCTCACCGTGTGGTGATTTTCAGTTCTGTCAGATACTACAGAAAAATGGTGCCAAGTTAGCATATCTATCCACTGGGTGACTGATGTGTATTCTTCGAAATTTAGATACTGATGTCTTCTTTCAGTTCTATATATCTGTTATATTTCCTTGCCATTGAATCATATGAATTTGTGTTTTGAGGAGATCACAATGAAATCCAGAAAGCCAGCCTGCTTTGGGATATAAATTTTATAAAATTATTTCTGTAGAAAGCATATTCCTGTCCTAGAAAGATGGAAAGAGAGAGAGAGAGACAGGAAGAAAGAGAGAGAGAGAGAGAGAGAGGACAAGAGTAGGTTTAATGATTACATTTTTAAATGATCCACCAATTTAATTGACTTCTGATTGTCTTCTTTTCAAGTCAAGGTGCCACTGATGTTCAAATACAACAGGTATTTTAAGTTCTTTTTTTTTTTTTAATGTCTATTATAATTCATATAGAAGGATAAATGGAAGGCAGTTATCTAGGAAGATTAATATAATTAAGCTGTGATGTTGTCTGTGAGAAAAACAGAATAGCTTCGGCAGGAAAGAACATGATTCCTTTCCCTCTCTTAGTGCTAAGAGGAAAGAACTTGTAGATATATCAGAGACTGCAAACACTTTTGGAAAAACAAACAAACAAAAAACATCATACCATACAGAAAGGAGCTCTGGTAGCGTGGTGGTTACGAATCGGGCTGCGAACCGCAAGGTCAGGAGTTCAAAACTACCAGTTGTTTCGCGAGAGAACAATGAGGCTTTCTGCTTCCATAAAGGTTTACAGGCTCGGAAACTCTGTACAGGGTCGCTATGAGTCAGAACCGAATCCACAGCACATAACAACAACATACAGAAAAGGTTTCAGTTAGCCCTGCTTCTCCCTGGAAAAACAAGTTCATACTGGATGCATAAAAACTGAAGTGATTATGGGTATGCTGTTGGTGTGCTGTCAACTTGAGTTGGTTCAGCTTCATAGCAATCTGAATAGGGTTTCTGAGGAGTGAGTGGGGAGTTTGAACCACCAACCTTGCGGTTCTAACCCACCTTGAAGTTGAGTGCTTATTCATGGTGCCACACCAGGACTAGCCAGTAGGTAACCTTGAAAGTAAGCCCACAATGTAGAACAGGCAGAGCAGTACCTCTGGTATGGACTGAATTGTGTCCTTCCCTGTCCCCAAAAATATGGGTTGTAAGTCCTAGCTTCTGTGCCTGGAGTTATGATCCTATTTGGGACTGGGTTGTCTTTGTTATGTGAATGAGGCAGGCATAGTATAAGAGTGTGTTTTGAGTCCATTTCTTTTAAGATGCAAAGAGGTTAAACAAACAGGAGAACCAGATAAGAAAAAAGGACTGGCCAAGCCACATGAAGACTGCCCAGGGGCAGAAACTCAGGAGAGACAAGGATCTTTCCCCCAGAGTTCCCAGAGAAAGACTTCTCTCTGGTAGCCTAGTGCTTAGGTATCAGTCTGCGAACCTCAAGGTCAGCAGTTTGAAACTACCAGCTGCTCCGCAGGAGAAAGATGAGGCTTTCTGCTCCCATAAAAATTTACAGCCTCGGAAACCCTGTACTGGGGTCATTATGAGTTGGAACCCATTCCACAGCACATAACCACCACCACTCAGCTATATCCGGAATTCAAACTTCTAATCCCCTAAACTGTGAGAAAGGAAATTTCTGTTTGTTAAATTCACCCACTTGTGGTATTTCTGTTATAACAACACTAGATAACAAAGATGAGCGATTTCTCACAATGATCTTTGGACAGAGTTCTATGGTCAGAAAAAGATAGTAAGCAGGCTAGAACATGCACCATCTGGTTTAACAGAAGGGAAGTTGGAAAACATCAACAGGGAGTTGGAATTGTTATAGAAAGCCAGACGGTGAAACTTTGATTAAGATTATTTTGTTGATTAGGTGATATCCTGTGATTTATGGCATAAACAAGGGAACCAAGTAACTTTTTTATATGTGAAACCAGAGTATGCCGTAGAACTGCAATTGTATTTGACCACGGAAGCTTGAAAACAATCTCCTTGTGAAGTGCAAGAGTCTAAGCCAAGAAGCAGGACTTCCCTGAGAACCTGACAACTCCATGTGTTTCATGGAAGACAGGGCACAGTGCTCCATCCAATTCTCAAATGTTGGCAGAGGGTTGAGGAGCAGTGTGGGGGCAATCACAGAAAGGCTGCTTCTTCACAGAGAGAGCTCTAAGTTGCTGACTTTGGAGACACAATGAAAATGTAAAAGGAAACCAGACTAAGCAGGTTAAGATGTTGTTAAGTGCTGTCATGTTGATTCCGATCCATAGAAGACCCTGAACAGGGTTTCCAAGGCTGTAAATCTTTACTGGAGCAGAAAGCTTCATCTTTCTCCCATGGAACAGCTGGAGACATGAAGAAAATGTAAAAGGAAACCAGGCCAAGCAGGTTAAGATAGATCTAGTAAAATGCAGAGAACCAGCATTTGAAGAGTATCAGATTTTTTGCTATTTGTAATTTCCAAGGTTTCCTAAAATTAATTTCTTATGTGCAGTTTTCTTGGTGTTCTCTTTCCTCTTATCCCTCTTATCTTAATATTGGAGTACTGGGGTAGCACTGTAGAATGGCTGCCAACCGCAAGGTCAGCAGTTCGAAGCTACCAGTGGTTCCTCAGAAGAAAGATGAGACGTTCTGCTCCCGTAAAGATTTGCAGTCTCAGAAACTCTGTACAGGGTCATTATGAGTCAGAACCGACTCCACGGTATTTAACAGCAACAACAACAGCTGTAGAATAAGTATACCTCAGGGTCTGTAGTTCAAACCAATAAGCTCTACCTTCAAAAGTGTTTATAAAAGGTCACTATGAACCAATTTGATAGCACTCAACAACAGTATAACATCTTAATGTTAAGAAATCTTGGTGTAGCAAAGATTAAGTATACAGCTGCTGAGTAAAGTTGGTAGTTTGAATCTACCCAGTGCCTCCACCCACAGGAGAAAGGGCTGGCTATTTGCTTCTGTAAAGATGTTGTTGTTACGTGTTGTTGAGTTGGTTCTGACTCCTAGCAAAACTGCGTAGAGTTATCTTAACAAAGATAACAATGTAGAAAACTTTATGGCTTAGTTCTTCGGGGTCACTAGGAGTCAAAATTGACTCAGCGGCACTTATAACATCTCAGCATTATTCTCTGTTGTTCCTAGCAGACTTCTCTTTATCATGAGTCTAGGCAATAACGCTCAATTTAACTTCTAGAATGAAACATAAATTATTGTTGGCAATAGTCACAAGCCTATCCCTACAAAATGCTTTCTTGTTCACCAGGCACTTTCATCTGATTGTTATTGTTGTTATTGTTGTTGTTAAGGGCTACACAGTCAGCTTCAACTCATACAGTCCCTCTATAGAGTTTCTGAGGAGCAGTCGGTGGCCTTGAACAGCCAACCTTGTGGTTAGAAGTCCAGTGCTTTTCCTACAGTTCCATACTAGTACTACTCCCTGTCCCCCCATGTTAAAGCTAACATTTGTTATATGTTTATCTGATGCTTTGAACTAAGAACTGTATCTTAAATACATTTATCTTTCTTTCGTTGAATCTCAAGACAGTTCTGAGGGGTTGTTAAATGCTGTTGAGTCTGTTCTGACTCATAGAGACCCTGTAAAGGCTTTCAGAGGAGCTTCTGGTGGGTTTGAACCACTGACCTTGTGGTCAGCAGTCCAGCGATGGTCTTACAGCGCTAGACCAGAACTATTTACTATGCCTATTTTTTTATACTAAAAAAAACTGAGACTTCCTTACCGTATAGTCTTTAGGTAATATGTGGTAGAGTACAAATTTGAACTCTCTTTCCCAAATCTTTACTCTCAACCATTACTCTATGCTGCCTTCGTGATTTATTTCAAAGGTATTATTATCTCCATTTTAAAGATAAGGAAACAAAAGCTCAGAAAGATTGCAACTTTCTCAAAATTAAATAACTGTTGAATAGTGGAATTGAACTTAAACATAGAGTGGTGGGCTCCAGGTCCAGCTCTCCTCCCTTTATACTGTCCCACTGCTTGTAATTTTCTGAAGAAATAATACACATATACTCTAAGAGAGAATAGCACTAATGTGTATCATCTCTTCCTTCAATATCCCATTTTTAAGAAAAGCAAGTTTCTTGATGATCCAAATTTGTCATTTCTGTCTTTACATGAGATTTGTCATATGGAAATATTTGCAAGGTGTTAACTAATCGTTAGAAGGTACTTGGAACACCCAATTTTTCTTCCTGATGACTCCAAACATCAACTGCTTCTTAGATTAAGTACTCCATATTTTAAATGGCGAGATAGATTTTGACTAGGGGCAACTTTTCACACTGCTTTGATTGGGAGGTCACTCTGGGCAGGAATCATGAGTGATTCTCTTCTGCGTTCAGGTTAAGGACTTATCTTAATCAGTGAGAGGTAGATGCATTCCCTTCTCCATTTTATCCCAAACAGTTGTAGGAGAATAACATCAAGTATCAAAAGTAAGTGTTACCTTCTGCAATTCATAAAGTTGCGCTGAATAGAATTATCACCTTGAAATTACAGGGTAAAACTCCCTATACAAAAACAGATTAAAGACAAATTAGACCGTGGGCCAGGTCACTCTGATTGTTAATTAGTGATAATGGAAATACAATTAGCATAATGAGTTCCAATTACTGTATATGGAGAAATATGAGCATACTGATTTCATAAATCTTGGTTCCAGGAAAAATAAAATGCATCTGGTTTAACAAAGCATGCCCTTCTCTTCTGCAGAAAGCTTTCCTGGTAAATATCTTTTTGTGGAGCTAAATCCTTCCTCTGATGGGTTGTGATTTGGAAAAACACGGCGACAGAATGGATTTGCCCTGTCTGATAGCTGAACAGTTTTGTATTAGCTCAGCTTCTGTTTAAGCCTCCTAGAAAATCTAACCATCTGTTTCTCCAATCGTGGGTTAAAAACGTTGGGGAGAATCATAGACCATTGCATCAAATGTGCTTATTGTCTTTGAAATGTCAGTGAGGCCCCTTTCTGCCTTTGATAAGCTGTGAAATTGGAAAGCCAATTATAGTCACATATTTACACAACTCCAAATGGGGTTTTGAAAACTCTGTAAGAGTGAGTTGATGAGAAGTAACAGCTTTATACAGATCAGCAATAGGATGGATGCGGGGTGTTAACGAAGATATTTTATAAGAGAGTTACTCTATAGGGTCCGGATATTTCTTTTTACCCTGCCCTTACACTGTCTCAACTTTTCATGCACTGTGTTAAGTTTTTTAGAAGGTCCATCAGCAGATAGGCACAGTCTGCCAGTTCTGTTGTCTTCTCTTTGCCACTCACCCTTGCTACTTTTCTTGCCATAAATGCTCAACTGTTGATAGATTGCATTCCAAGGCTGGTTAAAACCCAGGTCATTTGGCCAATGAATGGTGATGAATGCGGACTGCTCAGCCCACTCGGTGACATTACACCTGGCACCGAGGGAATGTACCATCTTCCTTGTTGTACCCAGTAAATCTGATAGAGGCTATTAACCTTTTCAGCTAATCCCCGTGGAGCACTGCAATGGTAGATCTCAGTGGTAATTGCTAAGATAGAAATGCCCCAGCATGCCTATTTTCTCTGAAAGAATCTATGAAATAGGCAAGTTGGCTACTCAAGCGCCTTTTCCCCAACTGCTTTCTTGATTTACTCTCAGCTGTCAGTCTGCACCCGGGGCATAGTGCTTCTGATTCTTTCAGACATGCACAAGGAAAAGATCCTACAAAGTGCTTAGGGAAATTCAATGCTCTCCTTTTTTTCTGAATAGGATTTTGCTGTAGAGGAACACTGCCATTGATCTTGACCAGAGGACCTACTAAAATACATGGTTCGTTGAGGAGAAACCTTCTGGTTCCTCTCTGTGTGATTCATAGCACATTTTCTGTCTGGGTTTGATTGTGGTTCTCATATTTTTAACCTAGTCAAGTTCCCTCAGTCAGTTTGGAAGCATTTGTAAACTGGATTATTCAATAAAAAGAAATGCTTGTCAGGCATCATTCTCCTTCAGCAGTTTGAGATGCTTTCTCTGAAAATGGTTTTCACACCACACTATCTCTCCTTAAAACACACCCCATACACACTTGAATGGAATCAAAATGATCATTGACTCTCTGTCAGTCCATATTTAACTTAAAAAGACAAGTTTTTCTCTCTAGTATTTTCATTATGAAAGTATATATTGGATGTATACTTCTTAATAAATTTAAGCAAGAAAAAGGCAATGTATTGAGAGGTGTATGAGGTATTCTGGGAAGAAGCCTGCCCTTCTGGGTCCTGGGAAGTGTTGAATCGACAAACATAACAATGTATACCTGATGAATGTTGATAATAATGAGCATTTGATAAATAGCTCTCTGCAGCATCCTGGGAAAACCACAGATATTCTCTGGACTTTTTCTTACTTATAATCTGAGAAATTTTGCCTAAGGTTTCTTTCAGCTCTAACATTTTATGTTTCTAAAGCCAACACCCATACCAGGAGATTTGTCCCAAAGAAATGTTGAACACTCATAAATCAATCTGAATGCTCATTTACTTTTACCCATTTGTGTTATTTAGGATTTAATTCAACTGTACCTAACAGAAGAGTTTCAAACAAAATAGTCATATCTCTCTGTGTCCAAGACTGGTAGTCCTCTAAGGGCTCCCAGCCAGTCAACTCATTGCTCAAGATGGCAGTTGGTGCTCCTTCCATCAGATCTGTGTCCGCACAGAGGGAGAAAAGGGGGTTGAAGATAAAATGGTGAAGCACATACTCAATAGTCATTTAAGGTTCTTTTCAGGAATCCCACTCACTGGCTTCTCTTTATAGTCCATTGGTATCTGTAGTTGTGAGAGAGGTTAGAAAATGGAGTAGTTAACCTGACATATTGTGGCCCAAATAAACCAGTGGTCTATTAGCAAATAAGAAAACTATAGTCAATTCTGAATAGAAAACTTTTATTTTACTTAAAATATTTTTGTGCCATGCCCTTTGAACCTAGAAAAGAGTTCCTCTACCTTATAAAATAATTTATTCTAATTTTATAATTATGGCTGTGATGATTATCAATGTGTCAGCCTATTTAAAGTGGTAAAGATACCTTGTTTGATAACCTTGTTGTTGTTGTTGTTAGGAATAAGTCATTGATTCCTACTCATTGCAACCCTATTCACAAGAGAACAAACACAACTGCGGTTACCTCTGAGGACATTGTTGCTTCTACTGTGTCAATCCATCATGTTGAGTGGTCTTCCTCTTTTTCTCTGATCCTCTGTTTTACCAAGCACGATGTCTTTCTTCAAGGAATGGGCCCTCCTGATAACATGTCCAAAGTATTAGAGATCAAGTCTCACCACCTGGTTTCTTAGCAACATTCTGCCTACACTTCTTCCAAGATGGATTTGTTTGTTCTTCTGGAAGTCCACGATACTTTTAATATTCTTCTCCAACTTCATAGTTTGAGTCACGTGGTCGGCAGTTCAAGCTCACCAGTCGCTTCTCAGAAACCCTATAAAGGTAGCTATGGGTTGGAACTGATTCCACGACACTTAGCAACAACAACAATCCTATGAGACTCCTGGCATGGTGCTGTGGGTTAATGCGCTGGACTGCAAGGTTGATTCAAACTACAAGGTTGGCTGTTCAATCTTATCAGCTGCCTTTTCGAAACCCTATATAGGAGTTGCTGTGTCGGGGTCTGACCTCGACATAGTTGTGTTGTTCACGAGTGTTTGGTTCACGAGGAGGGGAGATCCAGCAG
>NW_006408570.1:9513550-9522697 GCF_000296735.1 Chrysochloris asiatica | reverse complement strand
ATGTTTGATCAATTTCAGATTGAAGAAGTTGGTAGAATTTTTCTATTTCATCCTCACTGGCTTTAATGGTTGGTGTGTAAATTTGAATAATAGTGGTATTAACTGGTCTTCCCTTTAGGTGCATGGATATTATCTTGTCACAGACAGCGTTGTACCTCATGACTGATCTGGATAAGTTCTTTTTTGACGATGAATGCAACACCATTCCTCTTCAATTTTTCATTCCCTGCATAGTAAACCATGTGGGTGTCAGATTCACAATGGCCAATACCAGTCCATTTCAGCTCACTAATGCCTAAGATATCGATGTTTATGTATTCCATTTCACTTTTGCCAACTTCCATTTTTCCCAGATTCATACTTCATACAATCCATGTTACGATTTTCAATGGATGTTTACAGCTGTTTCTCTTCATTTTGAGTTGTGCCCCTTCAGCAAATGAAGATCCCGTGGGGTTACTCCCAGAGACTTTACTCCATTCGTGTCATTATGGTCAACTCTACTTTGAGGAGGCAACTCTTCCCCAGTTGCATTTTGAGTGCCTTCCAACCTGAGGGACTCATTTTCCGGCACTATATCTAATTTTGATGCTTACTTATTAAAAATCAAGCAAGAGCCCACTGCTCTCCTGCTTATCACAGCACACACTTAAAAGTCCATTAGTAATTTTAAGAATTTATTCTCACTAGTAGATGACACTAAAAATGAAGACAAAGGCATATCGATGCATGTGTAAATATGTGTAAATGTACATAAAATTAACAAGAAAACCATATTTAATGGACTGAACCAGTAAGTTTAAGAAGACTAGTCATTCTTTTAAATTCACCTCTATCTAGTAAGTAAATATTACCAAACTAACTTCTTTGACTTTACTCTGGATTCCAAATGAATATTACTACTTGGCAGTTGTCTTTCAAGTATTTCTACTGATTTTCTCCACTTGCCATTTTTGGAGTATAGTAAAATACAGAGAAGAGTGGATGAGAATGGATTCATCCACTGTATTTATTTTATGAAGTGTATAAACTTCTAGGAACTCAAGGCTTCTGGAGATTTTATTAATGAAATGAGATGACATAAGAGTAGGGTCAAATGTGATCTTTTGCATTGACCTCTGATGGCCATCCAAGTTTCATAGAAGTTCCTTAGAAATGGACTTTTAGGTGTGTCTTACTTCCTATTACTACTGGGTACTGTCGAGTCAGTTCAAACTCAAAGCAACACTGTACAGGAGTTTTGAGTCTGTAAATCTTTATGGGAGCATAAAACCCCATCTTTTTTCTTAGGAACATCTGGTGGATTCAAACTGCTGACCTTTGGGTTAGCAGCCCAACACATTACCCACTATGCTACCAGGACACCTTTCTTACTCAGGACATATTATCAGGAAAGGTCAATTGCTAGCAAAGAGCATCTTGTTGGTAATATAGAAGGTCAACAAAAATGAAGGAACCCCTCAATGAGATGGATTGACATAGTAGCTAAAACAATGATATCAAACATACCAAAGATCATGGAGATGGCACAGGATTAGGCAATGCTTTGCTTTGTTACATGTAAGATCACTTGATGGGAACTAGTGACAAAGCATAACCCCTCATAAATCAGTTTTTTTTTTTCAAAGACTTTATCAAAACAAAAAGCACAAAAAAAGGCCTTTTGTCATTCAATGAAAGAGTAAATTTAGATCCCACAAGCATTTTCGATGGACCAATATTGTCAAGGAGGGACCAGTCTCTGGAGAAGGACATCATGCTTGGTAAAGTGGCATTTCAATGAAAAAGAAGGAGACCTCCAATGAGATGGATTGTCATAGTGGCAGCAGCAGTAGATTCAAGCATAGCAGCAAGTGAGGATGGCCCAGAACTGAGTGATGTTTCATTCTGTTGTACATAGGGTCATTATGCATGGGAACCAACTTGATAGCACCTAACAACAACAATATAAAACAGTATTTTAGGCACTTGGGTTGCAGACAACAAAATCAATCCTGGCAAACAAAACCAAAAGTTAATTTATTGCAAAGGTATCAGGGAGTTCATAGAGTTCTAAGCAGGAACAAAAAACAAGCCCTAACCAAGATCTAACACTAAAGATGGTGAGTTGTTGGCAGCAAGAACAACACAAAAGTCTCATCTGCTCCCATCATTGAATGAATAAACTTCAGATGATGTCTGATGTTTGCATTGTAACTATCTAGGGACAGAGAATCTGATTGTTTATGTAAGGGACATATGCATGTTTTAACGAAACGTTCACTGGGTAATGCATGTTGAGTGAGGTAAACTCTAGAGCCACAAAAATGGGAGAAATGGTACTGTTTTTGTCTGAAATTGGAAGAAAGAATGTTGTGAGTTTTATTTAAAAATCAAGTAACAACTGTAAGATGCTTCTTTGACTTTAATATTCATGTGAATCTTCTAGACTTGATAAATTGCAGACTCTGACTCAGAATCTCAGGGTAAGGTATGATATACTACATTTCTAGGAAATGCCAGGTGATCTGCTGTGGCTGCTCTGTGGACCATCTTTTGATTAACAAGGCTTTATAAAAAATTCTATGACATGATAGAATTTTGAAAGACTAACAACTTCTTCATTGAAAATACCCTTTTTAAACAACATAAAAGACAACTATAAACATGGACCTCGCCAGATGGAATACAAATTGACTATATCTATAAAAATATATGGTGGGAAGAGATGATGGAAAAGTTCAATGTCATCAGCTAAGCAAGGCCAGGGGATGACTATGAAACAGACCATCAATTTCTCTTGTGCAAGTTGAATCAATTCTCTTTGAAATGGGCACAAATGTGGAAATTCAGGCTGAAGCTAAAAAAAAATGAAAACAAGTCCACGAGAGCCAAAATATTACTTTGAACATATCCCACCTGAATTAGAGTTCATCTCAAAAATAGAATTGATGCATTCAATACTAATGACCAAAGACCAGAAGAGCTGCGGGATGACATCAAGCACAGCACACAGGAAGAAAGCCAAAGGTTATTAAGAAGACAAGAAAGAAAGAAAAAGCTAATGGACGTCAGAAAATATTCTGAAACTCATTGTCCCGCAAAGATATGTAAAAGCAAAAGAAAAAAATATGGAGGTAAAAGAGCTGAACAGAAAATTTCAAAGGACACATTCACAAAACAAAGTAAAGTATTATAATGAAATGTGCAAAGACCTGGAGTAAGAAAGCCAGAAGCAAAGGAAACACTCAGCTATTTTCAAACTGAAAGAACAGAAGAAGAAAAAAATCAAGTCTTGACTTGAAATATTTAAGGGTTATATGGGGAAAATATTGAGTGATGCATAAAGTATCAAAAGAAGATGAAACGAATATACAGAATCAATGTACCAAAAAGAAATGGCCGATGTTCAACCCTTTCAGAAAGAAGCATATGATCAAGAGCGAAAGTTACTGAAGGAAGAAGTCCAAGTTGCACTGAAGACATTGACAAAGAACAAGGTTCCAGGAACTGATGGATTACAAACTGAAATGTTTCAACAAACTGATGCAGCACTGGAAAACTCACTCTTCTATGCCAAGAAATTTGGAAGACAGCTTCATGACTGACTGATCAGCAGGGATCCATATTTGTCTCCATTCCAAAGAGAGATGACCCAACAGAATGCAGAACTCATCTAACAGTATCATTAATATCACATGCTAGTAAGCTTTTGCTGAAGATAATTCAGACATGGCCACAATGGTACATCCACAAGGAACTGCTAGAAACTCGCACTGGATTCAGAAGAGGACTTGGAATGAGGGCTATTGTTGCTGACATCAGATGGATCTTGACTGAAAGCAGAGAATAACAAAAAGATGTTTATCTTTGCTTTATTGACTAAGCAACAACTTTTGATTGCGGGAACCATGACCAGCTATGCATAATATAGAGAAGAATGAGTATCCCAGAACTTTTAATTATGCCCATGAGGAACTTGTATGTAGACCAAGACATAGTTACTTAAATACAACAAGCAATTTGAAATGAGGAAAGACATGTACCAGGGTTGGACCTTTTCACCATAGTTATTTAATCTGTATGCTGAGCAAAGAATCCAAGAAACAGGATTATATGAAGAATGTGGCATCAGGATTAGAGGAGCAGTCATTAACAACCTGCGATATGTAGATAACAAAACCTTGCTTGCTGGAAGCTAAGAGAACTTAAAATATTTACTGATGAAGATCAAAGACCACAGCCTTCAATATGGGTTGCACCTCAATGTAAAGGAAACAAAAGTCCTCACAACTGGATCAGTAAATAACATCATAATAAATGGAAAAAAGATTGATATTGTCAAAGACTTCATTTTGCTTGGATCCACTATCAACACTCATGGAATCAGCAGTCAAGAAATCAAATGACATATTGCATAGACAAATCTGCTGCACAAGACCTCTTTAAAGTGTTCAAGAGCAAAGTTGTCAGTTTCAAGACTAAGGTAAGCCTGACCTAAACCATGACATTTTCAATACCTTATATGCATATGAAAGTTGGACAATGAATAAGGAAGTCCATAAAGAATTGATACATTTGAGTTGTCATGCTGGAAAAGCATATTAAAAGTACCATAGACTGCCAAAAGAACAAACAAATCTGTGTTGGAAATACAACCAGAATGCTCCATAGAAGGCATGATGGCGAGACTTTGCATCTCATACATACTTTGGACATATTATCAGGAGGGAACATTCCCTGGAGAAGGAAATCATGCTGGTAAAGTGGAGGGTCAGTGAAAAAGAGGAAGAACCCCATGGAGATGGAATGACACAGTGGCAGCAAGAGTGGGCTCAAGCATTATCAGCAATTGTTAGGATGGCACAGAACTGGGCAGTGTTTCATTCTGTTTTTCATAGGATAACTATGAGTTGGAATAAACTAGACAACACCAAACATAACAATAAATTCCAGGAAAATAATGAGTTTCATCTGTCATAATCTACATATATTTTCTTTTTGTTTTAATTGAGGTATAATTGTATATACTAAAATGAGTAGAACCTAAGTCTGAAATTATAACTTTTTCATATATTTGAATAAATAACACCCAGTGAAGAGATAGGGTAGCATTGTCTTCCTAGAATGTTTCATCTTATCTTTTTTGTTTATTCTTCATTCCCTCCAAGAGGCCATCATTCTGTATTTTAGTTCACATTGATAAGTTTTGCCAATGCGTGACTTATATGATTTATATAACATAAACTGACTCATATAATTTGAACTCTTTTATGACTAGTTTATTTTACTCAACATTATGCTTATGAGTTTTAGCCATGCGTTTTCAAGAATCAATGATTCATTCCTTTGTATTGCTGAGTAGTAGTCCATTCTATGAATATGCTATAATTTATCCTTCCTCCACTGATGGGCAGTTGGGTTTTCCCAGTGGTCTGTTATTATGAATAAAGCTGCTATAAAGATTCTTTTTATGAACATATGCTTGTATTTCTTCAAGTTATTATCCGGAAATGGATAGACTAGATGGTAAAGTACTTGCACATTGAACTTTGTGAAAAAAAACTAGCAACTACTTTTGCACTGTGGTTGTACCATTTTTCACTCTCACAAGCTACGTAGGAGAAAATTCCAGTTTTTCTGACTTTTGTGTTGTCAGTCTTTTAAATTACAATTCCAGTGGTTTTGCTTCAAGTTTCCTCAATGATAATCCATGTTGAACAACTTTGCACATGTATATTTTCTTTTCATCAATTGTCTAATTTCACTTCCACCTTTAAAGTAGGGTCTTTCTTTGAATCTAACTAGCATATTGTTTGCAATCTGGTCACATGATATAATTTCCACTTGACTCTTATTTGTTCTTTGAGATTATTCTTACTATCCACAATCATTCCTAATCAAGAATTTTGGTTCTCAGTATGGGGCTGCTGGACATGGTAACAATATTTCCTAATTAAATTAATGCCCGTTTCTTTCTCTGATGGCATTTAAATTTGCCATCCCAAGCTCTTGGAGTCAAATATATTGATAGTGTCCCATGTGTGTTCTCTGCACTTGGGTGTAATTGTAGTGAACTTTGAATTTCTATCTTAAGGTCAGTTATTAACTATTGATGGATTCTCCTTTTCTCCACTTAATGCTAAAGTATTCATACTAACCAAGACAGATGGGAGCGGCTAAGGAGTTTTTCAATGCCACTGCTGTGTAAGCTGTCTTTTGCTTCCCTCATGTGAGAAACTCAAAGCACTTTTACAGAGAAGATCATTTATTCAAGGTAAAGGAAAAAAAAAAGAAGAAGAAAACGCTTATATCCATTCTCAAAACCCTGGTTTTCAAAGCCCCGTATACTTTTTTCTGAAACAGAGCTTTCTTGTCATTAAAGATGAGAAAATGACATCTTTGACAACAACCTTGGCCGGCCTACTTTGGACCCAAATGGGATCCAGATGTAAGCAGGACAGTCAGGATTTCAACATCCCGGACAAGTCACCCTGACAAACAACTGCACCGTTTTGGATTTCCCAGGAGGCGGAAGAGTGTCCTCTGAGATTTATAAACACATCTATAATGAATGGGATGCTGAAGTTTAAACTGTTATGGAGCCTCCTCTGCTGAGCCGCCGAGGTCTCGTGTGATTTAGAGAGGTGACATTTTCTGTGTGCAGACCTATTATTCAGAGTGACTGTTTGTGTATAGACAATATTTTAAAACGGCTTGCTGTAGATGAAAAATTCTTATTAAGTCAGAAAAACAGTTTAAGTAGGTAACACTCTCTCAGTTTAGTCTGCTATAAGTCTTACTGTCTTGCCACATGGAAGGTGCTTGGGGTAGGAAGCAATGGCACCTCATAGGCACTGGCTAAAATACTATCTCCTGAACAAACAGGATTCCAGGTTAGGCTAACATCAAGAAACTAATTGCACCTTTCAGGTTAGAGGAGGAAGCATTTCCACAGATTTCATCCCGTGAGAACTGAGTTTTTCTTGAGTGGCAATGAGATCTCATGGCCCAGCAAATGGTTTCAGTAGAATGAACACTGAACTGGAAATCTAGAAACTCGGAAAGTAGGCTCTTCCACTAACTAGTTGCATGATATCAGTTTGAATCCCCAAGCCACTTCTTGAGAGAAAGATGAGGTTTTCTGCTCTTGAAAAGAGGTATAACCTCAGAAACCCTGTATGAGTCAGAACTGACGTGATGGCACTAAACAACAAACATATATGAATCAGTTCTGACTCATGGCAACTCTGTATAGGGTTTCCAAGGAACAACTGGTAGGTTTGAACCACTGACTTTGCGTTCAGCTGTCCAATGTGTTTATTTAGAGCACCATACCAGGACTGCCACTCTGCTCTGTATATGTTTCTGTTGTTGAGTGCCATTGAGTCAGTTCTGCCCCATAGCAACCCAGTATAGGGTTTTTGAGGAGCATTTGGTGAGCTTGAACAGCTGGCCTGTGGCCCAAACCAACTTAGCAGTCTAGCTTATTAACCTACAGAGCTACACCAGCGCTCTACACACACAGAGGTATGTATCAAGGAAATGGCTTACATAATTGTAGAGGTGAGCAAGTTTCAAGTCCGTGGGTCAGATGTCAGGCTGAATGAAGACTTATCCTGACTAACATACCTACAGTAGCTGAGGAACCCAAGATTACCAGATTAAATGGTAGGCTTCTGGCTGCAGAGGAAAATGAATCCATGTTTGGCAGTCACTGACAACTCTCGGGATTGGCAGGCAATACAGCAAGCCACTGACTTGAGTCCAAAGAATCAGAGGTTGGATGACAAGCCACGTGCAGGATCCAGACCCAGAAAAACGCAAACAAGTTTTGCCCTAGTGTCTAATATATTGGAAGCAGACCATATCCTCAAGGAAACTTCCTTTCAATTGATTGGCTGCTTCTAGAAGATCTCATCATGGAAGTTACTATTCTTAACTACCAAACCACTGAGAATCCTGGCTCGCTCAAGTCAACACAAAATCTTAACTATCACATGTTTACAAACAGAAGGAAACTTTATTTGATGGTTACCAGGGATGGGAGAGGAAAGGCGGGAAAAAATGAATCCCTATTAACTTGGTATAAGAAAAGGCACACACAATGTGGGGAGGGCAGCACAACCTGATCAATGACAAAAGTAGACACTGGGAGGTTCCCAAGAATTAAAGAGAACAAAGGTAAATACTATTATATACATAATCCTGCAACAAAAGTAATAATAATACATATGAGTGGATACATTAGTAGACATGCAAGTGGAACAGGTGTAGGAGGTAGAATGAGTATACATTTGACAGATGATATTTTTACATATGTATTTGTAGTTGCTGCAAATATATCTAAGGATATGGTGAAATATATCCTTGTAGGGACAAAGTTCTGAAAACATTTTAACTATAACAAAAACCCTTGAGGGAATAACTCAGCTAGACTTGAGGATTTAGGACACTAATCTTGGGATATATCAAGGTCCATAAGCATAACATAATCTATGAAGACAATGTTCTACATCTTACTGTAACTACACAGTCAGAATAGTGTTGACTGGATCTTAAAAGCTTACAAGTAGACAGCTAAAATGCAACTATTGGTCTCCCTTCATCCAAAGCAAATAAGAGTGAAGAAAATCAAAGACTAAAGGACAGAATTAGACCAATTAATAATTGACCATGTGAACCACAGACTCCACTATACTGAAGTCAGAAGAACTAGATGATGCCTGGTTACCATTACCAATTACTTTGATCCAGGATCTTAATGGAAAGTCCTAGGCAGAGAAAACAACCACTCATTTGTCAGTTTGTCTGTGTGGTTGTTTGTGTATTGCTGTGAGGTTGGGAGCTATGCCACCAGTATTTTAAATGCCAGCAGGGAGTCCCTGTGTGGCACTGTAGGATCAGCACTGGATTGCTAATCACAAGATTGGTGGTTCAAACCCACCAGTGGATTCCTTGGAAATTCTATATAGGATTGCTGTGAATCAAAACTGACTCGACAGCACTTAACAACAACACCCATCCTGAATAGGTCACAACTGAGCTTCAAGACTAAGAAAGACTAGGCAGAAGGAGTAGTAGACTGCTTCTGAATGTCTAGACACTGAATACCTTATGAATAGGAGCAGAGCACTGTCAGATATAGTGCCATAATATGAGACTTCA